>NW_022437039.1:303280-313346 GCF_009761245.1 Sapajus apella | reverse complement strand
TCCCAGCTACTCAGGAGGCTGAGGCAGGAGAATTGCCTCCTGAGTAGCTGGGATTACAGGCACGCACCACCACGCCCAGCTAATGTTTTGTATTTTTAGTAGAGACGGGGTTTCACCATGTTGACCAGGATGGTCTCGATCTCTTGACCTGGTGATCCACCCGCCTCGGCCTCCCAAAGTGCTGGGATTACAGGCTTGAGCCACCGCGCCCGGCGGAAATTATTTCTTTACTTAGTTTTACTCCTAGATAATCAGATACTAAATTATCTCACCTTTCAAATAGTTGGGTTTTTTTCAACTACAAAAGCAACGCTCATTATTTGAAAACATATGCATTTATAAATCATAAAATGTGACAAATTCTCTCTAATCCTACTCCTTAGAGACAGCCAGTATTAACTCTCTCTCTTTTTTTTTCCTGGCCAACATTTCTGGAAAGCAACTGTTAACTATTGTTGTTGCATATTCCTCTGGTTAAAAAAAAAAAAAAAAAAAAAAAAGCCTGGGCTGGGTGCAGTGGCTCATGCCTCTAATCCCAGCACTTTGGTAGGTGAAGGCAGGTGGATCATGAGGTCAGGAGTTTGAGACCAGCCTGGCCAATCTGTTGAAACCCCGTTTCTACTAAAAATACAAAAATTAGCTGGGCATGGTGGTGCATACCTATAGTCCCAGCTACTTGGGAGGCTGAGGCAGAATTGCTTGAACCTGGGAGGCGGAGGTTTTTTTTTTTTTTTTAGACGGGGTTTCACCATGTTGACCAGGATGGTCTCGATCTCTTGACCTCGTGATCCACCCGCCTCGGCCTCCCAAAGTGCTGGGATTACAGGCTTGAGCCACCGCGCCCGGCCTGAGGCGGAGGTTATAGTGAGCCAAACATTTTATTTTTAAAGCGACTTATGCATACTGATTTTTTTTTTTTTAAATAAGTGGTTATCTAGGAATTGCTTGAGATATGCATACTGTTTTATAACTTGCCTTGTCACTTAATTTATCTCTTTTTAATGGTTTTGTTGGCTTCCACTGTATAAACATATCATGATTTAACCAATTTTTTTTTTTTTTTTGGAGACAGAGTCTTGCTCTGTTACCCAGGCTAGGGTGCAGTGCTACGATCACGGCTCACTGCAGTTCTGCCTCCTGAGTTCAAGCGATTATCCTGCTTCAACCTCCTGAGTAGCTGGAACTACAGGCGAGTGCCACTACATCCAGCTAATTTTTGTATTTTTAGTAGAGATGGGGTTTCACCATGTTGGCCGGGCTGGTCTCGAACTCCTGACCTCAAGTGATCCACCCAACTTGGCCTCCCAAATAGTTGGCTGATGTAACCAATTTTGTAACATTTCAAACCAACTATACCAACTGTGTGGTTTTATTTAAAATAAGTTGAGAATTCAATGTTACAATGTTTATGAACATTTTACTTCTTAAAATAGGAAGTGCCATATTGCCCTGTTAAATAATTGTATTAATTTGCTTTCAGAATACTGGTTATTTTTGTAATTATTAATTTAAATTTCATTTCTTTATATGTGACAACCACCTTTTCATGTTAAAAGGCATTTATAGCCGGGCGCGGTGGCTCAAGCCTGTAATCCCAGCACTTTGGGAGGCCGAGGCGGGTGGATCACGAGGTCAAGAGATTGAGACCATCCTGGTCAACATGGTGAAACCCCGTCTCTACTAAAAATACAAAACATTAGCTGGGCATGGTGGCGCGTGCCTGTAATCCCAGCTACTCAGGAGGCTGAGGCAGGAGAATTGCCTGAACCCAGGAGGCGGAGGTTGCGGTGAGCCGAGATCGTGCCATTGCACTCCAGCCTGGGTTACAAGGGCGAAACTCCGTCTCAAAAAAAAAAAAAAAAAAAAAGGCATTTATAGAGATATATATTGTTTACACCCTTAATTTATATCATTTCAAATCCATTTATGACAATTATTTGACAGATTAGATTATAAAAACAGGATTCTATCAAATTGTTTTAAGAACATTTATAGTTCCTTCCTCCCCTGGCCCCAAAGGAGTCTCGCTCTGTCACCCAGGCTGGCGTGCAGTACTGCGATCTCCACTCACTGCAATTCTGCCTCCTGAGTTCAAGCAATTAGCCTGCCTCAACCTCCCAAGTAGTTGGAACTACAGGCTCATGCCACTACACCCAGCTAATTTTGTATGTTTTAGTAGAGACAAGGTTTCACTACATTACTCAGGCTGGTCTCGAACTCCTGACCTCAGATGATCCACCCGCCTCAGCCTCCCAAAGTGCTGGGATTACAGGCATGATCCACCACACCTGGGCTTACTGTTCTATTTTTTTATTTTGTTTTTTTTTTTTAAACCTTTTTTTTTTTTTTTTTTTTGAGAGGGAGTCTTGCTCTGTCTCCCAGGCTGGAGTGCAATGGCGCAATCTCAGCTCACTGCAACCTCTGCCTCCCAGGTTCAAGCAATTCTCCTGCCTCAGCCTCCTGAGCAGCTGGGATTACAGGTGTGTGCCATTATGCCCGGCTAATTTTGTGCATTTTAGTAGAGACAGAGTTTCACCATGTAGGTCAGGATGGTCTCTTATCTCCTGACCTCGTGATCCGCCCACCTTGGCCTCCCAAAGTGCTCGGATTACAGGCGTGAGCTACCACGCCCAGCTATTTTAATGTTTTATTATTTTTAGTTACCAGATTGACACTTGCTCATTAAATGAAGTGACAAAATGAAAAAACAGTATAATCTCCCCTTTTCTCTATTTTCAGTTCAACCAATTCTTGTGCCTCAGCCTCCCAAGTAGATGGGATTACAGTGGCCCGCCACCAAGCCCGGCTAATTTTTGTATTTTTAGTAGAGATGGGGTTTCACCAGGCTGGTCTCGAATTCCTAACCTCCAGTGATCGGCCCACCTCAGGCCTCCCAAAGTGCTGGGATTACAGGAAGGAGCCACTGCGCCTGGCCATCCCATGAGTAACAATTTTACTAGTCTAATGTGTATCCCTCAACACAAACATACACAAGGTGTTTTGTTTGTTCCAAAAATATAATTACGCATAATATATGTAGCTCTGAAACTTTTTTAATGTAATATTTTATGGCCATTCCCTCCAGGTGTACATATAGTTCCAATCCATTGTTTTTCATAACTATGTAATTTCCAGAGTATGAATGCACCAATTTATTCATTTCCTTATGTAGGAACATGCATGTCATTTCTAGTTTTTGTCACTACAAAGAATTCTACAAGAAATTTGTAGATATCACATTCACAGATGAGCCTGAAGGTCAAAGGGTACATATGTGTACTTTTAATTTTAATATATATTACAAGATGACTTCACACACCACACTACCAGACAAAGGAGTGCCTATTTATCCACCTTCTTTGACAGGTGAAAACTGTTGTTCTTTTTTTTTTTTTTTTTTTGAGACGGAGTTTCGCTCTTGTTACCCAGGCTGGAGTGCAATGGCGCCATCTCGGCTCACCGCAACCTCCGCCTCCTGGGTTCAAGCGATTCTCCTGCCCCAGCCTCCTGAGTAGCTGGGACTACAGGCACGCGCCACCATGCCCAGCTAATTTTTTGTAGTTTTAGTAGAAACGGGGTTTCACCATGTTGACCAGGATGGTCTCGATCTCTTGACCTCGTGATCCACCCGCCTCGGCCTCCCAAAGTGCTGGGATTACAGGCTTGAGCCACCGCGCCCGGCCCTGTTGTTCCTTTTAAGTGATAATCTTGACTAGTAGTGTGGTTAAGTATCCTTTCAAATGTTAATGACCAATTAGTTTTCCTTCTCTCGGGAAGAGCTCCTCATTGCCTTTGCTTTTGGTCAGTTGGTAGGGGCTCATTTCCTGTTGGGAATGTCTAATCCTTTGTGTAACTAATCTTTAAGACTATCTTCTAGTCTATTTCTCCTTTGTTAACAAAGTCAAGAAAAAGGTTTTAAAAAATACAATCACACAGGTTTATATTTTACTTCAAGACATCTCAGTTATCTGTATTGCTTTATAGTTCAAACCATATTGCTTTGATTAGAGGCGGCTTTTTAGTAAATTTTGATCTGAAAAGGCAGACATTCCTTATTTTTCTACAGTATCTTGGTGCCACGCAGTTTTCATACTCGTTTCTTTGTAACATATTTTAAGCCATCGTTAAATAGCTATAATTAAGAAGAAACATTCATTTACACTTTTACTTTTGTCAACCTTCTGAAGGCTAGTGTTACACAGAGAAATAAGGCCATCCCTGCCTACAAGTTGTCCCAACCCTGATCAATGCCTCACTGGGGAATGAATCCAGCATGAAAACAACGCACAAAGACAGAACTCTCTTCGGCTTCCGTAGGAAGCTGAAATGAGAAAGGAAACAGACAGTAGGAGACGGTCAATTAGCATTTCTTTAAAAACCAGACGGCCGGTGTAGAAGTTAGCAAGTTGGAGTGTGAAACGCAGATTACCCTAGCTCTACCCTATGGCAGTCCCCAGAGCAGAGACGGAGTCGTATGCCGGGCTCTCCCTCACCACCTCCGCAGTCTTTTTACTGAAAAACCGCAGTAGAAGGCGGAAACCGTGGAGAGGTGATGCAAATCTTCCGGTCCGAGAGGTAGCTCGCTTCCGGTGAAGCCTCAAGGGGTGGGGTCCTGTCCCGCCCCAACCGCCGCGCCTGAGGTTGTTCGTTGGTTGTTTGCATTCGAACTGCACTTCCCAGTAGGCCCTGGGGTTAGAGTGGCCGTAGCTGGAGTGGTGCCAGCCCGTCATAGATGACCGGAGCCAGCCTCCTGCCTTCCGTGTTCGAGGCAGAGCCACAGAGAGACCGGCTGCAGCCGTCCTGGCCTCCCTCTGGCCCTGAGAGCTCCCCTGGCTTGCCTCAAGCCTCGCCTTCTCAGACTTCGCGCTCCGAACGGGGAGACCAGGCTTCTGCACCGGAAACAAAGCACCGGTTGTGACGTCACAGCTGCAGAGCGCCCGGCCTCCCAGAAGGCACTGCGTCCCTGGCGTCCTCAACTGGCGGCGGCGCGCACAAATGGTCGCCGCGGCTTGTGAGGGCGCTCGGAAGGGCGAGGGGAGGGCTTGGCCAATCGCGCCTTGTTTTCCTGTCTACCCCGGAGCCTGAGTCTCTGAGCCGTCCCCAGCGAACGCTCAGGGGCTGCAGAGGCCCCGAGAGGTGAGGGGCTCTTTGAGGGCGGGAACCAGGCTGAGGCCGCCTCTGGGGAGCGGAGCGTGTCCGTTGCTGAGGGAGCAAGGCCGGGTAGGGAGCCTGGTTAGCGCCTCAGGCAGGGGCGCCCGCTGGGCTTAATGGTAAAAGTGTTCCTTGACCAGCGGAGAGGCCCCAGAGTGAGCCTGGCCCGAAGGGCCCTAGTGGGATGTCGTCTGCCGCTCTCAGCAGAGCTTTGACGCCGGAGAGGAGTCGGCAGGCGGTGTGTGGACCCCTCCTTGGCCTTGCGTCTGCTCCCCGGGAGAGTCGCCAACCGCCACCGCCTCACAAAAGGCAGCGGTGGGAGCTTCGGTCCGAGGGGTACAGTATGGCCAGATTCAGTGACCAGCGTACTTCTAGGCAGATGTCCTCGGTATTGACCCCAGATTTCCTGTCTTCTAGCCCGTTGCTCTTTCTCCAGGCCTGATTTAACCTTTCCTGGTGGGTTTAACACGCCGTATTTCTCTTTTCTTTGTTTCTTTCTCCTTTTATTTTCTTTCCCTTCCCTGACTTCCTCCTTTCCTTTCTCTTTTCTTTTTTTAGAGTCACGGTCTTGCTCTGTCACTCAGGCTGGAGTGCATTGGCACGATCACAGCTCACTGCATCCTCGATCTTCTGGGCTCAAGCAATCCTCCCACCTTCCGAGTAGCTGGGACAACAGGCTTCCGTCACCATGCCCAGCTAATTTTTATATATAGATACATGTAAAAAAAAAAAACAGAGAGAGAGAGAGAGTGTGAGTGTGAGAGAGAGAGAGTGTGTGTGTGTGTGTGTGTGTGTGTGTGTGTGTGTGTGTGTGTTAGGGTCTTGCTATGTTGCGCGGACTGGTCTTGAACTCCTGGGCTCAAGCGATCCACCTGCCAGGGCCTTCCAAAGTGCTGGGATTACAGGCGTGAGCCACCGGTGCCAGGCCACACTTCGTATTTCCCAGGAGGCTGGACCTTGGCCTTCTCCCCGCCACCTTTACTCCCTTCCCTTTGGCCCTTGAGGGTTGCTCAGTCTCTGGTTTTCATTCTCAGGATCTTCCTTTCACATTTTCCTAAGCATATCCTGTTCATATACTGCATTTCAGTTATGATTTCCCTCCCCCAGCTGTTGTTTTCTTTAGATCTCCTGTAGCCTTATTATCCATGCCAGGTATTGGAGTGCAGTCATGTCCTCCCTGGTCTTATGGGTAATCCCTGGTTTCTCTGTCTACAGCTTGGCTCTCTAGCAGATTTCTTCCAGTAAGAGGTAGCTCTGGAGGCCCCCAGAAACGAGTGTGGTGTGTGTTTGCAAGGCATGATGACTGCAAAAGTGGTTCCTATGCCCCCAAAGCCAAAGCGGTCATTTATACTGAGAGTTCCACCAGACTCCAAGCTGGGCCAAGACCTACGTCGGGATGCCACTAATGGGCCCAAGACCATCCACCAGCTAGTGCTGGAGCACTTCCTCACCTTCTTGCCCAAGCCAAGCCTGGTCCAGCCCAGTCAGAAAGTCAAGGAAACCTTGGTTATTATGAAAGATGTGAGCTCAAGACTTCAGAACAGAGGTGAGAACCTTTTGCTTGTTTCACTGGAAGAGAAGGAAGAGGTACTACTGGGGTCTGAGATAGGCTTCTATGTTAGTAATGAATTGAAGTTAGGATGGCGTATATTGTAAAAGGAGTCAATTCTAGTGTTGGAAAGAGGAAGTACTTCTCAAGTGCTGGTTGTGGGTAAAGCCACAGAATAAACAGTGTGCATCTTTCTGTAGTGTCAGTTTTACCCAAACATTCTGGGGGAAATGTCTTTTTAGAATAAATCAGATGAATTACTGAGTTAGGTGTATGTGGAATTTTAGAAATTTTGTGCTTTTTCTGGGCATCTTCACATTTTGCATTGCCCCAAGCTCTCCTTTAGTAATACTCTGGGAAATTTTGAAAGGTGCTTAGAGAAGTCGTTCTTTTCACAATAGGGAGATGTCATACGTTTAAGACCGTGGAGTTTATGCTTGAACTCTGTAAGGGCTCACAGGAGTAGAAAAGGCCATGTGTTACCTGTCAAAGGAATGAGGACAGCATGGCCTCAAGGTATGGGGGGGGTCTCTGTGTTAGAGTCATTGAGTTTTTTCACTAACTACACCTTTCTCTATCCCTAGTGCATCCTCGTCCCTTGGTGAAGCTTCTGCCCAAAGGAATCCAACAAAAACAAGAGACAGTGTCTCTGTGTTTGAAAGCTAACCCTGAGGTGGGTTTGGTTTTCCCATTCACTGCCTGAATGCATCACCTTCTGTGCTTGGACAACCTGTGTAAAAAAAATGCAATACTGGGCCGGGCGCCGTGGCTCAAGCCTGTAATCCCAGCACTTTGGGAGGCCGAGGCGGGTGGATCACGAGGTCAAGAGATCGAGACCATCCTGGTCAACATGGTGAAACCCCGTCTCTACTAAAACTACAAAAAATTAGCTGGGCATGGTGGCGCGTGCCTGTAATCCCAGCTACTCAGGAGGCTGAGGCAGGAGAATTGCCTGAACCCAGGAGGCGGAGGTTGCGGTGAGCCGAGATCGCGCCATTGCACTCCAGCCTGGGTATCAAGAGCGAAACTCCGTCTCAAAAAAAAAAGAAAAAAAAAATGCAATATTAGGATTTGGCCTTCTTGAGTGTTTTCCTTTTGATTTTTCCTTGAGCTCTTCTCACCCTGGCTGTCTAGTTTGTGTTGCACCTGTGTAGGATTTATAGGTCCCTCTTGCCATTCCTTCCCTTGATCTTTGTGTGTCAGCTCTTCTTATCAGTAGGGATGTCAGTGAACCTCAGTTACTAAGATGAAAGGGGCCTGTTGCTCTTTCAGGAGCTGGTGGTCTTTGAGGATTTGAATGTATTTCACTGCCAGGAAGAATGTGTGAGCCTGGATCCTACTCAACAACTCACCTCAGAGAAGGAAGATGACAGCAGTGTCGGCGAAATGATGTTACTGGGTAAGAAATCACAGCCTTTGTGTGTTCAGGTTGTACACTTTGGGAAAAGCACGTCCTTTATCTCTTCAGCTTTGGGGGATGATTTGCACCTGCTAAGCATAATGTGTGCACACATACACATTCTATTTTACTTTTGTTTTATTCAATGTGGCAGAGCCTTGCCACAGAGCTACCGCTGTGGGTGGCCATTTTCCCTGTATCTTGGGGGCAGTGAGGAGAGAGGTAGGCAAAACCTGCAGACATAGAAACTATGGGGAGACTGTTCTGAACCCATTTTCTGGACCCTATTCTCACAAAAAGTATATTTGAATGTTTTTGTTGAACACATGACTAACTCTTTTAATCCTTCTCCCCTTTTTGATGTTCAATTGATGTGAAGACTACTATCCTAAGTGAAAATATATTCTGTTTTTGATGAAAGTAATGTCTAACACTTAATGAGCACTTATATGCTGTTACATGCTAGGCACTAATCCAAATGCTTTTCTTGTGTTTATTGTCTCATGTACTTCTCACAGTAGTACTGAGTGGTACAGAAATTACTGCCACCTTGCTGATGACAGAACTGAGGCAGAGGGGGTTACAAAATTTGCTAAAGGTCCCACAGTTGTAAGCATTGGAGCAGGGACTGGGAATCTGACATCAGAATTTGCAGTCATGGATTTGCAGTCATGGCCCAGAGCTGTACTCCCTCCTGGATGCATTTCTCATAATTTTGTGGGCGAATTCCATATATGGTTGGTGAATGGGGCATTCGTTATTTGTCCTCATTTCCCAGTAATAGTTAACAAGTATCCCAGTGCTATGTATGAACTCATCGGGCAGCAGCCTCTCTATAATCTGCTTAGAGATGCTTCACCTCTTCTCTCAAATGCTGCAGCCCTAGGAGCACAGGCCCTCACAAATGTCTTTACTGAGTGCCTAACACTTTTTACTTTGCCTTCAGGGCTGATGAAGTTGTACAGAGAATAGGTTTTAGGAGTTGCCTGGGGTGACAAAAATCCATTATGACTGTCAAACTCTTAGCTGTAATATTCCATATGGTCAGAAGTCGTGGTATGTAACGAGTCTAGTTAATTTCTCACATGTTGCTCTATATAATACCATCTTTATTTTAGAGAAAAGTATAAAAAGATCACATTTGTTATACTGAGTTTTTCCTGAGTCTTGGGCAGAGCTAGCATTTATTTTGGGTGACTGGTTAGTGGATATATTGTGTTCAGGATCACTTTGACTATGCACTTTGGGCCCCTAAGACTCAGTTCTCACCCTGTATTCCCCTCTTCCTCCACCCTATACCTTGAAGCTGATAGCTTAAGCTTAGTCATTTACCAGCATTTCATACTTGTTTTTTCCTAAGGCAGGATTGGGTTCTGGAATTGCATTCATTAGGTTACAAAGATGCTGTATTTCTGCCTTTCGTAACCTTCCAATTTGGTTTGTAAGATAAGTCATTCATTAAAAGCTAAGCAATATGAAGTTTATTTAGATATAATAAGCTATCACAAGACTGAGGCAAGATTTGGAACCAGGGGCAGAGTTGGGAAGATGAAATAGATTTTAGTTGAGATTGAATCCATGCTAGGAAATAAAATGAGATTATCATTTGAATATTTGGTAATTAAGGATTGGAGCTCAGATGTAAGGATATAGGGGGGATTGGGGAGCCATCAATTTATAGGTGACAATAATAGAAACAGTAACATTTAACCAATTTTTGCAAAGGAAAAACTATAATGGATTCAACATTGTGGTGACTGGAATCAAAGGAGAATCCTTAATATAGGGGAACAGCAAATGTGTGTGTTGGCCAAATGAACCACCTAAAAATAAGGAAAAAGATAGAACACTTAAATGATTCCCAGTGAGATAATTCTTTTTTTTTTTTTTTTTTTTTTTTTTTTGGGGGGATTTTCATTTTTTTTCCCCCTCTAGGGGGAATTCTCCCCTTTGTCCAGTCCCCCCCC
>NW_022437039.1:280471-303180 GCF_009761245.1 Sapajus apella | reverse complement strand
GGGTTCAGGCAATTCTCCTGCCCCAGCCTCCTGAGTAGCTGGGATTACAGGCACGCACCACCATGCCCAGCTAATTTTTTGTAGTTTTAGTAGAGACGGGGTTTCACCATGTTGACCAGGATGGTCTCGATCTCTTGACCTCGTGATCCACCCGCCTCGGCCTCCCAAGGTGCTGGGATTACAGGCTTGAGCCACCGCGCCCGGCCTGAGATAATTCTTATTGTAGCTACTGTGTGATGTGATAGAAGAATACACGTTTTAAAGATTGAAGAAAATTGACTAAATACTGGGCATCAAGGAAAGACAGATTCCATAGAAGTAATGAAGCAGAATATGTCACATGGTAGTACAACTAGAAATTAATAATAAAAATCAGTAAATTAAAGTTCCTTCTACCTGGAAAATTTAAAACTCTTTAGCAACTGTCTTAGTCCATTTTGTGCTGCTGTAAAGGAATACCTGAGGCTGGGTAATTTATAAAGAAGTTTATTTGGCTCACAGTTTTTTGTAGGATACACAAGAAGCATGGTATCAGTGTCTGCTTCTGGCAAGGGCTTCACGAAGCTTCTATTCATGGTGGAAGGAGAGCAGACTTCACATGGCAAGACTGGAAAGAAGAGAGTAGGAAGGTACCAGGCTCTTTTAAACAGTCACATCTTAAGTGAAGTAAGAGTGAGAAATCATGTAATATCTTGAGGTTGTCCACATTCATGAGGGATCTACCCCCATGATGAAAACACCTCCCACTAGGCCCCACCTCCATCATTGGGGATCAGATTTCTTCTTTTTTTTTGAGATGGAGTTTCACTCTTGTTTGAATTTGGAAGTTTCCTTCTTTTTCTATATCTGGAAATTTTCCTAGCATTTGAATTGTATAATTTTTAAAAGTTTAGAAGGATTTTCTAGGAACTCTCTGAGGCTGGTGCTTTTCTTGGGTAGGTGGCTAGTCTTTTTTGATAATTTCTATTTTCTCTATGGAAATTGGTTTATTTTCGTTTAAATCTTACCAGTTTTTTTTCTATTTTTAACTCATTACTTTATTACTTTCTAATTTGTATTTATTAATACTTTTTTTTTTTTTTTTTTAAGTAGTGATGGAGTTTTGCTTTCTTGGCCAGGCTGATCTCGAACTCCTGACCTCAGGTGATCCACCCACCTCGGCCTCCCACCTGCTGGGATTGCAGGTGTGAGGCACTGCTCCTGGCCAATACCTTCATACTTTTAAATTTATTGTATTGTTTTTCTAACTTTGAATTAGGGGCTTTATTCTCATTTTTCTAAATTAATATATGTTTTTACAGCTGTGAACTGTCTTAAGAGCATCACTTTAGGTTATGCCATAGATTCTGATATACAGTTGTCCTTTGTATTCATGGGGGATTAGTTCCAGGAGCCCTGCTCAGATACCAAAATGCATGGATGCTCAAATTCATTATATAAAATGGTGTAGCATTTACATATAATCCACACATATCCCACCATATATATTATTTCTAGATTACTTATAATACCTAATACAAAGTAAATGCTACATAAATATTTGTTATACTACATTATTTAGGGAATGACAAAAAATATGTACAGACACAACCATCCTTTTTGTTTTCTTATTTTTTTTTTTATTTTTATTTTTTATTTTATTTATTTTTTATTTTTTTGAGACGGAGTTTCACTCCTGTTACCCAGGCTGGAGTGCAATGGCGCGATCTCGGCTCACTGCAACCTCCACCTCCTGGGTTCAGGCAATTCTCCTGCCTCAACCTCCTAAGTAGCTGAGATTACAGGCACACGCCACCATGCCCAGCTAATGTTTTGTATTTTTAGTAGAGACGGGGTTTCACCATGTTGACCAGGATGGTCTCGATCTCTTGACCTCGTGATCCACCCGCCTCGGCCTCCCAAAGTGCTGGGATTACAGGCTTGAGCCACCGCACCCGGCCTGTTTTCTATCAAATATTTTCGATCCTTGGTTGGTTGAATCCTCAGATGTGGAGCCCATGAATATGGAGGACTGTATAGTGTTTTCTAAGAAAAAAATATGTAATTTTAATTTGTCTTTACCCCTCTGACCCAAGGTTGTTGATATAGTTTGGATATTTCTCCTTGCCAAATCTCATGTTGAAATCTGAGTGGCTCATGCCTGTAATGCCAGCACTTTGGAAGGTCGAGGCGGGCAGATCACTTGAGATCAGGAGTTTGAGACCAGGCTGGCCAACACTGCAAAACACCATCTGTACTAAAACAAAAATACAAAAGTTAGCAGGGCACAGTGTGTGGCACATGCCTCCAATCCCAGTTACTTGGAAGGCTGAAATAGGAGAATTGCTTGTACCCGGGAGGTGGACATTGCAGTGAGCTGAGATTGTACCATTGTACTCCAGCCTGGGGGACAGAGTGAGACTCCATCTCAAAAAAAAAAAAAAAAATTTTTTTTAAATAGAAGAAATACTACAAATCTGTTAATATTTGTTATATATAAAGGAGAAAAATCCTTTGTTTACTTGTATAATTACTGAAAAAATACTTGACCAGATTCCAACCCCTCCTTTATAAGAACATTTAACAAAATAGTAATTAATGGATACTTCCTTAGCAGGCAGAATAGAGCAATCTGGTTGGGCACAGTGGCTTACACCTATAATCCCAGCACTTTGGGAGGCTGAGGCGGGTGAATCATGAGGTCAGGACGTCGAGACCATCCTGGGTAGCATGGTGAAACCCTGTTTCTACTAAAAATGCAAAAAAATTAGCTGAGCGTGGTGGCATGTACCTGTAGTCCCAAGCACCTGTAGTCCACCTAAGGCAGGATAATTGCTTGAACCTGGGAGGTGGAGGTGGCAGTGAGCCAAGACCATGACATTGCACTCCATCCTGGGCAACAGAGCGAGACTGTCTCAAAAAAAGAAAAAAAAAAAAAAGGTGATTCCTTTGTAACCATAGGATAAGAAGATTTTTGTAATTAACACCCAAATGCCCAGAAACCTTGAAAGAAAAGATTGGCAGATCAAAATACATTAAAAAAAGGCTGGGCATGGTATCTCATGCCTATAATCCTAGCACTTTGGGAAGGGTGCGTCAGGCGGTTCCCTTGAGGTCAGGAGTTTGAGACTAGCCTGACCAACATGGTGAAAACCCTGTCTCTACAAAAATTAGCCAGGTGTGGTGGCGTGCACTTGTAGTCCCAGCTACTCAGGAGGCTGAGGCAGGAGAATTGCTTGAACTGGGAAGGTGCAGGTTGCAGTGGGTGGAGATGCAGTGAGCCGAGATCACATGCCACTGCACTGTAGCCTGGATAACAGAGCAAAACTTTGTCTCAAAACAAACAAAATACATGAAAATAAAAGGCTTCTGGGCTGGGCCAAAGGTAGTGAGTTATTTCATTTGATTGTTTACAGTTACAGATCAGACACCTTGTTCTGCTCTCTAACTACTGCACCTGATTAGTCTTTATTAAAAAAAAAAAAAAAAAAACAGCTTCTGCATGGTAAAATAAGAAATATATAAGCAAATACACAATAAACTGGGGGAAATGTTTATAACTCATCAGGCAAAAGCCTGGTTTTCCTAATTTATAAACACCTCTTAGAAATAGGGAAGAGAAAGACCAACAGATCCTCTAAGAAACACAATTTACCCTTAAACCATGAGAAAAGATGACCAGTCTTAGTCATAATTAGAAGTACAAATTAAGCCAGACACAATGGCTTACACCTCTAATCCTAGCACTTTGGGAGCCTGAGGCCGGTGGATCACCTGAGGTCAGGAGTTAAAGAACAGAGACAGGGTTTCGCCAACATGGCAAAACCCTGTCTCTACTAAAAATACAAAAATAAGTTGGGTGTGGTGGTGCAGGCCTGTAATCCCAGCTACTTGGGAGGCTGAGGAAGGAGAATCTCTTGAATCCGGGAGGTGGCGGTCTCAGAGAGCCGAGGTTGTGCCACTGCACTCCAGCCTGCGTGACGGGAGTGAAACTCCATCTCAAAAAAAAAAAAAAAAAAGTGCAAATTAAACCTCCAGGGAGTTAACTTTTTTTTTTTCCTCTGTCTCATATTTATAGAAATAAAAACACATTGATGATGAAGTTGTTGGGAAACAGGTATATTGCTGGTGTGCATACAAAATGGCACAGTCCCTGTATAAGGGTAAATGTACCTGTAACTACCTCTGTTATCCTTTATTCCAGCAGTTCATTTCTGGGAATCTGATCTACAGATATAGCAGCAGAACACATTCAAAATGATATACAAACAAGATTATTCACTGTGGTATTCTTTGTAAAAATGCAAGGTTGGAAGCAATCCAAATGTCTTTCTATAGGGGACTGGTTGAAGATGGTGTGTCCATACGTACTGGGATATAATGATTAGAAGAAAGCAAGTAGCAGAAATACACGTATAGTACGTTACCTTTTATGTAAGAAATGGAAATTATTGCCTAAAAATACAATGGAAGAATAAATATAAATCCTGGAATATGGCTAGATATGGTGGCTCACTCCTATAATCCTAGCACTTTCAGAGGCAGAGTCAGGAGGATTGCTTGAGGCCAGGAGTTTGAAACCAGCCTGCTAAACATAATGAGACCCCCTTCTCTACAAAAGAAAAATGTTTAAAATTAGCCAGGTGTGGTGGTACATGCTTGTCATCCCAGCTACTTGAGAGGCTGAGGTGGAAGGATGGCCTAAGCCCAGGAGGTTGAAGCTGCAGGGAGCTGTGATGGCACCACTGCACTCTAGCCTGTGCAACAGAACAAGACCTTGTCTCAAAAAGAAAACAAAAAAACTGGGGTTGATCTATCAGAAAAGAATGGGTCATTGTTATAGCTACTAATATTAAGATTTCATTCTTTGGCTGGGTGCAGTGGTTCACACCTATAATCCTAGCACTTTGGGAGGCCAAGGTGGAAGGATTGTTTGAGTCCAGGAGTTGGAGACCAGCCTGGGAGACCCTATCTCTATAAAAAAATGAAAAAATAAGCCAAGCATGGTAGTGTATGTGTGTGGTCCCAGCTACATGGGAGGCTGTGATGTGAGGATCACTTGAACCCAGGAGGCAGAGGTTGCAGTGAGCTGAGATTACACCACTGCAGTCCAGACTGGGTGACGGCAAGATCCCGTTTCAAAAAAAAAAAGAAAGAAAAGCAAATTCAATCTTTGCTTGAAAAAATCGCGGAGACAGTAAATCCTAAATGTTCTCACCAAAACAATAAGTGATGGCATCACTACACTCCAGCCTGTGTCACAGGAAGACCCTGTCTCTAAAAGAAAACAAACAAAAACTGGGATTGATCTATCAGGAAAAGTTGGTCATTGTCAAACCTACTAACATGAAGAATTCCCACAAATATTTTATATGATTATAAATATAAAATTATATTAATTTTAAGGAGCTAAATACCTGTTTTCAGGGGAATTTACTGAAACTCAGATGTCTCCTTTTCTTGAAAGTGTCACATAGCTCAACTGTGTATAAAGATAATGTGAACATTTCAAAATAGGACAAAAGTGAGATTGTTATAAATAGGGTGGGATAAGTACATCATAATTTAGAAGAAATTTCATTTCAGTCTATGTTACAGAGTTAAACTCCAAATATATTGGAGTTAACTATTAAAATAAATCATAGAAAAGTGGTCAGAAAACAGAGCAGAACTTTGTCAGATCTTGTGAGACTTATTTTTTTTTCTGGTTTTAAGTTTGTAGTTAGAGAGGAAGACTTCAGTTAAAAATTATTCAAACAAGAAATGATTGCCGGGCGCGGTGGCTCACGCCTGTAATCCCAGCACTTTGGGAGGCCGAGGCGGGTGGATCACGAGGTCAAGAGATTGAGACCATCCTGGTCAACATGGTGAAACCCCGTCTCTACTAAAACTACGAAAAATTAGCTGGGCATGGTGGTGCGTGCCTGTAATCCCAGCTACTCAGGAGGCTGAGGCAGGAGAATTGCCTGAACCCAGGAGGAGGGGGTTGTGGTGAGCCGAGATGGCGCCATTGCACTCCAGCCTGGGTAACAAGAGTGAAACTCCATCTCAAAAAAAAAAATGATTGACAAAGATTTACATTTATTACTGTCTTAACCCAATAGATTATTTTGCATAATCAAAATGCAAAGTAAAACTACAATGAGAAACCATTTTATACCTATTAAATATTTTTAATTTTGTTTTTTCTTGTTATTACCTATTAAATATTTTAACTTTTAATGCTGAAACATAAAAACAAAAAAATAGAAAAAAAAATTTAATGCTGGCATGATTAGGTGAAGTAGATACTCACATGACGATGGCTGAATTCAAATTAGTAGAGCTGCTTTGGAAAGCGCAATGGTAGTTCATGTCAAAAGCTATAGTAAAAATTGCATATCCTTTAACCTAGTGTTTTCATTATCCTAAGGGAGTGGTTAAAAAGAGTAATTAAGGCTGAATATGGTGGTTTAAACCTGTAATCCCCAGTACTTTGGGAAGATTGCATGAGTACACAGGTTCAAAACCAGCCTGAGCAATGTAGCAAGACCCTATCTCTGCAAAAAAAAGTAAAATAAAAAAAATTCTTAAAAATCTATTGGTGTGAACCTGCTAAATCCAATAGAAATTTCTACTCCAGTTTTAGGATCAGCCCTGTGTCTTGGTGGTTGATTGAAACCCTTTACTCTCAGTAGTCCAGAATTGAGGGGTCCCTTGTCACACAAATATGTTCACAGCATGCTTGTATTTCACTGTTACCTAGTCTTTATAATCTTTTTACACTGACTTTTCTGAAGTATAATAGAAAAAGCCTACCAGTCATAAAAAATATATAGCTGAAGTTTTTACAAAATGTACGCCATCTAATCACCATCCAAAATAGACTTTTCTTAGCATCCCAGAAATCCCTCTTATGCCCTGTGCCTTCCCTTTCTACCCAAAGAGAAACACTACTGGTTTGTAATCCCAAAACTTCATTTTATTAGTTGTTAGTAATTTCTTAATAGAGTTTCATTCTTGTCGCCCAGGCTGGAATGCAGTGGTGCAATTTTGGTGCACTGCAATCTCCTTCTCCCGGCTTCAGGTGGTTTTCCTGCCTCAGCCTCCTGAGTAGCTGGGATTACAGGCATTTGCCACCACTTCTGGCTAATTTTGTATTTTTAATAGAGACAGGATTTCTCAATGTTGGTCAAACTGCTTTTGAACTCCCAGCCTCAGGTGATCTGCCCGCCTCAGCCTCCCAAAATGCTGGGATTACAGGTGTGAGTCACCATGCCTGGCCAATAATAAACTTTTGTATTAATGTGCTATGCCCTCTTTAATTTTGATTATTTGAATTGTTCCCATTTTCTCATTGTAAGAAATTATAATATTATTTAGTGCTATAATATTGTGATAATTTCTTTTTTTATTTTTTTTTTTTAGTGTTTTTTTCTTTCTTTCTTTCTTTTCTTAGAGATAGGGTCTCGCTATGTTGCCCCCAGCTGGGGTGCAGTGGATCTTAACAGGCATGATCCCACTACTGATTGGCACAGGAGTTTCAACCTGCTCTGTTTCCAGCCTAGGCCGGTTCTCCCCTCCTTAGGCAACCTGGTGGTCCCCTGCTCCCGGGAGGTCACCATATTGATCCCAAAATTAGTGCGGACACCTGATCAGCATAGCACACTACAGCCCAGAACTCCTGGGCTCAGGCGATCCTCCCACATCAGCCTCCCAAGTAGCTGGGGCTACAGGCATGCACCACTGCCCCTGGCCTTTTTAAAAATTTTATTATACTTTAAGTTCTGGAGTACACGTGCAGATCTTGCAGGATTGTTACATAAGTATACATATGACATAGTGGCTTCCTGCCTCCATCCTCCCATCACCTACATTAGGTATTTATCCTAATGTTATCCATCCTCAGTCTCTCCATCTGCTGCTGTCCCTCCCCCAGCCCCCCACCCTCTAACAGACCCCAGTGTGTGATATCATAATTTCTTTTTTTTTTTTTTTTTTTTCTCTTTGAGACGGAGTTTCGCTCTTGTTACCCAGGCTGGAGTGCAATGGCGCGATCTCGGCTCACCGCAACCTCCCCCTCCTGGGTTCAGGCAATTCTCCTGCCTCAGCCTCCTGAGTAGCTGGGACTACAGGCACGCACCACCATGCCCAGCTAATTTTTTGTAGTTTTAGTAGAGACGGGGTTTCACCATGTTGACCAGGATGGTCTTGATCTCTTGACCTTGTGATCCACCCGCCTCGGCCTCCCAAAGTGCTGGGGTTACAGGCTTGAGCCACCGCGCCCGGCCCATAATTTCTAATATAGTCAAAACCTACAAGCAGTTCATCTTAACCTTCAGTTACCAGACTCTTCAATATGACGAGTGGTGCCCTTTATAGATTTATGGTCTTCATCCCTAGTTCTTAGCTGAGTGCTCTACAGAGTATGAGATTAATATGAACTTGTCAGGTAATTAGCACCTGTGAAGAGAGCAAACATATGAAGTCTTTAAGTGAAATCACACTCATTTTACTTATTTAATGTGTGCTTGCATTGTGGTAAATGGAAATAAGTGTGGAAAAGGAGTGTGACAGCAGTATCCGCCACTCCTTAGATTGACTTTCAAGATGGCTATGTCATGAGAAACCTGATTTGTTTTTTCATGCCTGGTGTTGTCATATCCCTCAGAAGTTACTAAATTTTTTCTTTGTTTCAATAGTCAATGGCAGTAATCCTGAAGGTGAAGATTCTGAGAAGGAATCTATAGAAAATGAAGATTATAGAGCAAAGTCTTCAGATGATGATGAAATGGATTCTTCATTGGTCTCTCAGCAGCCTCTAGATAACCAGGAAAAGGAAAGACTAAATACATTCATTCAACAGAAAAGGAAAATGAGAAATCTGTTAGTTACCATTGAGAATGATACTCCCTTAGAGGAACTCTCAAAATATGTAGATGTCAGTATTATTGCACTTACTCGAAATCGGAGGACAAGGAGATGGTACACTTGTCCACTGTGTGGGAAACAGTTTAATGAAAGTTCTTATCTTATTTCCCACCAGAGGACTCACACTGGAGAAAAACCCTATGACTGTAGTCACTGTGGGAAAAGCTTCAATCATAAAACAAATCTCAATAAACATGAACGGATTCATACAGGAGAGAAACCTTATTCCTGTTCTCATTGTGGGAAAAATTTTCGTCAGAATTCTCATCGGAGTCGTCACGAAGGAATCCATATAAGGGAGAAGATATTTAAGTGTCCAGAATGTGGGAAAACCTTCCCAAAGAATGAGGAATTTTTGCTTCATCTGCAGAGTCATGAGGCTGAGAGACCATATGGTTGCAAAAAATGTGGGAGAAGATTTGGTCGGCTGTCAAACTGTACCCGGCATGAGAAAATCCACTCAGCCTGTAAGACCCAAAAGCAGAAGTAATATTGGGAAAGGTTTGATGGTGCTTCCTCAACCTAAGAGCTTTCATAATGAATTCTGAATTCCCAAGCTGCCTAAAAAGATACAAATATGTAGGCGGGGCTCTGTGGCTCACACCTGTAATCCCAGCACTTTGGGAGGCCGAGATGGGTGAATTACAAAGTTAGGAATTTGAGACCAGCCTGACCAACAAGTTGAAATCATGTCTCTACTAAAAATACGAAAATTAGCTGGGTGTGTTGGCATGCACCTGTAATCCTAGCTACTCAGGAGGCTGAGGCAGGATAATCGTTTGAATCCAGGAGGCAGAGGTTGCAGTGAGCCAAAATCACACCACTGCACTCCAGCCTGGGTGAACCAGCTAGACTCCATCTCAAAGAAAAAATAACAATATGTGAAAAGCTCATTATAGCCAAAATTGGATAAATGCCTGTCTTGGCTAAAACCTCAAATTGTTAGAAAATTCACAGGGAAGGAAACATATTCAAAGGCTATACCTCAGCATCCACGCTTTCTGGACTAAGGAGCTTTCCTTTATGAAATTATATGGCAATGTACAGGTCACAGATCCCTTTCCCAAGAAAGACTTTGAAGATGAATCTGGAGGCTGCTTACTTGCAAGACAGAGTGACTCATGTCTATTGTAAGTATATCCATTTTCCCCCTACATGGGGATTCGTACTTGAGAAATAGTGCAGAGGTTCTTATCTGGAACTATGTTCTCATGAAAGAACCAAACTACTGGCTTATTGAGCCAACAGCTTCTAATAGCAATTCATATAACCCTCTAAGAACACTTGTTTAAGCCTTGAGTGTTGAATTGTTTACTTTGGAATATAGGAAAACTACAGCAATTGAATGTCAGACTCTCAGTTGGATGTGATCTAAACTTGCAATCAATTTCAATAACATTTGCAATTTGTGATAAAATTGACTTTTACAGATTCCTTTTTACAACATAAGTGTCTACTCTTTTTACTCTATTTTGTTCAGCTGTTGATATCTCCAACAGCTGTTTCATGCCTCTCCCTTGCCAAAATAAGTTGGTATTACTCAGGCAGGGCCATCCAGTCCCACCGCTAGAAAAGCTCTTCAGAATCTTGTTCCTCTCTTGAGCCCAGATCTCATGTGCTAGGAAGGAAACGCCAGTACTCATAGAGGAGGGGTCAACCTGGAGGCGGGAAAAGTTGGCTTAGATCCATGTCTCATCAATAACCTTAAGGTCCCCTCTACACCATCATTAGACCTTTGGTGATGGGGTGGTCACTACCTCACAAGGCAAAGTGTTTGTGTGTGTGTGTGTGTGTGTGTGTGTGTGTGTGTGTGTGTGTTTTTGAGATGGAGTTTCATGTTCTAAGATGATTGTTGTAGGTGATGGGCAAAAAAAAGAGAGAAGGAGTTTCACTGTTGTTGCCCAGGCTGGAGTACAATGGCCTGATTTCGGCTCACTGCAGCCTCCGCCTCCCGGATTTGAGCAATAGGCTTCAGCCTTACAAGTAGCTGGGATTACAGGCATGTGCCACCATGCCCAGCTAATTTTGTGTTTTTTTTTGTTTGTTTGTTTTGTTTTTTTTTGAGACGGAGTTTCACTCTCGTTACCCAGGCTGGAGTGCAATGGCGCGGTCTCGGCTCACCACGACCTCCGCCTCCTGGGTTCAGGCAATTCTCCTGCCTCAGCCTCCTGAGTAGCTGGGATTACAGGCACATGCCACCATGCCCACCTGATTTTTTGTATTTTTAGTAGAGACGGGGTTTCACCGTGTTGACCAGGATGGTCTCGATCTCTTAACCTTGTGATCCGCCCGCCTCGGCCTCCCAAAGTGCTGGGATTACAGGCGTGAGCCACCGCGCCCAGCCCAATTTTGTGTTTTTTAATAGAAACAGGTTTTCTTCATGTTGGTGAGGCTGGTCTCGAACTCCCGACCTCAGGTGATCCACCTCAGCCTCCCAAAGTGCTGGGATTACACGTGTGAGCCACTGCACCTGGCCCAAAGTGTTGTATATTTAGAAATTAAGTCTCCAGTGGTTAGCTCACATTGCCCCTCAAGAGACAGGAATCCAGGTGTCTTCATTATAGTGGGTATTCATTGTCTTCAGTCTCTTCATATCCAGACCTTCCTGTCCTCTCTGCCTAGAAGCAAGGCCAGTGGTGCAATTTAGGGATTCTTGACCAGTTTTACTTACTTAAGGTTTCCAAAAGTTTCACATTGGTACTTTGATTGGAATGAAGAAATCCTATAAACTATTTGGGAAAAATTATAGTGTTTGTTTCCATCCAGAAACATGCCTTTGTATTTATGAGAATGTTATATTCCTGTGAAAATTTTTCTAATTTTCTTCACTGAAGGTTTTACAAAATTTTATTACTGTAAGTAGTTTTTTTCATTATATTTCTATAGTTGATTATTGTTGTTACATAGGAAAGTTATTTTTAATTATATAGTTGTGTAGCTAGTCACCTCACTGAATGTTCTTAATTTTCAGTAGTTTCTTGGTTTAGCTCTGTTACAACTTTTGGTAAAATGACACCATTAACAAATAATAGTTTTGCTTCTTGCCTTCTGCCTATCATTTTTTTTGTTTTGTTTGTTATTGACATGTAATTCTGAGGTTTGTTGTTTTCGTACAAAGCATTCTGAAGGACATTTTATGATACAGTTCAGTCCTGAATCATAATTTAAAAACAACAGGCTGGGCACAGTGGCTAATGCCTGTAATCTCAGCACTTTGGGAGGCTGAGGTAGGTGGATCACCTGAACTCAGGAGTTAGAGACCAGCCGGACCAACATGGCAAAACCCTGTCTCTACTAAAAAAAAATTAAAAATTAGCTGTGTGTGGTGGTGGGCGCAGCTATTTGGGAGGCTGAGGCAGGAGAATTGCTTGAACCTGGGAGGCGGAGGTTGCAGTGAGCCGAGATTGCACCGTTGCACTCTAGCCTGGGCAACAAGAGTGAAACTCCATCTCAAAAAAACAGTAACACCCTCCATGACAGTGGAAGGCCACAAAAACTGTCCTTTACTGGCTTTATATTTCAAGCCAACAGTAAATACCCTGTAAAGTCAGCAAAGCTAACAAAACTGGCTGCCCACAACATTATTTGCTTATTTGAAAGTGTGGCCATTGCACTAGGACTGGGGTCCTGAGCTGTGTTTCTGGAGTCGCCAGGCTGTTACCATGTGCCGGGGACCCCTTGTGTACCCAGAAAACACGTAGCTGCAAGGCAGTGAGTAAAGAGAGTTTCCACTCATTCTTTGGCACCCCTGCCCAAGAGTCGGGTGTTTTATCAGTCCTCATGCAGCCATGGTGTAGTCACCGAGGCACTTTTTGTTTTGTTTTTTTTTTTTTGAGACGGAGTTTCGCTCTTGTTACCCAGGCTGGAGTGCAATGGCGCGATCTCAGCTCACCGCAACCTCCGCCTCCTGGGTTCAAGCAATTCTCCTGCCTCAGCCTCCTGAGTAGCTGGGACTACAGGCACGCGTCACCATGCCCAGCTAATTTTTTGTAGTTTTAGTAGAGACGGGGTTTCACCATGTTGACCAGGATGGTCTCGATCTCTTGACCTCGTGATCCACCCGCCTCGGCCTCCCAAAGTGCTGGGATTACAGGCTTGAGCCACCGCGCCCGGCCCTGTTTTGTTTTTTTAAACCTAGACTGGCTCTTGTCACCAAGGCTGGAGTTGGGGGATCTTGGCTCACTGAAACCTCTTGCCTCCTAGGCTCAAGTGATCCTCCTGCCTCAGCCTTCTGAATAGCTTTTTGTTTTTTTAAATGTAGGCAGTGCTCATCTACTTAAAATCCCAGCACTTTGGGAGGCCAAGGCAGGTGGATCACCTGAGGTCAGGAGTTCAAGACCAGCCTGGCCAACATGATGAAACCCCATCTCTACTAAAAATACAAAAATTAGCTGAGCATGGTGGCATGTGTCTGTAGTTCCAGCTACTCAGGAGACTAAGAAAGGAAGATTGCTTAAACCTGGGAGGTGGAGGTTACGGTGAGCCAAGATTGTGCCTCTGCACTCCAGCCTGGGCTATAGTATCAAGACTGGGCATGCTGGCATGTTCCTGTAGTCCCAGCTACTCTGGGAAACTGAGGTGGGAGGATTCCTTGAATCTGAGAGTTAGAGGCCAGCCTGGACAACTTAGCAAGACCTAATTTCTGTCTCTCTCTCTCTCCTTTTTTTTTTTTTTTAAGACGGTGTTTTGCTCTGTTGCCAGGCTGGAGTGCAGTGGTGCAATCTCAGGTCACTGCAACCTCTCCCTCCTGGGTTCAAGTGATTCTCCTGCCTCAGCCTCCCAAGTAGCTGGGACTACAGGCACGTGCCACTATGCCCAGCTAACTTTTGTATTTTTAGTAGCGATAGGGCTTCACCGTATTGGCCAGGATGGTCTTGGTCTCTTGACCTTGTGGTCTGTTCACCTCGGCCTCCCAAAGTGTTGGGATTACAAGCATGAGCCATTGCGCCTGGCCTTTTTTTTTTTTTAGAAACAGGGTCTCACTTTATCACCTAGACTGTAGTATATGACCATAGCTCACTACAACACTGAACTCCTGGGCTCAAGAGATCCTTCCACCTCAGCCTCCCAAGTATCTGGGACTACAGGTACAGGCCACTTCACTCAGCCAATTTATTTTTCTTTTTGTAGAAATGGGGTTTTGCTATGTTGCCCATCATGGCCTCAAACTCCTGGCTGAAGTGATTCTCCTCCTTGGCCTTCCAAAGCACTGGGCTTGTCTCTTTAAAAAAAAAAAAAAAAAAAAAAAATCAGAGTAAATGAGAGGTTTACTCCAGCATGGCAGGGTGAGGGTACCTGTAGTCCCAGCTACTTGAGAGGCTGAGGCAGGAGAATTTCTTGAACCCAGGAGGTAGAGGTTGCAGTGAGTGGAGATCCAGCCTGGGTGACAGAGCAAGAATCTGTCTCAAAAAAAAAAAAAGACAAGTGAACATAACTTCAAAGAAATATGGACATCAGTAGGTGCACCAAATACACATAATGGGAGTACCAGAAGGAGAGGAGAGAAAGGAAAGGAAAAAATTTTGGAAAAATAATGGATAAAAATTTCCCAAATTTATTAAAACATATCTATACAAACAGGAAGCTTTTAGTAAACTTCAAGTAAGATAAACAAAAAGAGACCCAAAATAAATGCATCATAGCAAAAATGTTGAATGTCCAAGACAAGGAAAAAATAATCAGTTTCATAATTTGTCAGTTTTTTAATTTTCTGCAATCACTTTCTTTATTTTATTTTTTATTTTTATTTTTTTTTTTTGAGACGGAGTTTCGCTCCTGTTACCCAGACTGGAGTGCAATGGCGCGATCTCGGCTCACCGCAACCTCCGCCTCCTGGGTTCAGGCAATTCTCCTGCCTCAGCCTCCTGAGTAGCTGGGATTACAGGCACGCGCCACCATGCCCAGCTAATTTTCGTAGTTTTAGTAGAGACAGGGTTTCACCATGTTGACCAGGATGGTCTTGATCTCTTGACCTCGTGATCCACCCGCCTCGGCCTCCCAAAGTGCTGGGATTACAGGCGTGAGCCACCGCGCCCGGCCTCACTTTCTTTTCTTTTTCTTTTGATTTTTTTTTTTTTTCTTAGAGTCTCCCTCTGTTGCTCAGGCTGGAGTGCAGTGGCGTGATCTTGGGTCACTGCTACCTCCGCCTCCCAGGGTCAAGCAATTCTCCTGCCTCAGGCTCCCAAGTAGCTGGGATTACAGGCACCCACCACCATGCCCAGCCAATTTTTGTATTTTTAGTAGAGAAGGGGTTTCTCCATGTTGGCCAGGCTGATCTCAAACTCCTGACCTCAGGTGATCCACACACCTTGGCCTCCCAAAGTGCTGGGATTACAGGCATGAGCCATGGTGCCCGGCCTACAAATAAAATTCAAATCATGCTCTTAAATAGTAAATTTTCTTTATGTTTTAATTTAGAAACAGAATTATTAGTAAGTACCTTTTGCTAGAGAACCTGATGGAGACCAAGTATTAAGATAAAATTGTGTAGACTCTGGTGATTTGGAAAAGTTTTTTTATAAAATGGAAGATGAAAAACCAGGATATAAATTAATATCTAAATAAAAATTGCTGTAATCTGCTCCTCTTCTCCTTTAAAAAAAATAAAAATAGGGCTGGGCACGGTGGCTCACGCCTATAATCCCAGCACTTTGGGAGGCTGAGGCGGGTGGATCACAAGGTCAAGAGATCGAGACCATCCTGGTCAGCAAGGTGAAACCCCGTCTCTACTAAAAATACAAAAATTAGCTGGGCATGGTGGCGTGCACCTGTAGTCCCAGCTGCTTGGGAGGCTGAAGCAGGAGAATTGCTTGAACCCAGGAGGCGGAGGTTGCAGTGAGCCGAGATCGTACCCATTGCACTCCAGCCTGGGTAACAAGAGCGAAACTCTGTCTCAAAAAAATAAATAAAAAATAAAATAAAATGAAAATAAAAATTTCTGTGTGTATTGTCACAGAACAGAGAGTAAAAAAGTAGATGTAGTTGATTGATATGGCTGGACATTTGAGACTGTGGAAGATATTTTTCTTGTTTAACTTACCCATATTTCTGCTGTAATGTGTGATACATAAAGCTCAGATAAGAAAATAAAAATAATTAGCTCAAATGAGTGGCAGAATTAGGGCTTTCTGGAACACAAAATAAATTGTCTCCTCCCTGCCCCAACAAAGGTCTGATCTTTCCATCAGATGTGTTCATATCAAGGTCTCTGTTGTGAGAAAGAATAAACATCCCTAATAGGAGCTGGCCTGGCCCTCACAGCAAGGTTTTTGTGTTCTCCTGGTGAACATAGAGAATTTCACAGAACATCAGATAAGGCCAGTCTGACTGTGCTAGAGTAAAACAAAGCAAGACCATTCTGTAATGATGTCTCAACACAAAAACATGCACGTTGTCATAGCCACAAAAATAACCAAACATCCCCCTATGTTGGCTGATATGAGTGACTGCTGTTTCTTTGGCAATCACAGCTTTGGCCTCTTCTTTCCTTCTAGATAAAATATATTAAGATACCTATTAAGAATTATTCCTGGCCGGGCGCGGTGGCTCAAGCCTGTAATCCCAGCACTTTGGGAGGCCGAGGCGGGTGGATCACGAGGTCAAGAGATCGAGACCATCCTGGTAAACATGGTGAAACCCCGTCTCTACTAAAACTACAAAAAATTAGCTGGGCATGGTGGTGCGTGCCTGTAATCCCAGCTACTCAGGAGGCTGAGGCAGGAGAATTGCCTGAACCCAGGAGGCGGAGGTTGCGGTGAGCCGAGATGGTGCCATTGCACTCCAGCCTGGGTAACAAGAGCGAAACTCCGTCTCAAAAAAAAAAAAAAAGAATTATTCCTATTCTTTAATGGCATCTACTCCAGACTACAGGCTCCTTCCTAATTACTCCCCAACATCACATAAACAATTGTCCTTAAAAAACTCGTCTATTGAGACACCTCACTATGCCTGATGGTGTGTGTTCTCCCTTGTTATAATGAGTAGTACATCTAATTTCTTCATCTAAAAGTGTGTTCCTGCTAGGTTTTGGCAGGAGGGCACTGACAATTGGAATTGTTGGGTCATTTAATTAAAGGGTCTCTCTTTCCATCTTTAACCTGAAGAGTCCATATCAAGGATTTGTTCTCCCAAAATAGATACCAGATGTTTCTCTTATAAAAACAAACACTCTTATGCCTGTAATCCTAGCACTTCGGGAGGCTGAGGTGGGTGGATCACCTGAGGTCAGGAGTTCATGACCAGCCTGGCCATCATGGTGAAACCCCATCTTAGAAAAAAAAACAAAACAAAACGCTGTCTGGGCACGGTGGCTCACACCTGTAATCCTATCACTTTGGGAGGCCTAGGTGGGTGGATCATTTGAGGTCAAGAGTTTGAGACCAGCCTGAACAATATGGTGAAACCACATCTCTCCTAAAAATACCAAAAAAATTAGTTGGGTGTGGTGGCACACGACTGTATTCTCAAGTACTCAGGAGGCTGAGGCAGAAGAATCATTTGAATCCAAGAGATGGAGGTTGCAGTGAGCCAAGATTGCACCACTGCACTCCACTCTGGGTGACAGAGTCAGACTCCACCTCAAAATAAACAAACAAAAATGCTGTTTCACACAGTAGAAATAATAGGATTATCTCAGTAATGAGCTCCTCCTAGGAATATCTTAGCCCATATCACTACTGAACAGAAAAAAAATTTCAACGGAACCACCTTTCCAAGAGCACCTTTTATGTCCTTGTTCCTCATGCTGTAGATAAAAAGTTTCAGCATGGGAGTCACCAGTGTGAACATCACAGCAGCTGCTATATCTCTCTGAGCTGAGTAGGAGGATGAAGGGTTGAAATACAAAGACGATGGTGCCATAAAAGAGAATCACAGCCAGGTGGGAGCCACAGGTGGAGAAGGCTTTCCATTGTCCCTTTGTGGATGGGACCTTCAGGACGACACACATGTTGTGTATATAGGAAGCCAGGACGCAAAGAAATGGGGCGATTATGACCAGGGCAGCCTCAGTAAGAATCATCTGAGCAGGAGAGTTTCAGGAGGGGAGTCACATCGCAGAAGATGTGGGGAATGGTGTTGACTGCACAGAAAGAGAGTTGAGCCATCAGCAGGGTGTGCAGCAGATAATTCAGGTTGGCAACGACCCACGATCCGGCAGCTAGCAGGGCACAGAGCTGATGGGTCATCTTTGCTGTGTAATGTAAGGGGTGGCACACAGTAACAAAGCGATCATAGGCCATCACAGCCAGGAGAAAATTATCCATGTCAGCAAGCTCAATGACGAAATACATCTGTGTGAGACAGCCAGAGGAGGAGATGGTCTGAGTCCCAAGTATGTGATTGGTCAGCATCTTGGGGACAGTGGTGGAGAAGCAGATGTCCACAAAGGACAGGTTGCTGAGGAAGAAGTACATGGGGGTGTGCAGGCAGGAGTCTGTGTTGACAGCTAGGATGATGAGCAGGTTTCCCAGGACCATGGCCAGGAAGAGCATGCTCAGGAAGAGCACGAAGAGGAGACGCTGCTGCTGGGACTGCCTGGAGAGTCCCAGGAGGAAGAACTCTGAGACACTTGACTTGTTTGTCCCGCTCATGGGTCTGATTCCAGACAAGACAGAGATCAGAAATATAGAAGCTGAGGCTATAGATGCAACAAGTCAAGCTCCAACCATGGTCATGTTAACAAACCTGTATTAGAGTTGCTCAGTCAAGATCCACCCCAGTCCCTACACCCCCAACTTCCGATGTCCAGCCCTAGATGATGTGGGTCCTTGTATACTCATTCTTTCAGTGTTTTAAAATATACTATTAAAACAACATGCAGACTCATACACAGCCCTCCTCTGCTATTATATAGGTTTCTATTAACATTTCCAGGCTTTCTCTCACCTCTTAGTCACTCATAGAAAGGCAAAATCACTGTGTCTATGTCAAATTCCAGCTGATGGTTCAGGACTCTTACTATTTCTCCCTGGATGTGGCATGTTTAGAAAAGGGAGTTTCTCAAAGAACTCCATTCAGTAATATATATATGTTCATGGCCTTAACCT
Organism: Sapajus apella; assembly: GCF_009761245.1. NCBI lineage: Eukaryota > Metazoa > Chordata > Mammalia > Primates > Cebidae > Sapajus > Sapajus apella. Next base: position 284,245 of record NW_022437039.1, on the reverse strand, counting down.
CTGTGCAGGATGGATGTTTGCGAGAATCACAGACAGGTATTTACAGTAGCTTCCATGGCCATTGGGATTAGACTCTCTGGGAGTCTCATTAGAATCAAGCAGAGATTAATTTTCCCATCTATTTCTTGGTCCCTGTGGACCCAACAATAATGGAAAGGTACATTTTCTCACTCCTGGGTCAGAACTAGGAGATAAAGCAATCTTGGAGACAAGTCCCAAAGAAAATTCACTAAGACCTCAAATTGCATCACCTTGCTGATCTGGGCATATGTTTATAGGTTTGAAAAGTTGGTTATCAAATGATTATTATTCTTAAATTCGTAGCTCAGAAGCTGAGATTATAGCAGTGTTATCTGAACCTCTCCTTTTTTTCACATATATAGTCATTTATTGCATTGACTTAATGAAGCGTTTGCAGATAGGGATGCAGAGGCTGGGGTGGGGTCAGGGGTAAAGGTGGCATTGCAGAGTTGTGCTTTTTTTTTCTTTTCTTTCTTTTTTTTTTTTTTTTGAGGTGAAGTCTCACTCTGTGACCCAGGCTGATCTCAGCACACTGCAACCTCCGCCTCCTGGATTCAAGCAATTCTCCCACCTCAGCCTCTGAAGTAGGGAGGACTTCAGGTAGGCACCACCACACCTAGCTAATTTTTGTATTTTTAGTAGAGTCAGGATTTCACTATGTTGGTCAGGCTGTACTTGAACTCCTGACATCAGGTAATTTGCCCGCCTCAGCTACTCACAGTGCTGGGATTACAGGCATGAGCCACCGCACCAGGCTTGTGTTTAATCTCTTAAAGCGTTTGGTGTAAAGGATACCCTTTTTGTAATGGGAGAATATTTCAGGAGATGCACAGCATGTCATGACTGAGAAACTCCATGTTCCTAAAGTAGACTTCCTTTGGGGATGTCTTCCCAGCTCATATTGGGTCAGCCTTTTCTGAAAATGGCCCCCTAATCCATAGACACTCAGGGATATGGACTCCAGCAGTCCACTTTACACTCTGATCACCTTCTCCCCAGTGAGAATTCATGATTGGACTAGGGCAACTGAAACTGGGACTGAGGGCCACAGATCATTTTCACTAGGACTTGGCCTGTAACATGTAAACCCAGAAGGGTGCAACTCGCTTTTGGCTGACGTGTAGTTTGATAAGCAAAACCTATGGATAAGAGCAAAAAAATGTAAACACACAGAGAGAAGAAGGGCTGGAGAAAGTACTGATGGCTGTCCAGTTCATAGTTCAAGTCATTTTCTAATGACGGGTTGCATTCTGGCCTCACACACAGTTCTGAGTTGCATATAACAAAAACCAACTCTTGCTGAGTAAAGCAGAAAAGGATTTCATGAAAATGATAATAGATACCTTTCAAAAACACTGGACAGCTGGAGACCCAGGCTCAGAAGACCACACAGCAGCCACAGTGGCCCAAATAATACCAACGCTGCTGCAGCCTCCAAGCATAAATGTTGCCGTTCATAGCTTTGACACAGTTATCACTAGACATGGGGTGACACCAGTCACATTGCTGCCACTGCTGCCCCAGGAATCCATCTTGCTGCAGTGGCTGCCACTGCCTGAAAAAGTTCTTCTTGGTCTTCTCTTCCTTGGGCCAAAGGCTGAGTCGGGGTATCTGATGGACAGTCACATGCCCACATCTTTGCTGCAAGAGATTCTGGGAAATCAGTTATTCTGGGGTTCCTGTTTTACAGGAAGTAAGATATTTTCCAAATAGTTATGAAGCACCAGAGTACCTAAGATTTGGAAAGAGGTGCAGTAATTCAGAAGCCAAAAACCATGATAAATGCTCACTAAAATCCATCCCTTCAATAGCACATTAATGCATACCCCTCTTACCAATTTACCCCAAAGAAACAATCTGGCCTAACATAGTGCAGCCATCCTTCCCACAATAGGGAAACAATGCAAAGTCCCATCAGTTACTACATCAAGATCCATAAAAGGATCCCCCCTACTCCAATCGTGATCTCATCCTGACAGTCTGAAACTTCAGAATCCAACCTGAAAGCTAACCAATAAAATAACTACACATCCTGTGTATGTAAAATATGGAGAAAAGAGGCCAGGCGCGGTGGGTCATCCCTGTAAGTCCAGCACTTTGTGAGGCCAAGTCGGGCAAATCATGAGGTCAGGACTTTGAGATCAACCTGGCCAACATGGTGAAACCTTTTCTCTACTAAAGATAAAAAAATTAGCTGGGTGTGGTGGTGCGTGCCTGCAATCCCAGCTACTGGGGAGGCTGAGGCAGAATCAGTTGAACCCAGGAGGCAGAGGTTTCAGTGAGCTGAGATAGTGCCATTGCATTCCAGCCTGGGTGACAGGGCAAGACTCCATCTCAAAGAATATATATATATATATATTCTCTCTCTCTCTCTGTCTCTCTCTGTCTCTCTCTCTCTCTATATATATATATATAGAGAGAGAGAGAGATAGAGGAGGAAGATAAAAGGAGGAAAATATAAACAAATACTGTAATCTTTATTTCTGCAGGTAGCCACTTGTCCACAATCTAATTCCTGTTCCTTGTCTTTAGCCAATGTCTCAGCTATCCCAGGTTATTTTTTAATCTGATGTAGTAACCCAAAACGTTCACGTCTGATAGATTTGGCTTCCTTATAGTCCTGCGTATAATGTATAAGATGGTTCTAGTTTCTCATTAGGTATTAGGGGAAGACATGTCCACTTGTACCCCTAGTTTCCTTGCCCTATAAATTCCTGGTTGAGAAAAAGTTCAGGATATATTGCCCACTGGTATGAATCTTATACCATTTCCTTAAAATAGCACTAACGCTGGGTGTGGTGACTCATGCCTGTAATCCCAGCACTTTGGGAGGCTGAGGCAGGTGGATTACAAGGTCAAGAGATCGAGACCATCCTGGCCATGAAATGTTTCACATTTCAAACACGGTGAAATACAAACAGCCGCGAGTGGTGGCACGTGCTTGTAGTCCCAGCTACTCAGTAGGCTGAGGCAGGAGAATTGCTTGAACCTGGGAGGTGGAGGTTGCAGTGAGCCGAGGTCCCACTGCACTCCAGCCTGGAGACAGAGCAAGACTCCGACTCAAAAAAAAACAAACCAGCACCCCGAACTTACAGAGTAGCTTAAAATTGTGCCATAAGTGAGTGTTTAAAAGACCATCTCACTATTCCATAAGGTCAGCTGCTTCTGGTGTTGGTGTACAAGTAAATACTCATGGATCCCATGGACACCAGGCTGACCCCTTGTGTTAATTACCTATTGTATAACAAATTATTCTAAAATTTAGCAACTTAAAACAGTGAACATTTCTCTCATGCAGATCCTGTGAGTCCAGAATTTGGCAGTGGTTTAGCCGAAAAGTTCTGGAAGAGAGTTTCTCATGAAATTGCAGTTAAGTTTTCAGCAGCAGCTCAGTCATCTGAAGGCTTGACTGAGGCTGAAGGATAGGATTCTAAGACGGCTCCTTCATGCAGGAAGCCTCGGTTTCTCACATGGACCTCTCAGACATGTTCTCACACATAATAGCTTGTTTTCCCCACAGCAAGTGCTTCAGGAAAGCAAGATGAAAGCTACAGTATCATGGGCTGGGCGCAGTGGCTCAAGCCTGTAATCCCAGCACTTTGGGAGGCCGAGGCGGGTGGATCACAAGGTCAAGAGATCGAGACCATCCTGGTCAACATGGTGAAACCCCATCTCTACTAAAACCACAAAAAATTAGCTGGGCGTGGTGGTGCATGCCTGTAATCCCAGCTACTCAGGAGGCTGAGGCAGGAG
>NW_022437039.1:277488-280371 GCF_009761245.1 Sapajus apella | reverse complement strand
ACAAAAAAATTAGCTGGGCGTGGTGGTGCATGCCTGTAATCCCAGCTACTCAGGAGGCTGAGGCAGGAGAATTGCCTGAACCCAGGAGGCGGAGGTTGCGGTGAGCCGAGATGGCGCCATTGCACTCCAGCCTGGGTAACAAGAGCGAAACTCCGTCTCAAAAAAAAAGAAAAAAAAAAAAAGAAAGCTACAGTATCTTTTACGACCCAGCTCCAGAAGCTACGGGTATCTTTTGTGACCCAGCTCCATTGCTTCTTACATCCACTATAGCTGAGTCCACCAGACCATTTCAATGTGGGAAGGGATTATACAAGGCTAGCATCATTGAGAGTCATCCTGGAAAGTGACTGCCATATCCTTTTTACTATAAGTTGAGTTCCTTGGTTAGACAATGTCTGTGGGATGCCAAGTTGGTGAATAAACCCATGCATCCCTAATACACATTCTGCCTTTGCTTTCAACCTCAGGTTGATTGAGCACCTCTTTTTGTACATGGGTTTCCCTTTCCTGGGTGCTTCTGCACATCCCTAGGCACCCAAGTTCACTGTAGGTTTTCTTCCTATAGCATCCCACATCATAACTTTCATTATATCATCCTGATTAGGTGGACAGTGATGCCTGGGATGTGATCAAGATCCGGGAGTCTGACTCACAAGTCTCAAGTCTTATTATCTCCATTAGGTCTGCAGTGTAGGCCACTGTCTGCAGAGCCAAATCCAGACGTCGACATTGTCTCCTAGACTTGAAACCTTGGGAAGCATAAAACAGCCATTCTGAAACATTAACGTGCACAGAAATCACCTAGGGATGTTGTCAAAATGAAGATTCTGACTCAGGAGGCCTCAGATTATGCATTTAGTCACCCAGGCGATGTCTGTCCTCGGACCTTATTTTAAGTAGCAAAGCTTAGGTTTAGACGAAGAGGAGCCCTCACTCAAAGAGCCCGAGTCATCTACATCAATTTTTGTGCTGCTGGCTCCCCAGCCAACCTCGCCTTTTGAAAAGATATCCAGATTGGAAGTCAGACCTTGACCTCCTTCAGTGCCACCCGTGGAAGTAGAAGACAAGGATCCTAAACATTTGGTGACCCGCTGTATCCAGAGAGGGCAGAGAGGTGGGGCAGAAACCTAAAGAACCCGGGGCAGGTGTAGTGGGAGTGCTCACGAAGTCCGCCAGCCGCCCAGGTTTGGCGGGCACCAACACCCGTGTGCCTCTTCATGCCTTTTCGGAGTATAAGAACTAGAGCCAACGCAGACCAAGAGGCGGTATCCCGGCTATGGTAATTCCGGCGAAACATGGCGCCGTACACCTCCAAGGAGACCGCGCCGAGGTCAGGCCCCGCGCCTTTCTATGTAATTGGACAGAAGGGCGCTAGCAGAAAAAATAGTCCTCTATTATTGGATAAGTAAAGAAAAACCTACAGGGGGCGGGGCAAGGAGAGTTGGACAATGCAGCCTCGGATTGGTCCCGTTGGAGGGCGTGTGCGACCTTCCGCTTTCCCAGGAAGGGATCCCTGAGTTCGCCTCTGCCGCCCTGCGCCTGCGCATGGTGTACTGGACACTTGCTGGGGAGGTGATTTGCGTCCAGGAGGCTCCGGATCTCGCGCAGGCAAAACTAAAGGACTTGCAAAACTTAATGGAGCCAAAAAAATTTAGTAATGAAGATAAATAAGATCTGAATGCGATGTGTTTTAAAAGCAAAATTAATTCAAAGACCAGTAAGGTAGAAGCTATATTTTAGCTCTTCATTTGGCCAAAAGAAATTGTAAAATACTCTGGCAATTCTTTCAGTTGAAACCAAGATAAGCAAATAATTAGATTTTGAAAATATTATTGATGTTTGTTACCAGGGCCACCACTGCATTCCAGCCTGGCGACAGAGTAAGACTGTCTTAAAAATAAAAAAAAAAACTAATGGCCCTCACTAGCATCCCCTCATTACATTGGGTTGTCCGTCTCTTTCCATTGATCTATTTATGTGGATCTCCTAAGTCTTGCTAAACGTTATTAACCTTCATCCGAAAACTTTCACTGGGAACAGACTTGAGAATACTCAATGTCTCACTCTTCACTGTAGCCTATGAAAAGAAAGCATGCGCCCAACGTGGGGCTCGAACCCACGACCCTGAGATTAAGAGTCTCATGCTCTACCGACTGAGCTAGCTGGGCTTCTTGGTAATGCTTCCTGATAATGGAATGTGTGCTTATCACTTGACATCAGCATGAGGATTAAGCGGGGAGTGCCACCAACTGTTCACTGGGTCCTGACCTTCCCAGGAGAAGCAAAAGTCAGCCAGGAGAAACCTAACCCATGTGTCCTGGTGGCAGGTGGCACAGAGACTCTGAGGTCCTCGAAGCCCCAGGCAAGGCCTCAGTGACCAAACCTACCCTTTGGGGCTGCTCACCCACTACATCCCACCCTATGTTCTCGGTCCCAAGGGGCACCCAGACATATCCAAGTCCACATTGCCCAATAAAGTCATTCATGCATTCAAATATTTATTCTGTGCCTACTATGTAACAGGCACTGGGGATATAGCAGTTAACAAAACGGACTTTGGTGGAGAAAGAGTGAATTTTTTAAAAGTTAAAAAAAAAATGGACTTTTAAAACAGAAGAAGAAAGGGGGCGGATTCCAGATAAGAAGCAGTTGCTGGTCTTTACTTCCATTTCATTTTTCACCGGGATGGACGCCGCATTTGAAGCCACCGTGTCATTTAACCCGCACGCCAGACATGGTAGCTGTTTTTTGTTTGTTTGTTGTTGTTTTGCCCACTCTTTCTTTCTTTCTTTCTCACTTTCTTTCTTTCTTTCTTTCTTTCCTTCTTTCTCTATCTTTCTTTCTTTCTTCTTTCCTTTCTTTTTTTTTTTTTTTTTTTTTTTT
>NW_022437039.1:275285-277388 GCF_009761245.1 Sapajus apella | reverse complement strand
CTTTCCTTTCCTTTCCTTTCCTTTCCTTTCCTTTCCTTTCCTTTCCTTTCCCTTCCCTTCCCTTCCTTTCCTTTCCTTTCCTTTCTTTCCTTTCTTTCCTTTCTGTAAACACAATTAGCACACTGTCTTTTTAGGGAGGATTCTCTCCTGTTTCCATAGCTGCCTCTCTTTAAAGGAAGGAGGGAGGGAGAGGGTGGGAGACGCAGCGTCTGAGATTAGGTCTAGGATGCGGCGCTCTGAGCAAGAAGCGCCGGCCTGGGCCGGGATGTGCTTCCCAGAGCCCGGCTGTCGTCTCTCTCCTGGAGACACGGGGCCTTCCCCCACCAGAGCGCTTACTGAGTCACACGCGGATCTGGAAAGCACTTGCTTCACCCCAAATCCTGTACCGGTGCCAAGACTCCACTCAGGAGGTCTTTAATTCCCAGGAAAAACTATCAGAAGTCACAGAAGTAGGGCGGTAGCTCACGCCTGTAATCCTAGCACTTTGAGAGGCCAAGGCAGGAAGATCACTGGAGCCCAGGAGTTCCAGAGCGGCCTGAGCAACATAGGAAGACCCAAATCACTCACAATCATAAACCAGATTATGTCCACATGATCATCTGCCCACCTCACTTTCAATTCTGCAAGTGCCCCTGCTGAAATTCCAAAAGTGGCCTCTGCTTTCTACCTTTCCTGTTTACTTTTGACCTGCAAATTTTTCCATTTTGCTAGAATCTCTTTTTCTCCCCTCCTCTCCTCTGGCCAACTGCCAAGAGTCTTTGGCAGTGATCATACACAAACATCTGGGGCCTAGGAGCCGCTGCTTGTTTTGTAAAATCTGTATCACACACGTCTTTCATGGAGGATGTCCAAGTCAAGCAGGATAGATTGAATGCACTTTTCTGAGGTTGAACGACATTAATGAAACAAAATGTATGCAATTCATCCCCTATTCATGGTGGTCCCCCTCCCCCTTTTTGAACAAAACTGCTGTAATAAAACATCCTTGGACATGCATTGACTTTTATTTCTTTGAAATGGAGTCACAGGGGTTGAACTTGTGGGTCAAAGAGGTGTGTATAGGGCTGGATGAGGTGGCTCAGGCCTGTAATCCCAGCACGTTGGGAGGCCGAGGCGGGTGGATCACGGGGTCAGGATATAAAGACCACCCTGGCCAATATGAGGAAACCCCATCTCTACTAAAAATACAAAAATTAGCTGGGCATGGTGGTGCATGCCAGTAATCCTAGCTACTCAGGAGGCTGAGGCAGGAGAATGGCTTCAACCCGGAAGGCGGAGATGGTGGTGAGCCGAGATCGCACCACTGCACTTCAGCCTGAAGACAGAGTGAGACTCCCTCTAAACAACAACAACAACAACAACAAAACAACAACAACAACAAAAAAAAAAAAACGAAAGAGGTGTGTATACTAGGGTTGCTTTCTAAAATAAAAAGTCAAACAAAACAAAACAAACAGGAAATCAGCTTCCCTTTCCCAATTATATATATATGAAAACTGTACATTGCTTTTTCTTGTCCCTTTGGTGTGGAGAGAGTAAAGTCTTCACTATTCTCATTCTAGAGAGAGAGAGTGTGTGTATTTTTGAGTTTGAGGGTCTGTTTTGCTTCCTATCTCATGCCTTTTTTCCTATTTTTGTAAGTTGACTTGTTCTACCTGTACATCTTTATGCTTTCTCATTTTTAAAAGGCCACTGGACAAACAAGGATGAATGTCACCTTACCCCAGGTGGGACTCAAACCCACAATCCCTTGCTTAGGAGGCCAGTGCCTTATCCATTAGGCCACTGGGGCAGCTGTTGAATTTTCTACTGAGAAGTACTAAAAGAGAATAACTCACCGTCGGTGGCAGGAAAATGACCTTAAGATTGATTTGGGCATTTATTCAAGAAAGTATGCCAGCTTGAGCAACACAGTGATCCCCTCTCTACAAAACAAGGTCAGGAGTTCAAGAACAGCCTGGGCAAAGTAACAAGACCCTGCGGCTACAGAAAAATGGAAAAAAGTAGGCCGGGTGTGGTGGCCTATCCATCGTTCAGTGAGATCCTGGGTGAGGGATTTGAGATCCTGTCTCAAAAAAAAAAAAAAAAAAAAAAAAAAAAAAA
>NW_022437039.1:255168-275185 GCF_009761245.1 Sapajus apella | reverse complement strand
AAAAAAAAAAAAAAAACTTGAGTTCTTGCAACACAGCAGCCTCCATTCGGGTCACCGAGGACGCCATAGTGAGCGAGAGAAAACTCCCAGTCCCCGTGGAGCTCTGCAGGCTGCGCCCTCGCACCCGCAGCACTGTCCTCTCACACGTGGTTTCTCCTTCTCCAGCCCGCATGGGCTTCGCAGAACCCGACTCATCTGATCCTCCAGAAAGGAGTTCCAGGCGCCCGAGAACTAGATTTTCCTTCGGAGTCAGAGAGCAATGGAGGATCTTGGGCTGGGTGAGTCAGTGGAGCACTGAGCCTTCATGTGAGGCCCTTGACAGACTTGCTGTGTGTTTGATAAACGTCAGGTCCTCCTGGGGCCCAGCGCTTGAACAAAAGATCCCGCAGGGGCCGGACTCAGTGGCTCACGCCTGTAATCCCAGCACTTTAGGAGGCCAAGGCAGGTGGATCACTTGAGGTTAGGAGATCGAGGCCAGCCTGGCCAATAAGGCGAAACCCGGTCTCTACTAAAAATACAAAAATTAGCCGGATGTGGTGGCTCCCCCAACTACTCGGGAGGCTCAGGGAGGAAAATCACTTGAATCCAGGAGGTGAAGGCTGCAGTGAGCCAAAATCGCCCCATTGCACTCCGGGATACAAATCGCTTGAACCCAGGAGGCAGAGGCTGCAGTGAAATCACTCCACTGCAGGCATCGCGGGACAGACACCCTACCGGACCCCCAGAAGCTCAACTGCAAGCTCAAGTCAGAGCCCTCTAAGCAGTCCCCTCCCCACCCCCGCCCCGGCACCCCGGGGCCGAGCGCCACGACTCAGAGTTGGGAAAACGTCCAGGACACGGAGGAGGCCCGGGAGATTCCAACCTGGACCTCGATTACCCCTGGGATCGGCGTGAGAGGGGAAGCAAAGAGCCAGGCAAAACCTTCCCCTTGAAGCTGCTCAAAGCCGACGCCCCCGGGATTGTGAACAAGACCTCTGGAATCCACTATGACTGTCATTTACCCAATTGTAAAAATTCAGCAGAATTGGAGCTGCTCAAGATACTCATCGCACCAAGGGAGCTTCAGGGACTCAGAGACTCGTGCAACAAGACGATCTATCAAACAGTTCGTATTTTAAATTTCCCCATTAACTTTATATTTTATATATTGAAAGAAAAAATCCAGGACCGAATGCGGGACCGAGATCCCTACTCCAGCCTGGGCAACAGAGTGAGAACTGTTTATAGAGACCAAGCCAGTTGTCATGTAGAAAGTCCTACAATCTGGATTTTTCTCATTGTTTTCTTATGATTAGATTCAGGTTAAATATTTTTGGCAAGAATGCTGCACAGGGTGAGGTGTGTTCCCCCACCCCTACCCCCACCCCCCTCCCCTTCTTGCCCCATGGCACATGTCAGAAGGCACTGAGTCCATTGTTGGTGGATTAACCCGGGCTCGACTGAGTGATCGCTTCCATAAGGAATACTGTACTTTGAAATTCCCTAGTAACATGCTAGCATCACCCGAATAGCATCCTTGCACGGGGACGCTAGGCTCATTTAGGACATTTGTTAGGTTTCTTTGTAGCAACTTGATCGTCTCCATTCCTGCTGTAAAGGAATTAGAAAGGGTTAACCTCAAGAATCAAGCCTGACAGTGAGCCCCAGGAGACTATGGGAGAGAGGGGAGCTCCAGCCCCAGCCGCGACCCCAGGGCACACCGTTGCGGGGGGCGGGGGTGGGGGGTGGGGGAAGGAAGATAGGAGCCTTTGCCTTTTACGGAAATGAGCTTTCTGGATTGGAACTCAGAACCCCTCTAGGGACCAAAGTCAAACCCCAGTTGGACTCCCATCCGCCAAGAAAGGGGCCTTCACACAACCGGGTGCCCTGACGGTGTGGACCCCAGGGCTCGGTAGCCGGGCCTGGACTCTAGGGAACTTATTTCCATCTGGGTCGCCCAAGTGAGGGGTGAAAAGGAAATGGAGGGAGGAGGAGGAAGCACTGGGAGGGGAAAAGGGGAAGGAGGGCCTCTGAAGCTGGCTCTAAGTGCCTTCAACCCAACCTTCTGGGTCAGTCTAGGCGTAGGAACTGCTGGGCGCTTAGCAAGCGGTTGAGTTTCACCGGAGTAAATCCCTGACTTGAGCCCTTGAACCTGCATGGTTTTGGAAAGCCGAGGTCTCCTTGGACTCCCCTCCTAAACGCCCTGAGCTGGGCCTAGCGCCCTGCCCTGGGATGTCCTAACCCCTGCGGACCCCCAGGGCTCCAATTAAAAGTTTAAAGTTACCAGGTGAGGCAGCTGACGCCTGTAATCTCAGCTCTTCGGAAGGATCGCTCCAGCCTGGGCAACATAGGGAGAACCCCACCGCACCTCCTGCCCCCCTACCCTAGTCTTTATAATATATAAAGTTTAAAGACTTCAGGAACTAGCTTGAGCCTTTTAAACATTTCCTTTTATTCCCTCCTAGGATGTCGGGTTTCCCTTGGAAATCACAGTTGTCAGAGGTTCTCAAATCTCTACAGAAAGAAATGTTTTGTGAAAAGTAAGGGATCAAGAGGACAGGCGTGGTGGCTTATGCCTGTAATCCCAACACTTTGGGAGGCTGAGGCCGGCAGATCATCTGAGGTGAAGAGTTTGAGATCAGCCTGGCCAACATAGTGAAACCCTGTCTTTACTAAAACTACAAAAAATTAGCCGGGTATGGTAGTGCACGACTGTAGTTCCAGCTACTTAGGAGACTGAGGCAGGAGAATCGCTTGAACCCAGGAGTCGGAGGTTGCAGTGAGCCGAGATCGTGCCACTGCGCTCCAGCCTGGGCGACAGGGACAGACTGTCTCAAAAAATAAATAAATAAATTAAATAAAGGCTCGGTAGGGATTTGAACCCGGGACCTCTCTCATCCTAAAGGAGAATCATACCCCTGGACCACCGAGCCACAATAACCCCCACCTCCTTTTTCTTTCGGGCTGTCGTGGAGCCCTTGGAGCGGTATCACTGAAGCCGGCCAAAGCAAAATGAAAGGAGACTGGAATTGCAGTCTCGCTGGAAAGGGGAAAATTCAACAGGGGTGGGCCAGCGCCCCGGCCCCTCCCCGCGCAGCACAAAATGGGATCTTCACACCCATCCCGTGGCTCTTCCGTTCTCACCTGCCGCCACCCCTCTGCCCCTGGCTGGTAACCCGCCCGTCCCGGCGCCGCCTTTGGTCACTTCACGGACAATCCTCGCTGCTGCGAGCCTGCGGGGACCAAAATTCAATGATTGAGGGGATATATTAACAGAGCTGCCCCAAAGGTCTCTTGATAAGATCCGGATGGAACGCCCTACTTGGAAGGGTTACAGTGCAGCAATGTGCCTCCCAGTAGTGTTCATTAAAGGCTGGCTGTTTCCAGGACTCCAAGGTAGTAAGGAAGAAAACAAGTCGCCAACGTGGGGCTCTAACCCAGCCCCTCAGATCAAGAGTCTCATGCTTTACTGACTGAGCTCGCCGGGCCTCCCCAAGAGTGGTTTGTGTCAAGTAATGTGGGGTAGTCTGAGACTAGTAGAAATTAAATGAGGTAACGAATCAGCCCCAGAAAACAGGGCGCACTGGGGGTCCCCCACAACAGGCTCAGTTCCCCACCGACGCCCCCACTAGTGCAAGACTTTGCTCACCACCCTGTGATCTCCCATAAATTGGGGTGACCCAACAGTCTCCTTCAGCATCCCTCCGGCAAAAATCCGTATTCTCTGCCCTCCGCTGAAATGTCCTCCTTTCAGAAAGAGAAAAACATACCCACACTGCACGCACCTAAGCGTCAATGACAACCTTTTTGGACAGAAGAGTTGTGCTGTGTATCAGCCAAGTTAACCCATCCTTGGAGCTGCAGACAGAGTGCCCGAAGCTCACTGGGTGCTCGCAGAAGCCCTCGCAGGTGCCGCTCGCCCTGCAACTTACTGTACCCTGCATCCAGCGGTTCCGTTTCCATTACTGCGTGCTTTTATATCTAGAACTATTTGGTTGTTTTTTCAATCTAGAAGGTTGAAAGGAGAGCATTTTACATAGGTTTCGTTGTCAAAGATATTTTCTTTATTGCCTTTCATTTCTTTAGACACAGTAAGAATAGCTGTATTATAATCTGCCTTATAGTCCTTACATCTAAAATGTTTGCAATTTTGTTTCTGTTACGTACTGTTGATGAGTTGTTGTTCGTGATACCTTGTTTCGTTTGCTCTTTTTTTTTTTTTTTTTTTTTTTAGCTAGTCTCACTTTGTCCCCCTGGCTAGAGTGAGTGACGCCATCTTGGCTCACTGCAACCTCCATCTCTCCCATTCAGCAATTCTCCTGCCTAGGCCTCCCGAATAGCTGGGATTGCAGGTGCCTGCCACCATGCCCACTAATTTTTGTATTTTTAGTAGAGACAGGGTTTTGCCATGTTGGCCAGGATGGTCTCAAACTCCTGGCTTCAGGTGATTTACCCGCCTTGGCCTCCCAAATTGCTGGGATTACAGGTGTGAGCCATTGCACCCAGCCTCCTTCTTAATTTTGAAGATGCGGTGTCAATTTTCCTTGTAAATTTCTTTGTGTAGGAAATTCTGTGAGATCTAGAATATAAATGAATTGTAATCTATAGAAGTGAATATATATACATACAGAAGCAAATACATATAATATATATATATAAGCAAATAATATATATATATATATAGGATATAGAATATATATAGGATAAGAATATATATATAGGATATATATACATATTCTTCACTTCTGTAGGGGCCCAACGGCATAACCAGACATCTGTCACTTTAAACCTTCTGCTTGAGTTTCTTTTCAATTGGTTCTCAAGTGCCCAATATTGGATTATTCACGATTCTTGGTTCATAGCCCATTCTCAAACCCAGCATCCCAAACAAAAACGAAGGCCCTGCCAATAGAACCTGTCCTCTGAGTAGACCAGTGAAGGCCCCAGTCTTGATGGGCGCTGGGACTCAGGACAGGATACCAGACCCCAGGTTCAGTTCCTACTCTTCCAAAACTAGGAGGAGGAAGCAGAGGAGCCCCAGGAGGCTACACGCAGGTAAGAAGTGACAGGATGGGGGGAGGGAGAGGACTCTAGACCTCAGATACAAACTCCCATAGTCCATCTCCTCTGCTCAAGTGCCCAACTCCCTCTCTCATTAAGACTGTGACTGCTAGAGCCAGGGATAGTGGGTGGGAGTCCCAGTCTGGACCTTTTAAGGCTCTGGCTATGAAGATTCGTCTCTTATTGTATATAGGGACTTGCCTCTTCTTCAGTGGCTCGAGTTTGCACCGACAGAAGTAGCTTTAAAAAAAAAAGCAACAAAAACTAAACGACAAAAAAATAGCTCGTCAAAAGGGCTCTGGTGACACTGGTGACAGGACTCCAGATGAATTTTAAGAGATAGTGAGATAGTGGGCACCGTCAACATAGTTTGAAACCATTGTACAAATCACCTTCGAAGGGCATCCATGTCCAGCGCTGAGGTCTCTAGGCCGATCGGAATCCAAAAAAGAGCAGGAAACGACATTTCCTGGACCAAAAGTTGGGCTCGTCCGGGATTTGAACCCGGGACCTCTCGCACCCTAAGCGAGAATCATACCCCTAGACCAACGAGCCACGCAAATTACAGCTTAAGGTTGTCTTTGTGGGCGTTCTACCATCCTGGAGTGGCAGGGTGGAGCCAGCAGAACCCAATTAGTAGACCGATTTCAGACCCGACTGGACAAGTTCAAGGGCGGATGGGTGCGGCTGGAGCTCAGAGCCTCAGCCCCTTCCCGCAGTCACACAAAATGGGGAGCAACCCTGGCACCCCCATAATCCAGGAGCGCCCTGGGTCCTCCCCCGCCGCCGACACTCGGCCCTGGGCTGGGGATCCGCGTGGCGCAGTGAGGAGCTCCAGCTCCTGCAGGATATGGGGACCTCTCAACAGCGGGCAGCGACTCCGCTGAGGGTCCGCGAACGACGGTCACTGGACGCCAGACTTGGAACGCTGCAGTTCTGCAGCGTGGCCCCAATGGGTGGTCAGTAAAGGCCTAGCGAGTGCACTAGGCACTAGTCACCAGGCCCCTAACCTCGCCGGGCCACACGCTTCTCCGGCTCCGTCCTCCCTTCTCCCTCAGGGAAGCCAAAACCCAGAAAGCGAGTTGCCTATGTGGGCCTCGAACCCTAAAGGCTGACGCTGAGAGTCACTTTGCTCCACCGATTGAACCAGCGTCACAGCGCCTGCGGGGCCTCAAGCCCCAGGATGGCTGAGCCCTCGGGGAAGACCACCTCGGTGGTGGCTCAGGCCACCTACCACACTGCGCACCAAGGGAGATTCAGCGATGCGCCCCCTTCCTCTTCATTGCATGGAGCTGGCCGGACCTCTGGTCTCCAGGACGCTGGGAGGAGGAAGAATGCAGCCCTCGGGGCAGCAGAGGCCGCGTCCGGGCGTCGGGCGTCGGTTCCGGGGCACCCTTTTCTGTCTCTCTGCCCTTCTGTGTGTCCAGATTTCACCCGGCCACCGAGAATCGGGCAGATCTGGGCTGAAAGGGCCTCCTCCTCCCCTCCGGTTCCAAGCTGCGTATTTCTTGGCTCTCAGTGGGAAGGCCCCAGGGCCTGGGCGTGGAGACAGGGACCGAGACCCCCATCCTCTCAGGGCCCACCGAAGTGCTGCCCGCGGATGCCCAGGCGGTGATGCCTCCCTCCTCTCACTCACTTCCCTCACTTCTCCCCCACCGCCCAAGTTCTCCTCTTCTCCCAACAAACTGCAGTTTTAAGGGGGAGTAGGGCTCACCTGGGACTGGAACCACCACCCTCTCGAACTCTACGAAAAATTTGTGCACCTGGAGCGACCAACGAGTCCGACGCACTCTTTCTTATTCTAAATAACGTCCTCCTGCTCCCCGGAGTCGTCTCCTTTAAAGCCGCAGTTGGCAGCGGGGGATCCCATTTCCACCGGTGAGGGATCCAGCTTGGTCCGGCTGCATCCCGGGACCCCGGGAGATCCCCACTGAGGCTCTGCCAGCAGCAGCCTCCCTCCTCCGCCTTCCTAGTCTCCCGTCCTTGCTGAAGATACAAAAAGGGAAAAAAGAGAAGGCAAAGAGGGTTCGTCCGGGATTTGAACCCAGGACCTCACGCACCCAAAGCGAGAATCACACCTCTAGACCAACGAGCAGGCGATTTCTCGCTTTTTTTTTTTTTATTTTTTTTTTTTTTTTTCACGTGTCCTTCTGCCACCGACGCAAATCGAGACTTTCTCCATCGCCCCAGTAGCTCAATCCTTAGTGCGTACACCTGGGAATCTGAACTTCTGGGTTCGTGGCCACCCTCAGATGTCCAAGGCAGACTTTATTTCTGCTAGATAAACCAACAAGGTTATCCGCTGAGGTTATGAGTTGGTGGTTTAAATATCGTGCTGATATGATATACAGGTGCATTTACCTGTTACTAAGGTAAAACGGTTTCCAGGCAGGATAGTAATATCAGAAATCACAAAGGAAATGTACAGATTTTACCCAAGTTTTTAAAACGGCAAATGACAATCCAAACAAAATGCAATCTAAATGACAAACCAAGGGCGTGTTACTGGGCCACATAGATCTCAAGTCCTTTAAAAATACATAGGCATATTTTAAACAGACATTTATGAAAAGAAAAGAAATGAAGATCTATGACAGAAACGGCTTCATCTTCCTTATCTGGGCCTATGGAGCATAAACGCTGCTTGTCACAGCCTCTCTGGCAGGCAAGTGTGGTCCTGGCCTGCTCCTAATGGCCATAGGTGGAAAACAACTGAGTCTTGACGTGGAGGCTGGAGAAGAAGAGATTGTCCTAGAGCTTGCATGGGAAGAGTTTCGGGACCCAGAAACTGGAAACATTGGATCTCTGTGACTAAGTTTGCCAAGCAGAAGTACATGGTGGAATGGGTGTGTCTGGAGGCTGGTACGAGGCATAACAGGCAGCCGGGCCTGCTGCTTCAGTGACTTTCTTGAGACTCAAAGGAAGCCAGGGGGAACCCTGCCTAATCAGCTGCAGGCATCTCTCCCAGGGTCCTCCTTTCTATGTATTGGCTGCTCTGGGGATCATGTAAAGGTGAAGGAGGCTGGGTGTGGTGGCTCCCGCTTGTAATCCCAGCACTTTGGGAGGCCAAGGCGGGTGGATCACTTGAAGCCAGGCGTTGGAAACCAGCCTGGTCAACATGCGAGACCGCATCTCTACTAAAAATACAAAAATTAGCCAGGCGTGGTGGCGTGTGCCTGTAATTCCAGCTACTCGGGAGGCTGAGGCAGAAGAGTCGCTGGAACCCGGAGGCAAAGGTTGCGGCCAGCCGAGATCGGGTCATTGCGCTCCCGCCTGGGCAACAAGAGTGAAACTCCGTCTCAAATAAATAAATAAATAAAGCCCAGTAATACACCCTGGGTTTGTCATTTAGATTGTGTTTTGTTTGAATTGTCATTTGCCGTTTTAAAATCTTGGGTAAAAGCTATACATTTCCTTTGTGATTTCTGACATCGCTATAGGTAAGTGCACCTGTATTTCATAACAGCACGACATTTAAACCACCAGCTCATAACCTCAGCGGATAATCTTGTTGGTTTATCCAGCAGAAATAAAGTCTGCTTTGGAAATCTGAGGGTGGCCGTGAACCCTTAAATCCAGATTCGCAGGTGGGCGCTCTAAGGACTGAGCTATTGGGGCGATGGAATCTGGTTCTGCGTCAGGGACGAAAGGACAAGTGAAAAAAAGGAAACACAGTATAGCACCGGCTCGTTGGTCTAGGGGTATGATTCTCGCTTTGGGTGCGAGAGGTCCCGGGTTCAAATCCCGGACGAGCCCTTTTGTCTTTCTTTCCACCCTTTTTGTATTTTCAGCCGGACAGGAGACTAGGTAGGCGGAGAGAGACTGCTTCTGGCAGATCCTCAGTGGAGACCTCCCGGGGTCCCGGGACGCAGACGGACGTGCCTGAATTAGTCGCCCGCAGTCGGTCGCGTCATCCTGAAATGGGATCCAGAGCTGCCAACTGCGGCAACAAAAAATAAAAGGAGACGACTCCAGGCAGCAGGGGGAGGTTATTTAGAACAAGGAAGAAAGTGCTGGGCTCATTGGTAGCTCCAGGTGCAAAATTTTTCGTAGGATTCGAGAGCATGGCGGCTCCAGTCCCAGGTGAGCCATACTCCCGCTTAAAATGGGAGGAATATGCGTGGCGGGGGCGGGACGGAGGGGAGTCGGGGAGAGATGAAGGAGGGGCGAAGGCCTGGGCATCCGCCCGCAGCACTTCAGTGGGCCCTGGCTGGTGGGTGTCTCGGACCCCGTCTCTACCCAGGCCCCGGGGCCTTCCCACTGAGAGCCAGGAAATTCGCGGCTTGGGTTATGGAGGGGAGGAGGAGGCCCTTTCAGCCCAGATCTGCCGGATTCTCGGGCGTCGGGTGAAACTCGGACACAGAGACTGGCAGAGAGACAGTAAAGGGTGTCCCGGAACCGCCGCCTGGACGCAGCCTCTGCTGCCCCAAGGGCCGCCTCTTTCGTCCTCCCCACGTCCTGGGGAACAGAGGTCCTGCCAGTTCTCAGTGAAGGGGAAGGAGGGGCGCCGCGGGTCTGGTGGAGCAAAGCGACTCTGAGCATCAGCCTCTTGAATTGAGTTCCACGTGGGAAGCTCGCTTCTTGGGTTTTGGCTTCTCTAGGGCAGAAGGGAGGACCGGGGCGGGAGAAGCCTGGGGCGCGGCGAGATAGGGGGCCTGGTTCCTGGTGCACTCGGGAGGCCTTTGCTGACCACCCATCGCGGCCACGCCGCGGGGCTGCAGCGTTTCCAAGGTGGGCATCCAGTGGTCGTGGTTCGCGGACCCTCAGGGCAGCTGCTGCCCACTCTTGAGAGGTACCCATGTCCCTCCGGACATCCGAGTGGCGGAGGAGACGAGGACCCAGGGCGACTCCGGATTGTGGGGGCGCAGGGAATGCTCCCCATTTTGTGCGGCGCGGGGAGAAGCGGGGACTCACGGCTCCCTCCGCGCACCCTTGAACTTGCGTCTTCCAGGGTACAGGTTGGGAGAACTATCTTCTCCTTGCTTTGCTCTGCTGAGGCCCGGCCTGCTGCCCCCGAGGACACCCCGAGGGCCACAAAGAGAAGCCGGAGGGAACAAGTTGTGTGGCTCGTTGGTCTAGGGGTATGATTCTCGCTTAGGGTGCGAGAGGTCCCGGGTTCAAATCCCGGACGAGCCCAGGTTTTCGTCCAAAATATCGGTTCCTATCATTCCGTATTTTAGATGAGGATCGGAGATCCAAACATCCAAACAGCTCTGACACGTCAGCGCAGTCCCAGTCCTTCGGAGTTAATATGTACAAAGGTCTCAAGCTGTCTGACACCACCCACTGCCACATTTAAAATTTATTTGGAGCTGTCGCCTGACAAGCTATTTTTGTTTGTTTTCTGCTTTATTATTATTTTTTTATAGTGTGTGACGCCACTTTTGTCAGTAGGAACTCACTTGAGGCACTGAAGAAGAGAGAAGTTCTCCCTATATACAATAAGAGCAGAATCTTCACAGTCAGCGCCTTAAAAGGTCTAGCCTGGGACTCCCACCCACTGTCCCTGGCTCTGCTGGCTAGAGACTTAGTGAGAAGGAGCCAGGCACTTGAGCAGAGGAGATGGGCTATAGACGTTTGTAACTGGGGTCCAGAGGCCTCCCCCTCCCCACATCCCCAACACTGGTCACCTGGGTGTAGCCCCCCGGGGCTCCTCTGCTCCCCTGTCCTAGTTCTGGAAGGAGTGCAGACCAAACCCAGCAGCCCGGGTACCAGGATCCTGAGTCCCAGCACCCTCCAGGACTGGGGCCTCCTGGGGTCTACTCTGAGGACAGATTCTACTGGCAGGGTCTTCCTTTTTGTTTGAGATGCTGGGTTTGAAAACGTCATATGAATCAAGAATCGTGAATAATCTGATTTTGAGCACTTGAGAACCAATTGGAAAGGCTCAAACAGAAGATTTAAAGTGATCGATGTCTGGTTATGCCCTTGGGCCCCTGCAGAAGCAAACAATAATTGTGTGTGTGTGTGTGTGTGTGTGTACAAATACATTTGTATTCCAGATCTCACAGAATTTCTTACACAAAGAAATTTACGAGGAAAATGAACACTGCAGCCTAAAAATTAACAAGGAAGGCCAGGCGCGGTGGCTCACGCCTGTAATCCAAGCACTTTGGAGGCAAAGGCAGGCGGATTACCTGAGGTCGGGAGTTCAAGACCAGCCTGACCAACATGGTGAAACCCCATCTTTAAAAGAAAAAGAAAAAGAATTAACAAGGAAACAAGGCACCATGAGCAACAGCTCATTACCAGTAGGCAACAGAGATAAAATTGCAAACATTTCAGATGCAAAGTATATCAGATACTTTATAATACAACTATGCCCAAAAAAAGGTTGTCATTGACTCTTTAAATGGGTGCAGTCTGGAGACCTTTTTCTCTTTCCGATAAGAGGGGCGTTTCATCGGAGGGTACAGGTTGGGAGAGCTCAGATTTATGCCAGCGCTGTGTCGAAGGAGACTTTGGCGGGTCACCCCCATTTATAGGAAACTTCGGGGTGGTGAGGGAATTCTGGCATCACGGAGGGCATTGGTGGAGAACTGGGCCTGTTGTGGGGAACCCCCAGTACACCCTGGTTTCTGGGACTGATTCATTACCTTGCTTAGTTTCTTCTACCATCCTTAGGCTACCCAGCCCATTCTCAGATATAGAAAGCTACCTGCAGGCAAGCCTGGCTAGCTCAGTCAGTAGAGCATGAGACTTTTAATCTCAGGGTTGTGGGTTCAAGCCCCATGTTGGGCATACCTTTTGATTCTGTCTCTCCCAGAATCTACCCTTTACCTATAGAGGTAGATCGTCTCCCTGCTGTTGCCCAACAGATGCAGACTTGTTAATACTTTTTTTTTTTTTTTTTTTGAAATGGAGTCTCACTCTGTGGCCCAGGCTAGAGTGTAGTGGTGCCATCTCGGCTCACTGCAACCTCTGCCACCCAGGTTCAAGCGATTCTCCTGTCTCAGCCTCCCGAGTAGCTGGGATTACAGGCGCCTGCCACCGTGCCCGGCTAATTTTTGTATTTTTAGTAGAGATGGGGTTTCACCATTTTGGCCAGGCTGGTCTTGAACTCCTGACCTCCTGATCCAGTTTAATGAGTTGACCTGTGACCGTCCACCAACCATATGTTGCAGTCCTAACTCTCAGTCCCTCAGAATGTGACTGAAAGTGACTGAACAATGAAGACAAAATGAGGTTATCAGGATGGGCCTTAATCCAATATGGCTGGAGTCCTTACAAGAAGAGGAAATTTGGATTGCATGTGGTGCCACGCCTGTGTAATCCCAGCACTTTGGGAAGGCAAGGCAGGAGGACCTCGGGAGCCCAGATTTAAAAGAGGAAAAAGAAAAGAAGAAGAAGAAAAAAAGAGTGGGGGGCGGAGGAGAAAGGCCTGGTTCTGCCTCTCCCTGCTTAAGCCACATTTCCCCAAATGAATCCCAAATGTGGTGAGAAAGAATGTGTCCCCCCAAAAAAAGTCAAGCTCCAGAACAGAGGACACTCCCCCTCAAGCAATGAGGCAGTTGGGAAGTTTTCTCGGAATCTCTCCAAACAGGATCTTTATTGTTTAAAAGGCCTGAACTATGTGAAGGAATTTCCTTCGAAACAGAGGCTCTGCCCAACATGGGGCTCAAACCCCAACCCTAAGGTTAAGAGTCTCATGCTCTACCAACCGAGCTAGCTGGGCAAGTAGTGGTAGACAAAGCTCTTCTTCCGTGGATCTGAGGCCTTAGGCTGCTCCTATCAGGCCTTCTCCAATTTCCAACATCCCCTATGTCAATAAGGACTCCGGATTCTGGGGTAAGCCTCCTAGAACGGCCAAAGCTCTAGAGTTGTGACCTGGGGAAATGGAAGGTGGGAGTGGGGCTTGAATCCCAGGACTGTGGGCGACTCACCCGAGCCACAGTAGCCAAGGAAACACGTCTCCTTCTCTGCCACTTTGAACAGGCCTTGGGGCTACCTGCTTGCTGGGGCAGGTTGGGGTCTGGGGTTGCTGAGTCACGCTGCCTGTTTCTTGGTTAGCAAGGCCTGGGTCTGACCCCAAGGACACCGTCATGGAACAAAAGCAGGAGCTAGGGTTACAGCGCTCATGATCCCTGATCTTTCCTGGGGCACTTTGGAGGCAGGAGCAGAGCTAAGGAAGTCCCACCTGCCTTAGAGCAACCTGGGACACGGTCCTGGCAGATGTTCCTCTCTGGGCCCAAATGCTGGGAAGAGAAATGCTGAGAAGCGGACACATCTGAGCATGGTGGCTCACACCCGTAATCCCAGCCACTTTGGGAGGCCAAGGTGGGCAGATTGCTTGAGTCCAGGAGTCCAAGACCAGTCTGGGCAACATAGCAAGACCTTGTTTTTATGAAAAATTTTTAAACATTAGCCAGGCGTGGTAGCGTGGTGGCTCATGCCTTTAATCCTAGCATTTTGGGAGGTCTAGGCAGGCAGGTCACTTGAAGTCAGGAGTTCAAGACCAGTCTGGCCAACATGGCAAAACCTTATTTCTACCAAAAAAAACAAAAATTAGGGCTGGGGGCGATGGCTCATGCCTGTAATCCCACCACTTTGTGGGACGAGGCGGGTGGATCAGGAGGTCAGGAGCTCAAGACCAGCCTGGCCAATATGGTGAAACTCCATCTCTACTAAAAATACAAAAGTTAGCTGAGTGTGGTGGTGCGTGACTGTAATCCCAGCTACTTGGGAGGCTGAGGGCTGAGGCAGAAGAATCACTTGAACCCAGGAGGCCGGTTCAAGTGAGCCAAGATGGCGCCACTGCAGTATGTTTTTCACATATGTGTGTGTGTGTGTATTTCTCAATCCAATACTGTAGATGCGAACTCTAATTTCCATCTGTAATGAGAGAACATCTTCTTTTTTCGGTATCAAGTCTTCAAAAATCCCTATGTGTATTTTGCACTAACAGAAGCACATCTCAACGGTACCAGCCCTATTTCAAGTGCTTACGAGCCATATATGGCTCCTGTCTACCTTCCTGGCCAGTGCAGCCCAGGGCCATCGAGTCACTCAGCTTTTACCTGCTCTCAATGACCTTCTGCGACTCGGCCTTGGCCTGCAGAGAGGTGGGTTTCTAGGGCAAAGAGGGGAGGTAGAGGAAAAAATAGCTCTCAATGGCCCAGAACCCAAGGACCAGCCTCCCCGTACCTGGAGCCCATGTGCAGCTGAGCGACCCGGGCTGCAGTGGGTGCAGCTTCTCTGGTCTGGGGCTGGGAAGGAGGAGAAGGGCCCGGGGCTCGAGCAAGGCTGAGGCACCTGCCAAGCCGGCCAGCCTCAGATGCATCCTGGTCCCTTGCAGCTGAGGCACAGTCCTGGACCCACCTGAAGTGGAACAACCCGGCTGGTGGATGAGGCTTCAGGCTGGGTCCTAATTCTCAAACTCTATATTCTCTAAAATGACTGGGAAAAGTAGCCACTTTGGGGCTCGTCCGGGATTTGAACCCGGGACCTCTCGCACCCGAGGCGAGAATCATACCCCTAGACCAACGAGCCTCCCTTGTGTGTTTTTCCACTGACATTTCAGACACCGTGTCTCCATTCTGGCGCGACTCAGCTGATTCTGAAGTGGGTTGAGCTCATCCTTGTACCCAAGTGATTGGCAGAACTCTGGGGTCGCTGCGGGGAGACCCTGCTGAGCCAGCCCGATGGAGACAGAGCCCATCCACTCTGGGCTTGTAGGGTGATGCTCAGGGTCAGGTCTGATGCTCAGGGTCAGGCCTGCAGCCTGGGACTCCCCGCTGTATTTTTCCCTGCCCCGGGATTACCGGGTCTGCGCTCACACCTGGGGCAGCTGACTCATCCCCAAGACCTTGCCCTAGGAGGGCGGCTGAGCAGCCAGCCCACCTTGCAGCTCACTGCAGGCGGTGGCTGGCTCCATCCCACAGGCGTCCCGTGCCCTCCCTTAGATGGAGCCCAGCGTCTAGACGTTAGCTCTGCCCCGGTCTCTGCCTCTGACAGCAAGAGTTGAGGAAGTTCCAGGAGGTGACCCGGGATAGCAGTGATGGCAAAGGGCGTGACAGTGACTTTCTCTCTCCTGATTGTGATACCCTCTCTCTCCGTCTCTGTTTCTCACTCTCTCTCCAGGCGCTGGTGGCTTTGCCGTTATGATTAGGGTGAGAGTGGGCCTTAGGTTCAAATCCTGATGGGGCAATATCGCAACACCTTCTGGATTCTTCTTTAAGGACGTGAGCAGGTTGGAAAAGCCGGTGGACACGGCCTGGGTGTGGAGAGGACCCAGCGAGCTCTGCGTGTGGTGTGAGAGGGTCCTGCCCATCCCCACAGTTCACCCACCCTATTCTGCCCTAAGTCAACCTCACCCCAGACAGAAGCGCTGTCCCACGCCGGGGACTCCCTCCTCCCCTCTGGGTGGGCTTCTCCTTACTGCTATCCCGGGCTCCTGGCCACACTCCCAGCGCTGGCATCGACGTTTATGGACAGAGCAGAGAATGGAAAGTCCTGGGTTCCAGAAAGATAAAGATAAAGAGGGTGAGGAAGCAAAGGTGGTGCTTCCCGCCACCGAGGCCTGTGGTCTAGAGGTATGGTTCTTGCTTTGGGTGTGAGAGGCGCGGGGTCCCAGTCGCAGAGGAGCCCCGGCAGCCCGCCGTGATCAGCTGCTGTTTATGTTAGCCTGGGAAATCCAGCGCGAGAGAATGGAGCGAATGAAAGAATCTTTCGCAGGAAAAGCCGGCTCTGCTTCCCTCTCCCACCTTCTCCGGCTCCTCAGACTGCAGCAGGCGACCCCCCCAGGCGCGGCCTTGGGCCTGGGGCCCGGGTTCAGGAACCCGGGAATCAGCTCCACTGCCCCCTCCTGTATGCAGGACTGAGTATCTTGGACAGCGCGCGACCGGCTGTTTTTCTTGCTTTAGGGAAGGACTGCAGGTGGAGGTGCTTGACTGAGGGTGAGAGTGGGTGAAGATGGTGTCCAGGGGCCCGCGTGGCCCCAGCCAACTGTCTCAGCGTCCCTCGCATGTTGGCCCAGAGAAGTAAGCGCCTTCCCCGGCAGGAGCTTCCGCACTGAGCTAGGGCAGGCGGGCAGCCCAGACTGCGCAGATGGAGCCCGAGCACCTGGTCACCCCGCCTCCCAGATCCCCGAGCGCCAATACGCTCAGAGGCCCAATTTTCTTCCTTTTTCGACCCCCTTTCCTCCCTGTGATCTGAGCCTAGAACAATTCTCAAGTTCACACCTCTTTTCCAAAGTAAAAGACCGAGCCCCTAT
Source organism: Sapajus apella (assembly GCF_009761245.1). Lineage (NCBI taxonomy): Eukaryota > Metazoa > Chordata > Mammalia > Primates > Cebidae > Sapajus > Sapajus apella. Next base: position 258,933 of record NW_022437039.1, on the reverse strand, counting down.
TTTAATTTTTAAAAAGAATAACTTAGGTTGGGCGGGTGGCTCATGCCTGTAATTCCAGCACTTTGGGAGGCCTAAGCACTTGAGGTCAGGAGTTCAAGACCAGCCTGGCCAACATGGTGAAACCCTGTCTCCACTAAAAACACAAAAATTAGCTGGACCTTGTAGCACGCACATGCAATCGCAGCTACTAGGTAGGCTGAGGCCGGGGAATCTTTTGAACCCGGGAGGCTGGGGTTGCAGTGAGCCAAGATTCTGCCACTGCACTCCAAGCTGGGTGACAGGAGCGAGACTTCTTCTCAAAAAGAAAATTAGCCGGGCGCGGTGGCTCAAGCCTGTAATCCCAGCACTTTGGGAGGCCGAGGCGGGTGGATCACGAGGTCAAGAGATCGAGACCATCCTGGTCAACATGGTGAAACCCCGTCTCTACTAAGAATACAAAACATTAGCTGGGCATGGTGGTGCGTGCCTGTAATCCCAGCTACTCAGGAGGCTGAGGCAGGAGAATTGCCTGAACCCAGGAGGCGGAGGTTGCGGTGAGCCGAGATCGCGCCATTGCACTCCAGCCTGGGTAACAAGAGGGAAACTCCGTCTCAAAAAAAAAAAAAAAAAAAAAAAAAAAAAAAAAAAGAAAATTAAATAAGTCAGGTCTAGATGTATCTACATGGAGTCAAATTTTTATTGTCAAGGATCATAGGCGTCACGTGTTACAGCATGCACCTAATTTATTAGTGGGTATAATGGTGAGCACAAAATAAAGAGCACACAGCTCAGAGTGAAGATTGACAATAACCAAGAAAAATATGTTTAAAAGAACAGCCAGTGTTCATTTTCTGACACATATTGAACTACAGTTATGGAAGTCTTAGGGGAAACTGGGTGAAGGGTACACAAGAGTTTTCTGCACTTTTTTTTTTTTTTTTGCAACTTATTGTTGCAAAAGAAGAATATATCCCAGAAGAAACTGAAGAAACAAAAACTTATGGCATGGGTAAATTCAGCATTAAAATAAATGCAATTAAAAGGAAAAAAATTACAAACGGTGATAAGGGCGTTTTCAGATATAGATGAGTTGCTGAGATGGGAACAATAAGAGTCTGTGAGTGATATTTAAGCTGAGGCAGGAGAGAAAATAAGAGGCCTAGCCCCTGTTGACCCATGGTCTCAGCTGTACTGGGTGGGCCCTTCTCCCCTGGCTGAACTTTAAGCAGCGCGGCTACCTTGGAGTCTCCAACCCCAGCCTTGGGACTGAGTCTCCTGGGTGAGGGGGAAAAAAACCTGGATCTTGTGCTAAAGGAAGAGCATCCAGGTTCTCCATCCAGTTTAGGGGTGAGCAGACAGACCTTCCTAGGGTGCAAAACCACTGGGACACTGACCCTGACAGATGACACAGCAGCCATCACCTTGATGAATTTGGGAGGAGGTCCTGGAATTTCCCGTGGGGACAGGGATTGAGTTGAGACTGAACGAAGGTTTACCTTTGAGTTAGGGGCCAAGCATCAGAATCTGGATCACCTGTGATTATGGTGAATTCTGTGTACCAAGGATGGTAAAAGCTGCGCCCAACGTGGGGCTCGAACCCACGACCCTGAGATTAAGAGTCTCATGCTCTACCGACTGAGCTAGCCGGGCTCACATGGCAACAGTGCTTCCCACACTAATATTCAGAATCTTCAAAGCAGGTGCTGCAAAAAACAAAAACAAAAAATGGCTGAGGTGACTCTAGTTTTGAGGAGGTGGCACAGGAGTGGCAAAGCCAGCCTCTGGCATTCAGACAGCTGGGTGCACAGTCCCTGCCAGGGTCTCTGGACATCTGGGACCTCATGTCTGCCCCCACTCCCCCTTTCTCAGCCAGCTGTGGGCAAAATGTGAATCCTTTAACTTCAAGCCCGAGTCTCCAGTCAGGTGGAATTTGTAGTCAGGGACATTAGCCACGGCTCCAGGCTGGGACCTCTCAGAGTGGGAGGCGGGGAGGCAAGGAACAACCTCTCTCCTGGGCTCAAGTGCGGATGTGAAGGGGCCTGGGTCCACACTCCGCTGCCAATATAAATCCCAATCCCTGCTTAATACTGAGCCCAGCCTCTGTATAGCTCCAAACTGTTTCAAATGACCCAAAGAGCTCACCTCTCCTCACGCCCCTGCAGATCTGCGTGCAGGGTGGAGGCAGCAGACCATGAAGTCCCAGTGGGGAGGGCTCATGGGTTTTCAGAAGTTTCTGTGATTAAAAAAAAAAAGGAAAGCAAGGGTTTTTTTTTTTTTTTTTTTTTTGAGTCGGAGTTTCACTCATGTTACCCAGGCTGGAGTGCAATGGCGCAATCTCGGCTCACTGCAACCTCCGCCTCCTGGATTCAGGCAATTCTCCTGCCTCAGCCTCCTGAGTAGCTGGGATTACAGGCACGCACCACCATGCCCAGCTAATTTTTTGTATTTTTAGTAGAGACGGGGTTTCACCATGTTGACCAGGATGGTCTCGATCTCTTGACCTCGTGATCCACCCACCTCGACCTCCCAAAGCGCTGGGATTACAGGACATGAGCCATTGTGCCCTGCCAAAAAACAAGGTTTTGTTTGTCCCTGGGTAGGGTCCTCGTGTCTGCAAATCCACGGAGCCACAGCTCTGCCCGCCATGGCCAATGTCTCAGGAATTTCTTGGAAAAATCCTAAGCTTGGTGCTGGCCCCTGCCCACAACGACCTGGGGAGAGGGGCTCACTAGCTACCCTTGCTACTCAGCTAGGGGAACCCACACTGGGTGCAATTCCCCACCTGGAGTTTGGAGGTGGGGTGTTGTTGAAGGGACTTTCCTCAGCTTTGTTCCTGCGCTTGGCTTCTCCCAAAAGACTAAAAAAACTGTCACCACTGGGCCAGGCATGGTGGTTAATGTCTGTAATCGCAGCACTTTGGGAGGCTGAGGGGGGTGGATTACCTGAGGTCAGAAGTTTGAGACCAGCCTGACCAACATGAAGAAACCCCATCTCTATTTAAAAAATACAAAATTAGGCCGGGCGTGGTGGCTCACACCTGTAATCCAAGCACTTTGGAGGCCGAGGCGGGCAGATCATCTGAGGTCGGGAGTTCAAGACCAGCCTGATCAACATGGTGAAACCCCGTAGTGGTGCGGGCCTGTAGTCTCAGCTACTCGGGAGGCTGAGGCAGAGGAATTGCTTGAAACCAGGAGGCGGAGGTTGCAGTGAGCCGAGGTCGCGCCATTGCACTCTGGCCTGGTGCCTGGTGATGGAGTGAGACTCTGTCTCAAAAACAAAAACAAAAACAAATTAGTTGGGCATGGTGGTGCATGCCTGTAATCCCAGCTACTTGGGAGGCTGAAGCAGGAGAATCGCTTGAACCTGAAAGGCTGAGGTTGCGATGAGCTGAGATCTCACCATTGCACTCCAGCCTGAGCAACAAGAGCAAAACTGACTCAAAAAAAAAAAAAAAAAAAAAAATTCAAAAATAGTAGCTGTAAATTTCCCATACATTTTAAGACATTTTAGGAGCAGTTTTAGGTTTGCAGCAAAATTTAGTGGAAAGTGCAGGGTTGCAAATTCCCTTCTGTCCCCACATGTACACAGCCTCCTCCGTTTCCATGTATATTTTTGTTTGTTTTTTGAAACAGGCTCAAGAGATCCTCCTGCCTCAGATTCCTGAGTAGCTGGGGTTACAGGCATACACCATCATGGCCTGCTAACTTTTGAAATTGTTTTGTAGAGGTGGGGTCTCACTATGTTGTCCAGGCTGGTCTCTTTTTTTTTTTTTTTTTTTTTTTTTTG
>NW_022437039.1:215337-255068 GCF_009761245.1 Sapajus apella | reverse complement strand
TTTTTTTTTTTTTTTTTTTTTTTTTTGAGATGGAGTTTCGCTCTTGTTACCCAGGCTGGAGTGCAATGGCGCGATCTCGGCTCACCGCAACCTCCGCCTCCTGGGTTCAAGCAATTCTACTGCCTCAGGCTCCCGAGTAGCTGGGACTACAGGCATGCACCAGCATGCCCAGCTAATTTTTGTATTTTTGGTAGAGACGGGGTTTCACCATGTTGACCAGGACGGTCTCGATCTCTTGACCTCGTGATCCACCCGCCTCGGCCTCCCAAAGTGCTGGGATTATAGGCGTGAGCCACCGCGCCCAGCCTCTTTTTTTTTTTTTTTTGAGATGAAGTTTTTTATCACCCAGGCTGGAGTGCAATGGCATGATCTTGGCTCACTGAAACCTCGGCCTCCTGGGTTCAAGCGATTCTCCTGCCTCAGCCTCCCGAATAGCTGAGATTACAGGCACCTGCCACCATGCCCAGCTAATTTTTTGTATTTTCTATAGAGACAGGGTTTTGCCATGTTGGGCAAGCTGGGATTACAGGCTGGGCCACCGAGCCCGGCCTAGGCTAGTCTTGAACTCCTTGTGCTCAGGCGATTCTTCCACTTCGGCTTCTCAAAGTGCTGGGATTACTGAGCCACCGGACCCGACAGCCGTGATTTCCAACCACTTTCTGATGGGCACATCACAGGGGCTGAGGGAGGTGGGCATGAATTCCCTGCAGTCCTGAGGTCCTGATGAGCATGGTGCCAGGAGGGGAACTCCAGGGTGGCCACCCCTGCGGCCACTCTCTTTTTTTTTTTTGCCCACCTGCAACTGTCTTGATCGAGTTATACTCTGCGCCCACTCTCCGGGGGACCTGAAGTGCCTGATCATTTTGATTATTTGACAACCATGCCCCTGCCACCTGTGCAGCCCCGGCTTGTGCCAGCTGGCCAAAACTCTCTCTACACTGGATACCGGCCCCGTTTCATTTCTCTCTGACCAAGGCAACTTTAGAATAAGTCCTATCGGGAATTTGAACCCAGCTACCAGACAAAGTCACCCACAGTTTTCCTTAGTTTAGTCAACGGAGCGAGCCACTGCTATTAGCCTTGCATCTGCGGGAGAGTCCATCCGCAGTCGTAAAAGCTCAATTTCTTCGGGACTGGCTCCCTTGAGAGAGATGGGTTTTGTCTGGGAGATCCAGGTCACACCCCGGAATGAAACCACCACTCCAGTCACTCGGGGAGTCCCTCAGGGCAGATCCGTGCCGACTGCCCCCCCAAAAATCCCCTGGTTAAACAGCCTGTATCCTGAGACGCACGTGCCCCAGGGATAACACCACAGGCACAAACACTAATTTTTTTTTTTTTTTAGACGCAGTCTTCTCAGGCTGGAGTGCAGTGGCGGGACCTCAGCTCACTGCAACCTCTGCCTCCCGGGTTCAAGTAATTCTCCTGCCTCAGCCAAAGCATGGGCTCCTCTGGGATTTTAACCCGGGACCTCTCACACCCTAAAGGAAAATCATACCCTTAGACCAATGAGCCACACTGGGGGTCATGGGCTTTGTCGCCCTTAATGAGCCCAACGCAGCTCCGCCCTCTCTGGTCTGGATCAGTCCTAGTTTCTTTGGTCACAAATTGTCCGCCTGTCCTGATGCTTTTCCCGGACCGGAGTCTGGTCCTCATGGGGAGGAGGGGGACGGAGAGCTTCAGTATTGCCTCGCCTCATGACTCCAAGTAGGAAACCCAGCTTGGGTTTTGGGGCATCCCGCTCTCCCCACCGCCCTTGCAGAACTGAGACCATCAGCTAGCAAAGCTCCCTAGGTCCTCCTTTGTCCTCGGGCAGAGGGCTAGGAGCCAGACTTGGACTCCTTAGAGGCGTTGCGATCTCCTGGAATCACACCCCTTCCCTGCCACGCCACGTATGGGAGGGACGCACCGCGGCGACCTCAGGACCTGGAGCCTCGGTCTCAAAGGTTTCTCAGCCCTGGACCCCCTGCAGCAGTAGGGGCCCTCCGGAATTTCACACCCTTTCTCACACCCCAGCGGTTCCAGCTTGGGTGCAGACACCTACCTCCCGGAGTCCAAGCTTCCCCTTCAAATGAGTGAGCTTAAACCACAGGATGGGGAAGCAGACTGAGCCCTCATGGGAAACACCCGTGGCCGGGTCAAGGTGCTCCTCTGACCACCCGGAAACCCAGCCTCAGTGCCCAGGCCGATCTGGCCATTCGGTTCCAGCTGGCATTTGTGTTTGCTGCACACTGAAGCTGTCTCTGATCCAAACTCACAAGTGCAGACCCCATGCAGCTCTGCTGGGGGCTCCATCCATGCCCTAAAATGACAAAAGCAAACTGTGGTTCCTCTGGGATTTGATCCAGAAGACAGTTAATACCTCCTTTTTAGGGACCTTCTTCCACAGTGTGGGTTTCACCCTCAATTATCTGCTTTCTGTTCATTGGACAAATGGAGGCTGAGCCCCAGCATCATCAGGTCCTGGGCTGAGGGCACCGTGTAGAAGGGAGTGGCCTGGGTGTGGGAGTGGGGAGGGAGTTAGGGCAGGCCTGAGGAGGGAAGCCCCTGGCTCCCAAGGGGACTTTGGAGAGGAACTATCCAGCTGGTAGAGGCCATAGTGGTTTCACTTTAAAGAACAGGAGCCTTAAAATGTTCTGGCCACTAGAGAAAAACACACCTGCTGGGGAACCTGCTTACCCACCCTCAGGATCAGGAGAGGCCTCATCAGGCAACCTAGTGGCCCCTGGGGTTCTGTGCAAGACAGCTCCAATTACGGGTTTGAGAATCAGGAGGCATGAAAGGGCCACCCAGCACATATGTCCTTGGGCTTAAGAGAAACTAAAGTCCCTTTGGGTCGGAGACAAGGCCTGCTGGTCTGGACCTTTCCATGCCCTGGAGCTCAGGCTCTGCTGCTCAGCCCCGCCCTGGTGGGGACAGTAATCCCAGGTGGGTATAATCTGGGTTCACATCAGGATCAGGTAGCTCTTTTGAGCTTGGGAGGCCCCAAAGTTTCCACCGAAGCCCTAAGCCCCTGCCTATATTCATCACGTCTTTTCTTTTCTGTATGCGGGTGCTTTGACATCTGGCACCTTGTTGACCCTGGCGGGACTGCTCTTCCCAGGGTTTCCTAGAGGTTGCGCATTTCAAACGTAAACAAGCCAATCCAGGGCTCACACGCTGGCTGCCTCCCCTTCTATCCGCTGGCTGCCTCCCCTTCTATCCGGTCTCACACTCCAGGCCACTATCCACCTGCACTAGCCACCCCAGGGCCAGGTACCAGACTAAGGACAGCCCCAATGCCCCAGAGCTCGCTGAAATTACCCAAACAAGTTAATCCTAAACTTTCTTACGCTGCCTGCCTTTTCCTTCCATAAAAACTACAATACAGGCTCTTGCTTACCAACCCCCTCCACTGACCCTGGTACTTCCCTGCGTGGTCCCCAGTGGCATGGTGTGCCCCTCCTCTTGGGAACTGTGAGTAACAATCTTTTCAATGGCTGTCGTCTCTTGATCTGGTGGCCTCACCATAAGAGAATAATGATAAAACCTACTCAAGGCCAGGCGTGGTGGCTCACACTTATAATCCCAGCACTATGGGAAGCCGGGGCAGGCGGATCACCTGAGGTTGGGACTTCGAGACCAGCCTGACCAACATGGAGAAACCCTGTCTCTACTAAAATTACAAAATTAGCCTGTAATCCCAGCTACTTGGGAGGCTGAGGCAGGAGAATCTCTGGAACCTGGGAGGTGGAGGTTGCAGTGAGCCGATATTGGGCCATTGAACTCCAGCCTGGGCAACAAGAGCGAAACTCTGTCCGCCCCAAAAAACAAAAAGCAAAAAACCAACCCACTTAAATGCCGCTGTTCTTCCCGCATAGAGAAAAGTCACCCAATTCCTGGAGCGCAGCCCACTGGACTTTCATGGTGACCTCAACACCCTTCGTTGCCCCAACATGAGGGTACAGACCTTGCCATCCGCGGTCTCGGTTTCCACTGCCCTTGGTTGTGAAAGGCACCTCTGGCAGCCTCGTAAGAAGAAAAAGGAACCAGCTGGGCACGGTGGTTCTGGTCTGTATCACAGCACTTTGGATTGGAGGCCGAGGCAGGAAGATTGCTGGAGTCCAGACTGGAGACTAATCTCCAGATGGCAGTGAGACTTCCGTCTCTAAGAAAATTATATCTATATATCACACCAAAAAAATTAGCCTGGCATGGGGCACCTGTAGTCCCAGCTACTTGGGAGGTGAAGGTGTGGGAAGATCCTTGAGTTTGGCAGGTCGAGGGTGCTATGAGCCAAGATTGCACCACTGCACTCTAGCCTGGGAAAGAAAGAAAAAAAGAAGGAAGGAAAGAAAGAAGGAAGGAAGGAGAAGGAAGGAAAGAAGAAAGGAAGGGGAAAAAAAGGAAGAAGAAAAGAAAAGGAAGGGTTCAAAACCCTGGGCTTGTCCAAAATTTAAACTTAGAATCTTCCCACTCAAAGGAAAACCACACACACAGACCAAGTTCCACGGTCACCCAGGATCTAGGGCCAGGCGACCCTCGCAGCCCTGGGACCTCCGTTACAGGGGCCAGAGCTGGGGTCAGAGTTCACTTCTTCCCAAACGGGCGGCTCTACGAACGCTCCAAACTTTTCTTCCCTTTTCCACTGGCAAGGGACCCAGCATTTTACTGGGAACCTAAAGAGGAGAAAGGTCTTCCTGTCTTGTCCCTCTGGTGAGGCGTCGCTGCCGCCCTAAACAGGGATAAGGATTTGAAAATGAGGGGACCTCCGCGATTTGACCCCGGAACCTCTCACAACCCTAAGCGAGGGTCACGCCGAGTTTCCCCCTGGCCATTTCTCGCGTCCTTCAGCCCTTCAGCCCTTGTCCCCGACGTTCCCGCTCCCGGGAGCTGCAGGGGCCGCACACACCCGCGAGGGACGGCAGACAGGGCACATCCACGAGGGACGGCCGACAGGACACACACACCGCGAGAAACCGCAGACGCGACACACCCGCGAGGGACAGCCGATAGGGGACACGCCCGCGAGGGACGGCCGACTAGATGGGCCTGGCAGCGTCTTTGGTTCGCGCCGAGCCCAGTGCTCTAGCGCTCAGGAGGCAGCGCGTCTTGGATCCAGAAGTCAGTCTCACCGATTTTATATAGTACACGGAAGTTCTGGAAAGCTCCATGAGAGACGTCTCTATGAGAGACGGTGGTGTCGTAACTGCCCGGCTAGCTCAGTCGGTAGAGCATGAGACTCTTAATCTCAGGGTCGTGGGTTCGAGCCCCACGCTGGGCGTAGGTTTTGTCAGAACAATTAATCTTGCAACTTGGAAGATAATCAAGAAAAGGTGAAAATGTGAGGGTAATCGGCGTTGGGGCAGGGCAACACAATAGCCTCCACCAACCAGCTGGCCTCAGGATTCATTGGGACCTCTGGTTTTGTTTCATTAAAAAATAGGCCGAGCAGGTGGCTGGTACCTGTAATCCCCACACTTTGACTCCAGGAGTTTGAGACCAGCCTGGGCAACATAGTGAGACCTCAGCTCTTAAAAAAATAGAAAATTTAGTTAGGCCTGGTGGGGCGTGACTGCCCAGTTACTCCAGAGACTGAGGCAGGAGAATCGCTTGAACTTGGAAGGCAGAGGTTACAGTGAGCCGAGATCGTGCCAGTGCACTCCAGCCTGGACAACACAGTGAGACTGTGCTTCAAAATAATAAAAATAAATAAAAATTACATATACATAAAATTTACATACACAGTCCATAGTTAGTACACAGGGCATTTGGGATACTCTCTGCATAATATTCGCCCTGACAGGAATTCCCCTTCTATTTCACCCCAGTTTAACACTGGCAAAAATCCTCATAATTGCACACTACAGCACACCAGGGACTCTCACCTACCATCAGGGATGTAGTCCTCATTGCCAGCCAGCCAGCATGTGAGTCAACTTTAGAATCTCACCCTTAAATTCTGGTTCTAGGCTAGGTTCCATGGCTCAGGCCTGTAATCCCAGCGTTTAGGGAGGCCAAGGCAGGATCATCACTTGACCCTAGGAATTTGAGGCTGCAGTGACCCACAATTGTGCCACTGCAACCTGAGCAACACTTTGAGACCCTATCTCCAAAAACCAAAACAATGATTTATACCCATTTAATAACTGTCATGTTAAATATTCTGTGAGGGTAGCTATGGCAGGTGTGGTGGCTCATGCCTATAGTAACAGCACTTTGGGAGGCCAAGGGAGGAGGATTTCTTGAGCCCAGAAGTTTGAGAGCAGCTTGGGCAACATAGCAAAACCCTGTCTCTACAAAATATAAAAATATTAGCCTGCGTGATGGCATGTGCCTGCAGTCCCAGCTACATACGAGGCTGACTAGGGAGGATTGCTTGAACCTAGGAGGTTGAGGCTACAGTGAGCCGTAATCACATCATTCCAGCCTGGGTAACTGAGTGAGACCCTGTCTCAAAAAAACAAAAACAGAAACCTAGCTGATGGTTTTCTGACTGCTACCTGGACACTGAATTGGTAACAAATTTTGGCTTGAATCCAGTGCTGAGGTCCTTACCAATGGAATGTGAGATGCTATAATTCAAAACACACAAGGGCATTGTGATCAGACAGTGCATGACCTGGTTGGTTACAAGGAAGTGCAGACTGAAGAAAGTGCCCTGGGGGTCCAGTGGCTGCTGCTCTTGACTGTTGCAGCACAGGTGACCACACGGGCTTTTATCAGTTCATGGCATGGAAAAGAAGTCTTCTGAAGGCTCTGGTCTGCTTACAGAAAGAAAATGATCAGGCCCTTAAACTTTTAGACTAGGTCATGTTTATGGCAACCGTACAATAACCTTAAAGGCACAAGGCTGATATTAACTTAAAATCAAACATGTTGGCCTGGTGCGGTGGCTCAAGCCTGTAATCCCAGCACTTTGGGAGGCTGAGGTGGGAGGATCATGAGGTCAAGAGATCGAGACCATCCTGGTCAACATAGTGAAACTCCGTCTCTACTAAAATATAAAAATTAGCTAGGCGTAGTGGCGCGCTTCTGTAGTCACAGCTCCTCAGGAAGCTGAGGCAGGAGAATTGCTTGAACCAGGGAGGTGGAGGTTGCAGTGAGCCGAGATCACGCCACTGCACTCCAGCCTGGCGCCTGGCCACAGAGCTAGACTCTGTCTCAAAAAAAAAAAAAAAAAATCAAACATGTCATTTAATTCGGCATGTTGCAGAATGGCAATGTAAATTGAATTCACAGCCTTAGGAAATCTTTGGTGTGAAAGAAGATACAGCATTTATTAGGAAGAAGTAGTGACTCAGGTTGGACTCAAAACTGAGAATCTTGAACTACAAAGGCTGACCTTGGAGAAAACAGCATACATGACAAAACAAAACAAGTTTTGCTACCTTAAGCCATCATAGGGAGGATGGGATATGATTTTGTATTTGGTGAACTTATCCATCTGGGTGCACATCCCAAAGAGCCTATAGTTAATATATTATCTCATGCAGCTGACTATGGCTCTACCAGGTTTCTTGGTTGATTGGCTGAAAATTGAACTCAGTGGTAGCCTATGTTTAATGAGACTGAGATGCAAGAATGTCTCAGACAAACTGTAGAGAAAGGAATCTAAAGACACCAAGCAATGTTGGAGTGCATCTATCATGCATGGTGTGCTCAGTGAGAACACTTCCTTTTTCTTTTCTTTTTTTTTCTTGAGACGGAGTCTCGTTCTGTCACCCAGGCTGGAATGCAGTGGCACGATCTCGGCTCACTGCAACCTCTGCTTCCTGGGTTCGAGCAATTCTTTTGCCTCAGCCTCCCGAGTAGCTGGGACGACAGGCACGCGCCACCATGCCCAGCTAATTTTTGTATTTTTAGTAGAGACGGGGTTTCACCATATTGGTCAGGCTGGTCTTCAACTCCTGACCTTGTGATCTGCCTGCCTCGGTCTCCCAAATTGCTGGGATTATAGGCATGAGCCACGGCGCCTGGCCAGGACACTCCCTTTCACAAGGCCTCCCGAAAAAATCCATCATAGAAGCATCAGCTTCCTTAAGTAGGTCTATGGTGACCATTCTCTGCAGGTAGCATATGATGGTGGAAGGTAATACCACTGAGGTGAGATCCCTGAATTCAGTGGGGATGATGGGGTCCGGGATGTTTGGGGAAGCTGGAGAAGCCAGGTCAGAGCTGGAAAAACAAGAGTCCCAATCATGGGTTGTAAAGGCAACATCCAACTATGTTTTTATACAAATACATGACCAAATTCTAGTGGTGATTCCCATCAGGGTGGCCTCTGATTTTACTTTACACCATGTCTTGTAGTTTGGGAAATTTTTACCTTGAAGATGGCGTCATATATTTCATGAATTAAAAAAAATGAATACTAGCCGGGCATGGTGGCTCACACCTGTAATCCCAGCACTTTGGGAAGCTGAGGCAGGCAGATCACCTGAGGTCAGGAGTTCAAGACCAGCCTGGCCAACATAGTGAAACCCTGTCTCTACTAAAAATACAAAATTAGCTGGGTGTGGTGGCACATACCTGTAATCCCAGCTACTCGGGAGGCTGAAGCAGGAGAATCGATTGAACCCAGGAGGTGGAGGTTGCGGTGAGCCAAGATCATGCCACTGTACTCCAGCCTGGGCAACAAGAGCAAAACACCCTCTCAATAAAAAGAAAAAAAAAAAAAAAAGAATACTATGGACTATTTTAAACATGTATTAAAACAGAGAAAATAGTACAATGTCCCCTTATGTCCCCCATCATACCATTATCTACTCATGGATAAGTAGTTACATCTATACTTCCATCCAGCCTATCATTTTAAAACAAACAAGTTATCCCTGTAATTTAATTCATAAATAATTGTGTTTATAAGAAAATAAGGATTTTAAGAATATACATAACCATAATGGAATTAACAAACCTGAAAAACAATCATTCCTCTTTATCAAATTGGATGATTCTTAAAATCCTGTTAAAGTTTCAACTACTTTTTTCTGCAATCTGAAAATACCCTCCCTCTTATTTGAAACCAAATACAAGATTTCTAATGCACAGCTTGTCGGGGAACCCTGCTACAGCTCCGCACCTCCACCGGGCAATAACAACTTCCTTTTTCTCCTTCTCCCCGGTAAAGAACCCAAAATTCAGCCCTTATTACCCCGGGTGGGACTCGAACCCACAATCCCTGGCTTAGGAGGCCAATGCCTTATCCATTAGGCCACCGGGGCAGGCAATGACAGGCCTGTGCTTGTCTTAGACCAGTCTCCATCACCCCGCCGTGGTTCCCGCATAGCCTATCAGCCCCATCCTGGCTCTCCCCCGCCTCGCCACGGGAATCCAAGCTCCGGTTCAGATTTTGTCTGCTCCTGAACATTCTCAGGACCCCGGAGAGACCGCGCACGTGCAGAGGGAGCTGAAAGACACCAAAGTTAGCTTTTGGCTCGGCCCTTTGGTCTAGGGGTATGATCTTTGCTTAGGGGGTAAGAGGTGCCTGGATCAAGTCCCTGGGGGAGCCCCAGTCTCCCTTCAGGAGAGAACCCAAGTCCAGGGGTAATTAGTAGCGAAAGACGCTTTTGCGATGGAGCGTATGGGAAGGGGCACGCGATGCCTGCTCAGCAACTGACTCCTCATCCCGAGCCCGCCGCTTGGGGAAGTGTTGGTCTTCGTCCTCCTCTCTGCTTTGTCTCTTAGACAATGGGTGCCGCTGTGTGGTCGGAGGCCTCTTAATAATGACTCTCCAAAATCCGCCCTCTACATCCCCAGCTGGCTCGATGTTAATCTCAGGATCTTCACGTTGCGTGTTTACTTTCCTGCCCCAACATGTGTGTTGTTTTCCTTTTTTAAAAAATCTGTATTTTAATTAAGTACACACACATAATACCTAGTAAACGCTTTTGCTCAATACCTAGTAAACGCCCGAGGCCAGGAGTTCGAGACTTCCTAAACCACTGGAGCATCAAAAAAAAGTTAAAGGAGAAAGTGACACCCTGCATGACCCAAGTCACCAGCGTCCGCCGATCGGAGGACATGCCCGCAGCTGTGACTTTTCGCAGCCTTCACCCCGTGGAAGGACACCCCACACGGCGCTGCTTGGCACCCAGACTAAACTCGGGTTCCGCTGGTAGACAATTTTTTTTATTTTTGGTAGACATTTTTTACCCAGTGTAATGTTAATCCTGGACATATCCTTTGTATTGAAAATTTTATATGTATTTTATTTTATTTATTTTTTTATTTATTTATTTATTTTTTTTTTTTGAGACGGAGTTTCGCTCTTGTTACCCAGGCTGGAGTGCAATGGCGCGATCTCGGCTCACCGCAACCTCCGCCTCCTGGGTTCAGGCAATTCTCCTGCCTCAGCCTCCTGAGTAGCTGGGATTACAGGCACGCACCACCATGCCCAGCTAATTTTTTTTTATTTTTAGTAGAGACGGGGTTTCACCATGTTGACCAGGATGGTCTCGATCTCTTGACCTCGTGATCCACCCACCTCGGCCTCCCAAAGTGCTGGGATTACAGGCGTGAGCCACCGCGCCCGGCGTATTTTATTTTATTTTGTTTTGAGACGGAGTTTCGCTGTGTTAGCCAGGCTGGAGTGCAATGGCGGCTCACTGCGACCTCCGCCTCCCGGGTTCAAGCGATTCCCCTACCTCAGCCTCCCGAGTAGCTGGAATTACAGGCGCGCGCCACCACGCCCAGCTAATTTTTTGTATTTTGGTAGAGACGGGCTTTCACCATGTTGGCCAGGATGGTCTCGCTCTTCTGACCTCGTGATTCGCCCGCCTCGGTCTCCCAAAGTGCTCGGATTAGAGGCGTGAGCCACCGCACTCCTCCTGTATTGAAAATTTTAAAGACTGCGACTGGCGACAGAGCAAGACTCTGTCTCAAAAATAAAAGAAAAGAAAAGGAAAAGAAAATGTTAAATACACTTTTACAGTAGTCATTTTAAAGGCACTCTCTCATTGCAAGAAATCTAAATAAACTAATAGGTGTTTTTTGCTTTGTTTTGAGACGGAGTCTCCCTTTGTTGCCCAGGCTGGAGTGCAGTGGCGCGATCTCCGCTCACTGCAACCTCCGCCTCCCGAGTTCAAGTGATTCTCCTACCTCAGCTTCCGGAGTAGCTGGGACTACAGGTGTCTGCCACCAGGCCCGCTATTTTTTTGTATTTTTAGTAGAGACTAGGTTTCACCATATTGGCCAGGCTTGCCTTGAACTCCTGACCTCAGGTGATCCACCCGCCCTCAGCCTCTCAAAGTGCTGGAATTAACAAGCGTGAGCCACCGCGACCGGCCTAGGTGTTCTTTTTTTGTATTTTAAAATGGTGTATATAATATATGTGTGTGTGCGTGTGTGTGTGTGTAAACATGTGTATGTATATATGTATACACCTACGTATATATGTATGTGTATATATACATGCACATACATATATATGCACAGTTTTACATATAAATATATACAAAAATGGTTGCCATTTTGACCATTTTCTAGTGTGCCCTTCAGTGCATTAATCACATTCACAGTATTGTGCAATCACCACCACTATTTATATATTTTTTTCTTTTTTACTTTGTTATCCTAGATCAGTTGATAGAGGTTACAAAGTTTTTCACCACAGTAATCTGCTGGAGACCCCAGATATAATGTGGGGCGTGACCAAGTCAGTATACCTCTGGAGGCTATATGAACAAACCCAAATTGTCCTCAAGAAAGCAGGATGTCTGGGCCGGGCGCGGTGGCTCAAGCCTGTAATCCCAGCACTTTGGGAGGCCGAGGCGGGTGGATCACGAGGTCAAGAGATCGAGACCATCCTGGTCAACATGATGAAACCCCGTCTCTACTAAAAATACAAAAAATCAGCTGGGCATGGTGGTGCGTGCTTGTAATCCCAGCTACTCAGGAGGCTGAGGCAGGAGAATTGCCTGAACCCAGGAGGCGGAGGTTGCGGTGAGCCGAGAATCGCGCCATTGCACTCCAGTGTGGGTAACAAGAGCGAAACTCCGTCTCAAAAAAAAAAAAAAAAAAAAAAAAAAGAAAGCAGGATATCTGCAAACTGACAAACTGCGTCTGTCACCAGAAGGAATTTTGAGGGCAGTCACGTCCCTCGTCCTGTGCTCCTTGAGGTTTTCTACCTGAACATCTGGAACCTGTTGAACAAGGAAAGCAGTACCTGTGATAAATCAAGTAGCTGTAAGACAATCACCCCCTCCTCCCTATTCTCTTTACTTCATAAATACGAAGGGCTGTAAAAGCTCAGGGCGTTTGCTCACTAGAGGCAAAGCGCCCCTGACCCCTTCTTTCAAATAGAACCTTTTGTTTTTGTCTTCAATTCTGCCTTCGTCCTCCATCGTTCATGAGATAATTACGGCAATAATCAATTAAGCTACACTTGTCGCCGGGCACGGTGGTTCATGCCTGTAATCCCAGCACTTTGGGAGGCCGAGGCAGGCAGATTACCTGAGGTCGGGAGTTCAAGAACAGCCTGACCAACATGGAGAAACCCTATCGCTACTAAAAATACAAAATTAGCCGGTCGTGGTGGTGCATGCCTATAACCCAGCTGCTCGGGAGGCTGAGGCAAGAGAATCGCTTAAACCCGGGAGCCAGAGCTTGCGGTAAGCCGAGATCGTGCCATTGCACTCCAGCCTGGGCAACAAGAGCAAAATTCCGCCTCAAAACAAAAACAAAAAACAAAAACTACACATGCTCTTTGACCCCTTTGGGGCAACTTCTCACCTCAAGCAATCCCAACCCCGCATCTGTCACAGTTTCCATCGCCTGAACCTTAATTTGTGAAGTCAATTCCCTAGTGGTAACCAGTACTCGCGGTCTCTGGCTTCAAGCTCCGCAGTCCGCCAGGGACCCGCCAGCGGTCTTGGGGTCGCCCTTGCTGCAATTCCAGCCCTGGGTCCTGATTTGCAAGATTGCAAGCGAAGGCGACATCTGAGGATTCAGCTGGGTGACTTAGTTCGAGTGTCCAGGGTGGCGAGCAAGGAAAAGAAATTTGTTTCATGCAGCGAGAAGAAAAAGGTAATCTACCAGCGACCACGAAGGGACTCGAACCCTCAATCTTCTGATCCGGAATCAGACGCCTTATCCATTAGGCCACGCGGCCCCGCGGGTGACAATCGTCCAGCTTTTCCCATAAAGCTTTCCCAGAGCCTATGTTGTGCGCTTCAGCGCGCATGCTTAGAGCGAGGGAGGCCCCGCCCCTCGAGCGCCCGGTGAGCGGGGCCACGAGCTGCGCTACTGCGTCCGGTCGCTGAGTCTGCTCGGCGGAAACGGCCGCCGCGGTCCTGGGCTGCGAGTTCTAGCCCTGGCGAGCCTGCCAGATCCCACCCGCCCAGCAACAGGCCCCTCCGAGACGCCGTTTGGGAGCCCTTTCCCTCATGTGCCTCCTGCCGCTTTGGGTCAAGGGCTGCAAGCTGCTTCCCCAGCCCCTGTGCTTGCTCCATCACCGGTGAATCTGCAAAGGTGTGTTTCAGAGGCTTTTGGCCCCAGACTTTATTCTGGCCGCCTGGAAAGCGGAGGCCGTGTCTCCTGCGTTTCCGTCGCCCAGAGCGGGGTGGAGGTGGGGCGCGTGTGTACAGGGACATGGCTGAGAGAAGGATATGCGGCCTTTTCCCCGGACTCCTCTCCCCTCGGTTGCTACCGTAACCAAACCGCCAGCCCAGCCCAGCCCAGCCCAGCCCATGTTGGGTTCCTAAGTCCCAGAACCTGGGCACTGGCCCCAGCTCGGTTCCCAGGGACACAATTGCGTCCATATGCCCTGAAGGCGCATTACACACATTATCTCACTTATTTCACACTTCCTTGAGAACAGGAACTGTTCACGGCAGACGTTTATTGAGCGCCCACCCCCACACTGCCACGCCTCGCTCTCAGATGAGGAAACCTCGGGGTGGGTGGCGGAGGGAGGCAGCAGTGGTGGTCTCTGCAGCCCCCGGGTGGCCGCGGCGCTGTCAGGCCTGGAGGCAGAGCCGGCGCCGGAGCGAGCTGCAGATCTCCAGGCAGGCCTTTCGGGGTTCATCGCAGTCGGGGCCCAGCACATCCTGCTCACACACCCGCCTGTTGACCTGAGGACCACAACCAGCCTGTGCCTGGGGCTCCAGCCCTTCCGGGCTTAGCCTGCCCCAAGGGAGGGCCCCTGGCTTGGTGCATTGTAAGCTCTAAAATTTCAAGGGCTGCCTGGACATCTTTGAGGCTCGCAGGGCTCCAGCGGCCTAACAGTGAATTCCTCCACTCTGGCCAGACATGTCCCCACCCATCAGGACAGGCTCCCACACCCTAGTTCCCCTCTCAGCCAGACCAGCTGTACCCCACCTAGTCCTCACCCTAATGGACTTCAGCCCTCTGTCAGGCCTTGGAAATATTCAAACCAACCAACCACATCTGCCTATGGGAACCAGGGACGTCTCACTCTTTTGCCACTACAAAACCAGCTTCCAATAGGCCCTGCAGGTTCACCCTGCTCTGAGCACAGCCCAGGTGGTCCCACAGGGCGTGAAGCATCCTCCTCCCCCTACTGTGGTACGTGGGACTATGAACTACAGTCAATGGCATCTATGCAGCTTCGGGCATCCTGGGTTTGGTTATTTTGTACTGTCAAGGGCAGAGGATCCCTCCTTCACCAATGGAGTTTACCAGAAGTAATCAGAACACCAGGGCTGGTGAGAAGGGCAAATCCAGCCCCTCACCCCTTGTCACCCTGGAACCCCCCAACATACCTCAGTCAGCACCTCCAGAAGGTCTCTCCCGGGGTTGGCTCTGAGGACCTCCACCAGGGTCTGGATAAAGTCTGAGCCCTTCTCATCCCGATAGGCCACATAGCCTAGGTCAGGGGACCAGGGCCAGAGCATCAGACCAGGGCCCCAACCCTCTGCCTTCCAATCCCAGGGGTCCTATTATTGGTGGAAGCGGGGGTACAAGCAGGCAGGACTTGGGGATTAGGCAAGAGAACAGGGCAGCGAACAGGGACTTCTTGCATCTGAACAAGCTGTTGCTAGATATTTGCAGAATGAGCCTATGAAGAGATTCACTACTATTTACTGTGCACCTACTATGTGCCAGGCACTGAGCAGGGCCTCAGGGCAGGCAGATCTGCCCTGGCCTTGTGGAACTCACAGCCTTGAGGAAGCCTGCACACACAGTTGTTGGCACAGCAGCGCCTCACAGCGCTCACCATCACTGCTGTTACTACACGTCATAGCCCATGCAGGGAACATGGCCTGCCCACAGCTGGGCTGCCATCTCTGTGCCCCAACCCTAAGCCCTTAGCTGCCCCTAAGGCTACTCCAGATCTTAGGCCAGGAAGCTGGGCCCTGTGTAACCACGGGCTTCCTGATGACCCATCTCCTTACCCTCAGCGGCTGCATAGACCGTCAGGATGTCTGCCTGGTGGGAGCTTCCTGAAGCAGGGCCCTTGCCGGAGCTGTCTATAAGAGGAATCAGCTCCAGTGATCAACATCCTGGAACCCCATCAGCCCCCAGGGCTCACCATCTGTGGCTTAAGGGCAGCCCAGGGAGGTGGAAAGAATGCAGGGCAGGAAAGACAGAAGTTCAAAGCTTGGCCCAGCGACTTACCAGCTGTGACCTCAGAAAAGCTATTTGACCTGCCGATTCCAGGATTCTTGCCAGGATCCAATAGGGGAAAAAGCTCCCACTTCCCAAAGGCCCTTGCAGTTTAGGAAGATTTTTTTTCTTCCTGTTTTCTTGGCAAACAGGATGCAGGTGGCAGCCATACCCCAGCTGAGAGTCCCGGAGATGCTCTCTGGGCGGTCCCCACCACCAGTCCTGCCCAAGCCCAGGCCCTGGAGGGAAGGCAGAACCCACCTTGGGCCTCAGCGTAGATCTGCAGGACATCTGCATGGGAGGGGACAGATGGAGGTGTCCGCAGCCAGCGCCGGTACCAGGGGAGAGCTATGGGCCCCACACCAGCATCCCTGTTTCCTGAAGAGGGCAGGGAGAGGCAGATAGTCTCACTCTGGGGATACCTGGGGGTGCTCAGGGGTCTCATGTGAACATGGGGTCAAGACGAGGACCCAGCCCCAGAGCTCCAGGGCAGGCTTGCCAGACTGGAGACATTCAGAGCGCTGAATGACAAGTGTTGAGGGTTAAGGATTCAAGGTCGTGGACTTGACCTCTAGGAGTGGACAGGACAGGGGGCAGGAAGGACAGGAACCCAGACTCCCTGGAGGAGGTGGACAGTGAGTCCTGGGGGCTGAGGCTGGCCGAGGAAATGAGGCCAGGAGGCGGCCAGGCTGCTCACCCCCACGGCAGGCCTGCAGCAGGAAGATCTTGGGATGCCCCCGCAGCACTGGACAGCAGCTCAGCTCCTGCATCAGTGCCTCGGGCTGCACCTCTTGCCCATCAGCCCCCAGCAGCTGACCCCGTGGTTCCCCATGGGCCATCAGGGCCACAAGGGCACAGCTCACAGGGCCCCTGCAGGTGTCTAGCTGCTCCCGGAACTGGGCTATCTCCTCCTGGAAAGCCTAGGATGGAAGCAATGTTGAGGCCTGGGCAAAAGCCACCACCTCCCCAGCCCCTAGCTGCCCTCTGCGGGGCTGAGAAGGTTTCCCAGCCCCTGCCCACCTGGCCTCCTACCACCTGCCACTCACACACTCAGAGGCCCAGGGAGGGCCCTCTTTTTTTTTTTTTTTTTGAGACAGAGTCTTGCTTTTGCTGCCCAGGCTGGCCAGGCTGGTGTGCAGTGGTGCAGTCTCAGCTCACTGCAACCTCTGCATCCTGGGTTCAAGTGATTCTCCTGCCTTAGCCTCCCAAGTAGCTGGGATTACAGGCACCTGCCACCATACCCAGCTGATTTTGTCATTTTAGTAGAGACAGGGTTTCACCATGTTGGTCAGGCTGGTCTCAAACTCCTAACCTCAAGTGATCTGCCCACCTTGGCCTCCCAAAGTGTTGGGATTACAGGCATGAGCCGCTGTGCCTGGCCAGAAGCCCTTTTCTGACTCCCTCCTCCAAGAGTTGACATAGGCCTAGCTTCCTAGAGCCAGTTCTCCTCCTGCCTTGGTGAGGAAGCTGTACCAGGAAGTCGAGAGGTGTGAGGAGAGGGCAGTGGGCTGCTGGGAGGGAAACCAAGACTTGGAGCTAAGCTTTGAGGTGGGCGGGTGGGGAGGGCAGAGAACAAGCCAACGAGGGAGGCCTCGGGGACCCTGGAGACCAGGCTTCCAGAAGCAGGGACGTGATGGCCTGACACAGGCGGCAGGAAAGGCAGAGGATAGACCTGTGGTGCACTTCCTGCCAGTGATGGAGAGAGGCTCAGGAGAGAGGCCCCAGGTTCCTAGGGAGGGGTGGTCTTCCTTCAGAGCACCAGCAGTATTCTCGGCGTCCCCTCACCTGGGCTGTAGGGTCCGTCCTCACAGTGGTCTCAAAGCCCAGGGCGCGGCACAGGTCCCCCAGCGCCTCCACATCGTGCTGGGCCCCAGGCCGGCCTTGGATCACAGCCAGGAGGAGGGCAGCCCTGGTCTTGGACAGGTCATACTGAGTGCTGGGACCGGGGGCCGGCTGCAGAGAGGGTTAAGACACATCCAAAGTGGCCTGAGAGGACTCCAGCTCCTAGCCTCCTGAACCTGGGTCTCCCTGAGCCTCTGTCCTACTAGAAACTGTGGCCATGTGACTGGACCCCTGCCCTGTACCCCTTACCTCGGGCCTCCAGGGCTCCACGCCTCCCAGGCACAGTGCCCCCCGCAAGGAGCTCTGAAGAACAGGGCAGCAGGTGCCCCCCGTGGACTCTTCAGCCACCCTGTGGAAGAGCTGGGAAGGGGCAGAGAAAAGACTCAGCCAGACTCGTGGCTTTTATAGTTTCTTCAGGGTCACCTGCCAAAACACAGAAAGGAGGCCAGCAAAGGACAGACAAGCAGGATGGCCTCAAGCAAGTCCCAGGCCCCAGTTCAGGCTCAAGGTCATGGACTTCTCTGGGCATGGATGGCCTCAAGTGGACAGTGGCCACACCATTAACCCCTGCCCTGGGATCAGTGTGCACAGAGGTGGGGATGCTCCCTAGAGCAGGGCAGGGCAGGGCCTGTTGGGAAGGCTCACGGGGTGCGCACTGCCTTTCTGGGTGATCCACAGAGGACAGCTGGGGCCCACACCCCCTCACCTCCAAGGCTGCCCAGGGGCCACCCAACTGCCCAGTGAGACCTTCACCCCTGGAGACCAGACTTGAATCATTCCCAGTCCCAGTCTCTAGGGTCCTGCGATCTAACATGGCAGATAGTTACTGCCTGGTGTGAAAAGGGGTGGCCTGAAGTGCAAGCGTGGATGCAAGGAAGGGTGTCCCTGACAGCCTGGAGAGGACGGTGTGGGCTGGCCGGGACAGCAGGAGGGTGTGGCAGGCACAGGAAACTGCTTGGGCCAAGGCATGGAGTTGGGAGGAGGCTGGAGTGTTGGGGGATCCTGAGTGGGTCGCGGGGGATCCTGAGTGGGTCGCGGGGGTTCCTAGTTGGGGGTGGGGTACTGACACCATGTGTGTAGACAATAAAGGTTTGTAGAATGAATGGGAGGGAGGACACACGTGAATGAATTTAACTGTAACTGGCTCTGGGGGCACCACAGAACCAGGGGAGACAGCAGGCCCAGCCCGCTTTCCTGGGCCTACCCTCCAGCGTCCCCACCTCTGTCAGCAGCTGCACCAGGGACCAGTGAGGACAGTGGCTACAGAGCTCTCTCAGGCCATCGAGGAAGGCTTCGGGCTCCAGGGTGGCTGGGTGGAGAAGCACTGTATTGGCCTGGAGTGAGGCCTGAGGCTCCCCTGCCCAGCCTCTGTGTCCCTGCCCAGCCCACTCACCACCAGGGCCACTCGGGAGCAGCAGAAAGACTTTGGGGCAGCCCTGAAGGACCCCACAGCTGCTCAGCTCCCGGACCAGCTGCTGTGGCTGCCATAGCTGCCCTCTGGGGGCCACCAAGGCCACTAGGGCACACCCCACAAGGCGCCCGTGGGCATCCAGCTGCTCCCGAAACCAAGCCAGCTCCTCAAGGAAGCCCTAGAGCCAAGAGGGAGACCAGCCTGAGTAAGTTGGGGGGTTCTGGGTGGGTAGGAGATTCTGGGTCAGGGGAGGGTGGGGAGGGGTGGGGGCCAATCCTGAGGGTGGAGGTGAAAGGCAGAGGCTCACCTGGACCGGGACCTCCCTGCTCTCGAAGCTCTCAAAGCCCAGGGCCTGGAACACATCCTTCAGGGCAGTTACTGCAGCGGCTGCCACCCCAGGGCTGCTGAGCATCAGGGCTGCCCTTGGACCCTGCACGTTGTACCTTCCCTGGGGAGGCAAGGCCAGAGCTGGGCTGGGCTAGGCTGGGGCTCAGCTGGGAGGCAGCAGTGGCTGGGCCAGGCGGTGCCTCCTGCTACCTTTCTCCCCAGGCTGTCTTGAGTATCTGCCATCTGCGTGGCCACCCGCAGGGTCCCAGCCACCAGGAAGGCCATGGTGCCAGGCGGGGCTTCCTCCAAGCACCAAACACGGAGCTTGCCTCCTGGCCCTGGGCTCCCAGTGCCCTGGGTCCTAACCCTTGCCCTCTCCCCTAACGACTGCTATCAGCTCTACGTATGAGCTAAGCTGGACTCTGCCCCCTCCCTGGAACCCTGGTGCCTAGCCCTGCTGCCCTAGCCACAGCTCCATTCTCTGGCTCCTGCTGGTGACTTCCTTGCCTGGCATTGATGTGCCCACACCTGAGCCAGGAACCTGTGCCCAATCCTATTCTTAGCTCCTTACCCACGTGCTTATCTGATCTCCTTACACCCGAGTGTCTCCCTTTAGAGCCAGCCACCACCACCAAGAAGTCCTTGTACTGTCCCGGCCACCTGCCACCCTCATGCACATAGCACCAGGCCCCCAGAGGTAAAATTCGCCAACTGGAATCAGCCCCATCTGCAGCAAGACCTCGCTTGCTTCTTATGGGAAATGGGGACCATGGCAGCAACCGCAGGATGATGCATGCATGGGGGGTTGGCTGAGAAAGGCCTAGGGGCAGAGAGGGCTGGCACGTGCACACCTGTTGCCAAGGGACCAGAGCATCTTGTCTCCACCAGCTTCCACCTCCCCTCAGGTAGGGCCCCTGATGCCATCAGCAGGTGAACCGGGAGGGACCAGCATGGGTGGAAGGAGGGGTCATGCCTGGGTGCCCACCAGCTCTTGGTTGGCCCCTACCTGGGGCTCTTGGCAGGAAGAAGTTGGATGTCAGGGGCTGCTGGGGAGGAAGGGCAGGCCCACTGTCAGGCCCTCCTCCAAACGACTCAGCCTGGGGCAGCCTTGGGTTCAGATCCCCAATGCGCAGCATGAGGGTCCCACCACTGACCAAGCAGCCGCCATCTGCAGACCCTTCTTCCTTTCCTGGTAGTGGAAGAGGAGTGGCCTGGTGAAGAAGTGGTCCTGCTCAGCTCCCTGTTCTGCAGGGGCACAGACAGTGCCCCCAGAGCAGGGCAGGCACTGGCTGACACAGGGGGCCAAGAGTCCCAGGGGACATGGCTGCCCATTGGGGCCCAGCTGACCTGAAAGCCAAGAATGTGGCTCCTCCTAGTGACGGCACAGCACCATGTGCCACCAGGACACAAGGCCAGGCCAAAGGATTTATATTCCTGGTATCCCCACCCGCTACCACGTAAAGAACAGAATAGCCTGGAGGGAAGCTTCCACGTTTATTAAAACTCCTCTGTCACCCTTTGGAGGCCTGCGGGGCTGAGTCCTTGCAGGGCCTGTGGTCTGTCCCTGTCCATGGAAGGCAGTGCTGGAGGAGGGGGGCAGCAGCAAAGTGCCAGTGGAGCAGGGCGCCAGTGCCGATGGAAGGGGTTGCTAGTGCCGACGGAGCGGGGCGCCAGGGCTGATGGAGCGGGGCGTTATTGCCGATGGAGAGGGGGAGGGCTAGTGCCAATGGAGCGGGGCGCCAGTGCGGATGGTGTGGGTGGCTAGTGCCGATGGAAGGGGGCGCCGGTGCCGATGGAGTGGGGTGTTATTGCCGATGGAGGGGGGCGCCAGTGCCGATGGAGGGGGTTGCCAGTGCCGATAGAGCGGGGCACCAGTGCCGATGGAGCGGGGGCGTTAGTGCCGACGAAGCAGGGCGCTAGTGCCGAGGGGGTGGAGCTCCACTGCTGATGGAGTGCTAGCACTGAGTACGGTGCAGCTGCACTTCTAGAGGAGCGGACGGCAGCCAGACGCCCTGTTCTTCGTCTCCAGGGTTGTCACTGGAGCCACCATTATCCTGACCAGACTGGTGGGCAGATGGCTCTCGAGGCTCATGCTGGGGCAAGTAGGCCGAGGGTAAAGGCAGGACGAGTCCATGTGGCCAGGACAGGGCAGAGTGGTCACGGCCTGGAAACGGGAGTGGGTGGGGCCAAAAAGCCCCTGCGGCTGTGACTAAGATCTGGGGTCCCA
This sequence comes from Sapajus apella, assembly GCF_009761245.1. Classification (NCBI taxonomy): domain Eukaryota; kingdom Metazoa; phylum Chordata; class Mammalia; order Primates; family Cebidae; genus Sapajus; species Sapajus apella. Next base: position 233,715 of record NW_022437039.1, on the reverse strand, counting down.
CAGGTGTGGGTTGACTGTCCCTCCCAAAGCCCAGCAGCCCCCTGGGGGGCCAAGGCCAGTCCTTCATGCCCACTGAAAGGCACAGGTTGGCAGGGCAGAGGCCTGACCCATGGACCCACCCCAGAGGGTGGAGGCCAAAGAGCCACAGTCAAATGAGGCTGGGGGGCTTCTGGGAAGGGACCTAGACCTGAGTCCTGGCCGCCCTGCTGCCCATCAGGAATGTGTTGACGCTTCAGGAGACTAGAGGGGAAGAGAAATGCTAGGAGCAGAAGGGGGAAAGACAAGGTGAGGGGGGCTTCCGTTCCCTTTGAGTGCTGGGCAGGTCCTCAGAGTACAGCAGGGCAGGCAAGCTCTGCGTGTAGGGTGCCCTGGAGTCCCTTGGACAGCCCGGGAGGTGGCCACAGATGGGAAGAAAGTCCCATGGTCGAAACAATGTGCCGCGGCTGGGCCTCCCCGGGGTTTCCGGCCAAGCCGGCTGCTCACCCCACGGGCTGGGCCATCTTGGCGTGCAGGCTCTGGTGTGCGATGAGGTGCGCGCGCTGCTTGAAGCTCTTGTCGCACTCTCCGCAGCCGAAGGGCCGCTCGCCAGTGTGCACGCGCCGGTGGTCCAGCAGGTAGGAGCGCAGTGAGAAGCTCTTGCCGCAGTCGCTGCAGCCGAAGGGCTTCTCGCCTGTGTGGATGCGCTGGTGGTCGGCCAGATAGGCGCTGCGGCTGAAGCTCTTGCCGCACTCGGAGCAGGAGAAGGGCTTCTCGCCCGTGTGCACGCCCTGGTGGCGCACCAGGTCTGAGGAGCTGCGGAAGCTCTTGTCGCACTCGGGGCACTTGTGCGGCTTCTCGCCCGTGTGCGTGCGCTGATGCCGCGCCAGGTCCGAGCCCCAGCGGAAGCGCTTCCCGCACTGCCCGCAGCTGTGCGGCTTCTCAGCCGCCAGGTCCCGGAACTGGCGACGGCGCGTGGGTGGCCGCCCCCGTCGCGCGCCCACCACTGGGCCCAGGTCCGCCTGTCCTGGCAGCGCTGGCACCACCTCCTCCAGCCGGGACCTCTCGCTTTGGCCTTTGAGCCCCAAACCTGCAACAGGAAGGAGGCGACCTCTTCAGTGCCACTAGGTTCTGGGGCCAGAGCTGAGGTGAGGAAGAAACCAGGCTGGGGAAAGCTCCCTGGCCTCCAGGCTCAGACAGCCCTGGGCTCACACAGCAGAAACCTCAGATTCCTCATCTATAAAACCGGGATGATGAAAGAATGTGGCAGAGCAGCAGTCTGAGCAGGCGCCTGCACAGGCCAGCCCCCAGGCCATCTGTGCCCTGCAGGCCACACTCGGATCCAGTGTCCCACTCTGAACCCCAGCTACTCAAGCTCCACAGCTGAACAGATTTACAGTAATTTTGAAAATGTTCCCAACTGTCACAATCAGAAACTGAGGAACCAAGCTGGTCTACCTAGTGTGACTCCCATCACCATGCAGGTTCCACCTCTCCAAACTCAACACACAAAAGACCTGAATAGGGCTCGAAGCCCATCCTGCTAGGAGTGCGGACTGAACAAGATGATCCCTGAGGGTGCTGAGAAGGGGCCTGGCATGAAGAGGGACCTGGTAAGTGAAGCTCTGATGAGCAGAAGGCCAGGCTGGTGAGCAGCTGGGGTTCCCCATCAGCACCCCTGGTCCTGGCAGCTCAAGGTGCCCTCACAACTATGCCTGATCCAAGTCCCAGTTGTGTCCCCTCAGCATCCACTGACCTGAGTCTCAGGTCCCTTATGTATAAAATGGGGACAATACTTCTATGCACTAGGTTGTGAGAATTGAAGAAGTTGCCCTTATGAGTGCTTAGCGCAGGGCTGAGCAGCGCTGGCACCGTCTCGTGCTGCATGTGGACAGGCACAAAAACGGATCCTCAGCCAAGAAACCAGTCACACAGGCTCTTGGCGAAACCTGGGGAGAGCCTGCTCTGGAACCAGCTAAGGGCAGGATGGGAAAGAAGACTGAAGTCCCAGAATGGGGAGCAGCCAGCCTGGACCCCAAAGGCCCTAGGTGCTTACCCAGAGTCGTGTTCCGGGAGTTTTCCCGCTTTATGTCCCAGAAGAGATCCCTCTGAGCAGGGTCCAGGGTGCCCCATTCTTCCTGGGAGAAATAGAATGGAATGTCTCCTGATGCCACAGGTCCCTGAAATGGGGCAAGAAGACCCAGTTCAGGGCAGCCTTGCTCAGGCCTCCCAGGAGCGCTGGCGGGCATAGGATGGGTCAGATGAAAGAGGCCTGATGGGACAGCAAGTCCTGTTTTACAAACTCAACAGAGCTGAGCACCTTAAAGAAGACCAAAGGGACTGGTGACTCACATGGACGCCGGAGACAAAGCAGGTATCCATTGGCTCTCTGGTCTGCCCCTCTTTAAGAAGAGCAGGAAGCTGGGCTGAAGGAGAAGAATGGAGCCTTAGAAAGGCCAGCCTAGGCCTGACACCAACACCTTAAGGCCTCCCTGGCCTGTGTGCATGCACACATGCCCTAGGCTTCACAGAGTGAACTGTCCTGCCTGTGACCCTTAGGGCAATGCTGGTGCCAGTGCCCAGCCACTCTACCACCCACGGAACAGAGGCTTACTCACCGCCATGGCTGTGCTGCTCCTGGGGAACAGGTGGCTGCCTCCGTGCCCCTACTGTCGAGGGAGGCCCCTTGGCCTGAGATTCCTGGCCTGCAGCCTTGGGTTCCGCCTCCTCCAAGGGCACATCCTGTGCAGGAACCATAATATGCTCATCAGCCCGAAACCAGACCGAGGGAGACAGAGTTTATTTCCTGGGAAGGAGACACAGGACATGACCCTCAGGATGCTGGGGAGTGGGAAGTAGACCAATAATGTGCCCCAGGAAAGTCCAGAGCAGAATGTGATACCAGGCAATGCTGTGTGCCCAAGGAAACTCCCTGATCAGTTACAAGGCAACAACCAGCCTGAAAGGCCAGAATCACAGCCACTTAGCAAGGTGGTTGCTGGGGACCCTCCTGCCAAAGGCAGAACCCCATCCCCCAGCCACTCATTAGAACCTCCCCAGATGCATACAGTGTGAACAACCCAACATCCCACAAGGTAGCAGGGGCCCTGGACAGCTCCACCTTCTCACCCCACTCTGGAGCTGGCCCTTTGCACACCCTTTTGTCCTCAGAGCCAGGCCTACAGCAAAAAGCAAATAAAACATCTGCAGAACCTGAATGGAGCTGAAACCTCCTTAGTTCCACTGCATGGAGCTAAAACCTGCTGAATGAAGTGGAGCATTCCCACTTCATTCCTACTACTGACTTCCAAATCCGCAAAAATAAATTGTATTTACTTTGGACTCTCCGTCTTTCAGAAAGGCACCCATGGCACGCTGTGCTCCTGTGCCCACTCCTAGGGGCTCTGTGTCTCCCCTACCCTGTCAACATCTGGGAGACTTATCTCAGCAGGGTGCCCACTTCTCTTCAGCTCAGGTACCATCCAGGTGCCCCTGGATGTGGAAAGGCCCCTCACCTGCGGCCAGGTTTTCACTGGCTGCTTCTGTAGGTCCTCCACCAAGGCGACAGCCTCCTCGCCACTTCCTGGGTGCTGCTCACGGACCAAGCCCTGGATCTCCCCTGGCAGCGCCGTCAAGAACTGCTCCAGCACCAGCAGCTCCAGGATCTGCTCCTTGGTGCGCAGCTCGGGCCGCAGCCAGCGGCAGCACAGCTCCCAGAGCTGACTGAAGGCCTCATGAGGCCCATGCGCATCCTCGTAGCAGAACTGCCTGAAGCGCTGGCGGCAGGCTTCGGAATCCCTGCTGTCCTCATGCTGGGCAGATTCCTGTTCCCAGGAGGAATCTTCCACTTTCACAATCAGAAGCCCTTCTCCCTCCCCAGGGGCCTGGTCCTGGGGCTCCAAGGGGGCTGCCATTCCCCTGGCCTGAGGGTCAGGGCTGGTCGGCCTCAACTCGAGCCCCAGAACCTGTCCTTTCAGTCTCCCAGAGGGATCCCCTGTGGCAGCTGGGCTGGCATCTGGATGTGTACTCCTGGGGAAAGAGCAAAATGGCAGGACTCAGGAGGAAGGATGTGGAATATGTGAGCAAACACCAGACTGAAGAGCCATCCAGTCCCCATCCTTTCATAGCCCTGATGCCTTTTCCAGGCTCTGCTGGAATGCCTTGCTCACGTGACTGTCTCTGGTATTAACACGGGCCTGCAAGCTCTCATCCCAAAGTCAGAAATCCAAAACCCAGGTATTGTATAACTCCTTTGAGAGCAAAACCCAATGTCACTCATTTCGCAGCACCACTTGACCTGATATGAGCATATTTGTAATCTCAATTTATTCCACTAAATGTAAATGTTCACAATTATGGCAGAAACATTAATAACATATATCTTCAGTTTATAAACATTCTTTTAGCTATACCCAGTGGTGTGTTTTTCTGTACATACATTATACATCAATTAAAAATTTTTAACTGGTATGTTTCATTATTTAGTGTTGCTCCAGATCCCTCTGGAGATGTGCTTGATATATTGTATATGCACTGTATTATCTTTCTCAAATTTGAAAATCTTTGAATTCCAAAACACATCTGGCCCTGAGGTGTCACAGAAGGGCTCACAGACACCATCCAATGCCCTTTATCCTCAGATACATATAAATGTATGACATGTGGCCGGGCATGGTGGCTCAGGCCTGTAATCCTAGTAGCACTTTTAAGATCACGAGGTCAGGAGTTCAAAACCAGCCTGACCAACATGGTAAAACCCCGTCTCTACTAAAAACAAAAATTAGCCAGCCATGGTGATGCACACCTGGAATCCCAGCTATTTAGGAGGCTGAAACAGGAGAACTGCTTAAACCCAGGAGGCAGAGGTTGCAGTGAGCAAAGATTGCATCACTGTACTCCAGCCTGGGCGACAGAGTGAGACTCCATCTCAAATAATAATAATAATAAATAAATAAATGACACACTTATACCTTACTTCGTCACTCTTTTGTTGTCGTTTTTTTTTTTTTTTACATTGTTACTCTTTACAATGGTTATGAAAAGTATATTTTACAATTTTCATTAATCGATGTTTTGTTTCAACAATAAAAATACAAACTGGCTGGGCTTGGTGGCTCATGCCTGTAATCTCAGTATTTTGGGAGACAGATACAGGAGGACTGCTTGAGGCCAGGAGTTCCAGACCACTTTGGGAAGACAATGTGAGATGCCATCTGTACCAAAAAACAAAAAATGCCGGGTATGGTAGGGGGGCTCCTGTAGTCCCAGCTACTGCGGAGGCTGAGGAGAAAAGACCGTTTAAGTCCTGGAGTTTGAGGTTGATCGCACCACTGTACTCTAGTCTGGGCAACAGAGTGAGATCGTCTCAAAAAAAAAAAAAAAAAAGTTAAGAAAAAAAAAAAGAAAAAAATACAAACGATCATAATAAAATAGGGGGGATGTTCAAACAATATGGAAATCCATAAAACTCTTCCTTTCCTCAGTGCAATTGCACCCTCCCTTAACAGTCTGACAACTGACGTTCCAGACCTCTTCCTGTGCTTTTCCTAAAAATGTCGTCCATGGGCGAGGGGCGAGGGGTGGAAAGAAAAGAGAAAAAAAGAAGGTGCTTGATGTGTTTTTACATAAATGAGACCTTACTGCACATACATTAGCGGCACTATGAGCTTCCGCGGTATGGATATGCTCCAGTTTCTTAATCAATACTCGAGTGATGCATTCGGGTTGTTTCCAATTCTTTTTCTCCACCCTAAGCGCTTTATTTATTCTGCTCCTCACAAGACCCCTGAAAGGTGCGCGCGCCATTCTCATCCTCTGGTGAGGGCCAGGACTCACCAGGGTCGCTCAGCAGGACACGGCAGGCAGGAAGGCAAGCCGGCCGGAGCCCCGCGGTGTCCCCCGCAGCCTCGCCCGCGGGACGGGCGACGATCGTGCAGGGGCGTCTGCCTGGGGACCAAGCAGGCAGGGCGGTGCAGGGGTCCCAGCACTTCCTAGCAGTGCGCGCACCCTCCGGCCTCTGCCTCGGGACGCTGATCCCGGCCACCCGGAGACGGGTGCTGGATGTCGGAGCTCAGCAGCCAGAGCCCGGGTCCCCGCCCCCGAAACACAGTACGCCAACGGCGGTCCAGAAGATCCCACTTCCGCCGCCAGCTCCCGGCGCCGGAAGTCCTCGCGGGTCTCGCCGGGAAACTACGCAGCGCATGCGCTGGGGCAAGGACGGGCCCCGTCCATTCCCCGATTCCCAAAAAGCCGTTAGTTCTCTGAGCCCGCCTTCTCCCTGACTGATGGCCAATGAACAGGAAGAATTCTCAGGCTGGCTATTAGAAGACGGAAACCCCATACGCGTCATACACCTGCATCCGGGCGGAAAGGTGAGGTTCTGAGTCTAGGTTTGCTCAGTTCTTCGTCTCTGCTTTTGATTCACATTTTCCTGCGCCTCTGGCCTTTGAGCGGCAAAAAGGGGAAGCCAAGGCTGGCCCCTAGGAGCGGAGAGGGCACATGGTCTAGCCACCAGTGGAGTGCCTGCTCCGCCGGAAGGGATGCGCTAGAGCGACCTCTTCCTTCAGCCACCGTCTTTTCTAAACCAACTAGTAGGTGAGGGCCGAGAGGCCGCGGACCGGGAGCTGGAGCTCGGACCGGGGAGACTCCTTTCCAGCCTCTTGGGTCCCGCTTCTCCCAATTCCCTGGAGAGGCGTGGAGCTTCCTGGGAAATGCCATCCGGTAAGGAGCGCGGAGCCTCCTGCCGCGATCCCCTGTGTGGGGTCGCCTTAGAAGGACGCAGGAAGCGGGACGCTGACCTGGCCGGAGTCCCGCGCTCTCCCACTAGCGGCTTCGTTCACGAGGAGCTGCGGGGCAGCAGGGGTTCCGGGGCCCGGAGGGATCCAGAACATAGGGGCTCGGGGTTCTCTTTTCCATAATCTCGGATCCTCTCCCACTCTCTTCACGCCTCGACCGGGAGATGATCTCAAGCTCCAGATCTCTTTCTGAAATGGAAAGAGGTTTCTTGGCTTCTTTTAATTTTGCAGGAATTGCATGCTTGGAAGAGAAAATTAAGAAAATTAATTTGGGAAAGCATAAAGCTATCTTTCTTGTGGTAGCCACAAGGCTTGCTGTCTCACTATGCTCATAATGTCACCCCCTCAAAGAGGCCTTCCCCAGCTCTGTAAAGAGCCAAACAGCCTCGGCTCTGCCTTATTTTTCTCCCTAATGTTTATCACTACCCGACATTATGTACTTGTGTAATATTTGTTTCCCACGACTAAACGATCAGTGTCCGTGAGGGCAGACACTTTTTGGGGGGTGGTGGGGGGTGGGGACAGAGTCTCCCTCTCAGGCTGGAGTGCAGTGGTGCGGTCTTGCTCACTGCAACCTCCGCTTCCCAGGTTCAAGCGATTCTCCTGCCTCAGCCTCCTGAGTAGCTGGGAGTACAGGCACCTGCCACCACGCCTAATTTTTTGTATTTTTAGTAGAGATGGGGTTTCACCGTGTTAGCCAGGATAGTCTTGATCTACTGACCTTGTGATCCGCTCGCCTCAGCCTCACAAAGTGTTAGGATTACAGGTGTGAGCCACCATGCCCAGCCCTGTGAATATATTTCTAATACAAATCAGGAATTGCTCCATAATGTTTTGTTGACACAATAGTACATCAGGGATATCTTTCCACATCAGCATGTATAAATACAATTCATCTGTTTTGCAAGCTGATAGTATTTAATACAACGGAATTTTCATATTTTAAGTCCCCTACCCTTGGACATTTAGATTGATTCCATCTTTATGTATTTGCAAATATGCTTCTACAGATACCTTTATACATTTCCTTGAACATTTCCCTGAGAAAAACTATAAAGAGAATTGCCAAATTACTTTGTGTACTTATTTCCAAACTGTCCTCCAGAAAGAATGTAACGCTTTGAACTTCCACTTGAAAATCAAATGTTTACCTTCCTGTATTTCTCCTGATTCGGACATTTACAGTGTTCAGCTGTTGTTGTGGTCATTCCAGTTCAATTGGGAAACAGCTTGATGTAGCGTCCCCATAAGTTCCACAGTAATAAATATTAAACTTTTTGGGTTTTTTTTAGTGCAGTGGTGCAATTTCATGGCTCACTGAAACCTCCACCTCCTGGGTTCAAGCAGTCCTCCCACCTCAGCCTCCTGGGTAGCTGGGATTACAGATGCCTGCCACCACACCGGGCTAATTTTTGTATTTTTAGTAGAGATGGGGTTTCACCACGTTAACCAGGCTGCTTTTGAACTCCTGACATCAAGGGATCGCCTACCTCAGCCTTCCATAGTGCTGGGATTACAGATGAGAGCCACCACACCCATCCTATTAAACTTTTAAATTATGATAGTTACCATGTGTAGAGTGTTTATATGTCAGGCACTGACCTAAGTACTTTACATATCCTGCTTATTTTGTGCAACAGCCTAATGGGAGAAATTCCATGAATATAGTTAACCATTTCCTTGATTTCTAGGGAAGTTGGATATGTTTTCTTTTCTCAGGTATTATTTCTATATATCCTTTTGTGAATTGCCTGTTATTGTTTCCTGTTATTTCCGTTGGGATATTCTTGATGTATTTGATTTTATATATTAAGGATGTGTAAGCACAGTCTGATACTCGAGTATTTTATTTGTTGAAGACATTGACCTACCCTTTAAAATATGCTACAAGTATTTTCTCATATTGTGGTTTATCTTTTGATACCAATCACACGCTGGGATGTAGGTTTTTATTCCAACAAAGGAGTTTTAAATATTGAAGCTCTCATTCTTTTCTCATATGGTTGATTCCATTGAAGTCTGACTAAAGAGCTATTGTACTCTAATGTTGTATTTTTCGGTTTTATTTATTTATTTTTTGAGCCAGAGTCTTGGTCTGTTGCCCAAGCTGGTGTGTGAGCTCTGCTCCCTGCAACCTCCACCTCTCAGGTTCAAGTGGTTCTCCTGCCTCAGCCTCCCAATAGCTAGGATTACAGACATACACGCTACAATGCTGGCCTGATTTTTGTATTTTTAGTACAGACAGTGTTTCACCATATTGGCCAGGCTGGTCTCTAACTCCTCACCTCGGGTGATTTGCCGGCCTCAGCCTTCCAAAGTGCTGTGATTACAGGTGTGAGCCACTGCGCCTGGCTGACTTCTCGTTCTTACTTCACTAAATTCTATCATATAGTGTTCTATTGTACAGTAGGGTGACAGCAGTTAACAGTAAGGTATGCTTCAAAATATCTGGAAGAGAGGATTTTGAATGTTCACACTGTTACCAGGAATTCTGCATTAGGATAGATCGTTTGACTGAGGACATCAACAGGGCTGGAACCAACAATCTTGGTTCTTGTAATAGCGAGCAAAGAATTGCAAACTAACACTAAAATGCAGGCTCAAAGCAAAGTGTATTGAAGCACAGTACCACTCAGACGGAGAGTGGGCTGATGTCTGTGATATGAAGCCAGCAGCTCTTTAGCAAAACTCAAGGTGCTTTTAAAACTCCTGGGGTTTGTGGGGAGGAGTTGAGGTTTGGGCTATGTAAAAATGACAGGATGATGTTATTATAACTAAAGTTAAACTGCTCGTGTTTTTACCCATAATTTGTTAAGAAAAGTGTGGGGTGGGGCACAAAACCACATGTAAATTTTATTAAAATGATGGCATACTGAGCTTGGCATGAACTTGAAGATATGATTCTACGTTGCTGGATATGCACCACTTTAGAGGATCTCCACCTGTGCCCTAGTTTCTCCTACAGGATGCGCTGGGCGCAGGCTGTACCACAAACTCTATCCATTAGCGTGGAGTTGGGGCTAAAGTTAGGTGGGCCAGGGTCTGTCTTAGTGACAGCTTTTCTGCTCTTCTTTCTTTTCTTTTCTTTTTTTTTTTTTTTTTTGAGACGGAGTTTCACTCATGTTACCCAGGCTGGAGTGCAATGGCGCGATCTCAGCTCACCACAACCTCCGCCTCCTGGGTTCCAGCAATTCTCCTGCCTCAGCCTCCTGAGTAGCTGGGATTACAGGCACGCACCACCATGCCCAGCTAATTTTTTGTATTTTTAGTAGAGACGGGGTTTCACCATGTTGACCAGGATGGTCTCGATCTCTTGACCTCGTGATCCACCTGCCTCGGCTTCCCAAAGTGCTGGGATTACAGGCATGAGCCACCGCGCCCAGCCTTCTGCTCTTCTTTTTCACCCCCTCCCAGCTACTAATGTCTATCTAACCACCTAACATCACCAAAAAAAAAAAAAGAAAAAAAATTAAGGTGATATGCTGGTTACCCCAATTCAATGATTACCTAACATAAGCATGTATTGAAACATCACATTGAACCCCGTAAACACATACAAATATGTGTCAATTAAAAAAACCTGGCTGGGCATATTGTGGAATTTGATAAAGTTGCTCTGAAATTAATCAGGAAAAATGCACTAGTCAAGAAATCTTTTACTGAGTTCCAGCTCTGCTGGAGAGACCCCCACCCAGGCAGCGCTGAAGGAAATGAGAGGCAGACACCCAGATAGAACAGCAAAATGGGTCTATGGTCTATTTTGGGGGCCAGCAGCCTTCTGAACTGAGAGCCTCAGGAGTTGACAGCTTTCCAGGGTGAGGGCCCCAAGCAGATTCTGATCCATCTATTTATCCTCTCTGAACAGGTTATTATTATTAACAGATAGGAGTTTATTTTGTCATAACTCAAAAACATACCAAGTAGGCAGCTGTTGCCTGCTTACCACTGACTACAGGTATTCTCCATGAGGAAGCCACGGGGGCAGGGTCAGGTATCTCAAAGAATTGTTTAACCGGTGTATGATACTTATATATTGTCTTGCCAATTTGGAATGCCCCAAGTGGTTTTCCATTTGCCAGGGGGACCAGCTAGGTTTTCCTTGCCATCTTTCTTCCCAGCAAACAATATAGTGTATCATATGTTCAGTATTCATCAATATTCATGACAATATTTCTCAACAATCTTTAAATGTGGGAAACTGCCCTATCAAATCCTATTATAAAACTACTGGAAGGCCAGGTGCAGTGGTTCACACCTTTAATCCCAGCACTTTGGGAGGCCAGGATAGATGGAGGCCAGGATTGCCTGAGCTCAGGAGCTCTAGACCAGCTTGGGCAACATGGTAAAACCCTGTCTGTACCAAAAATACAAAAAATTAGCCGGGCATGGTGACATGCACCAGTAGTCTCAGCTACTTGGGAAGTTGAGATGAGGGAATCGCTTGAACCAGGGAGGCAGAGGGTGCAGTGAACCATGACCGTGCCCCAGACCTCCAACCTGGGTGACAGAGTAAGACCCTGCCTCAAAAACAACAACAACAAAAAAAATGGAATGTAGAAAGCCATACAATATAACTGGAAATTGAGAAACAAATCTGTAATAGAGTTTGTTTTTTAGTTTTTTTTTTTACCCCGAGACCGAGTGTCACTCTTGTCACCAAGGCTGGAGTGCAGTGGCGCAATCTCAGCTCAGGCTCACTGCAACCTCCACTTCCTGGGTTGAAGGGATTCTCCTGGCTAAGCCTCCCGAGTAGCTGGGATTACAGGTGTGCACCACTACACCCGGCTAATTTTTTGTAATTTTAGTAGAAATGGGGTTTCACCGTATTGGCCAGGCTGCTCTCCAACTCTTGACCTCAAGTGATCGGCCTTCCTCAGCCTCCCAAAGTGTTAGGATTACAGGCGTGAGCTCCCGCGCTCGCCCACACCTGTGTTTTGAAGAGAAAGTTTAATAAAAAGAATTGTTCAGCTGTTAAGTTGGTTAACTACCCAACTGGAAAAGAGAGATTTCTCAGATTTACAGAAGAGCAACTGCAGGAAGGAACTTGTGCCCTTGGGACTGAGGAAGTAAAAAGGGAGGAAACTTGGAAACACGAAAGAGCCCTTCAAGCCCTTTCACTTCAGGGCGGAGACTGGACCTCAGAAGGACTGGCTGTCGCGAGAACTGACAGCTGGTGGACGGCGGAAACGCGGGTAGGAGCCGGACCAAGGCGAGGACGGCGGAAGTGAGGACCGCTGGCTCCCTCTCCTGCTCTCTGGTGGCCGCATTGGAGAACTGCACCAGAAGGAAAACAGTCCCTCCCTTCCCCTTTGACCTGCCGGTGATCCTCTATCGCCCTCTGTCGGCAAAGAACTACATGGAGCTGGCTAGCAAGGAAGTGTGTGCAGTGTCCAGCTGGGTGCCAAAACTGAGGTGCGATCCAGCTCAGTATCACAAAGCAGAACAAAAAGGGTGTGTTTGGGCTGAGAGGCCTTACATTGGTAACTGGCACACGAACTGTATTTTCTACTTAGCATTGTTGGTATATGGCAAACTTGAATAAAATTATATTGAAATTGACCACCTAATTGCACTTTTTTCCTTCTGATAATTTTTTTTCACGTTGCTTGTTCTTTTTTTGGAGACGGAGTTTCTCTCTTGTTGCCCAGGCTAGAGTTCAATGGCACGATCTCGGTTCACCGAAACCTCCGCCTCCAGGGTTCAAGCGATTCTCCTGCCTCAGCCTCCCAAGTAGCTGGGTTTACAGGCATGCACCATCACACCCTGATAATTTTTTTTAGTAGAGACAGGGTTTCTCCATGTTAATCAGTCTGGCCTCGAACTCCTGACCTCAGGTGTTCCGCCCACCTCAGCCTCCCAAAGTGCTGAAATTACAGGCGTGAATCACCGAGCCCGGCTCTTTTTTTTTTTTTTTTTTTGAAAGAGTTTCGCTCTTGTTACCCAGGCTGGAGTGCAATGGCGCCATCTCGGCTCACCGCAATCTCCGCCTCCTGGGTTCAGGCAATTCTCCTGCCTCAGCCTCCTGAGTAGCTAGGATTACAGGCACGTGCCACCATGCCCAGCTAATTTTTTGTATTTTTAGTACAGACGGGGTTTCACCATGTTGACCGGGATGGTCTCGATCTCTTGACCTCGTGATCCACCCGCCTCGGCCTCCCAGAGTGCTGGGATTACAGGCTTGAGCCACCGCGCCGGCCTTCTTTTTTTTCTTAAATGGAGTCTAGCTGTGTCACCCAGGCCGGAGTGCAATGGCTCAGTCTCGGCTCACTGCAACCTTCCCCTCCCAGATCAAGCACTTCTCCTGCCTCAGCCTTCTAAGTAGCAGGAATTACAGGTGGTGCACCACCATGCCCGGCTAATTTTTGTATTTTTAGTAGATACTGGGTTTCACCATGTTGCCCATGCTGGTCTCAAACTCCTGACTTCAAGTGATCCACCTGCCTCAGTCTCCCAAAGTGCTGGCATTACAGGCGTGATCCATCACACCCGGCACACTTTGTTTTTTTTCTAGCTAGAAAATAGTCTATAAATGAAGAAAGTAAAGGGTTTTTCTGTGAATTTATACTCATTCTGTCAATCTTACAGCATTGCTCACAACTCTGAAAACGATGTTAAAAATTGAAGACTGCAGGCATAATTGTCTGGGATCTTAAGTTCATGAAATTGCTTTTAATGGCATTCAATTGAGTATCTGTTGTTGGTCTCTGATATGTATTTGTGCAAAATAACAAGTCAGGGTCTTGTTCTTTCACCTAGGCTGCAGTGCAGTGGTGCAGTCACTGCTCACTGTAACCTGGAACACCCAGGCTTGAGTGACTCTCCTACCTCAGCCTCCCGATTGGCTAGAACTACAGGTGCCCACCACTATGCCTGGTTGATATTTCTGTTCTTATTAAGGAAGTTCTATATATTCGTATTTCCAGGAGGAAGACTTCTAGTTATTCTCCAATATTGCTTTTCCCCTTCTGTGATGGGAGCTTTTTGATGGACACATGGCCATTCAAAATAGAGAGGGCTGGGTGTGATGGCTCACACCTGTAATCCCAGCACTTTGTGAGGCCCAGGCAGGAGGATAACTTGAGGCCAACAGTTCAAGACCAGGCTGGACGATATAGTGAGACCTTGTCTCTACCAAAAAAAAAAAAATCATCTTTTAATTAGCTGGGCTTGTTGGTGCCTGTAGTCCTAGGTACTCAGGAGGCTGAGGGGGGAGGATCACTTGAACCCAGGAGTTCTATCCAGGATGCTGTGAACCAGGATCATGCCACTGCACACCGGCCATGGCAACAGAGCTAGATACTGTCTCTAAAAAATAACTGAAAGTAAAGAGTATTGGCTGGGCACGGTGGCTTGCACCTGTAATCCCGGCACTTTGGGAGGCCAAGAGTATCTTTACTCCTTATACCTATTTGTATAATTTCTTCTATGTGACATTGGCTAGTCAGAATTTCTGTGTCTTCTTGAGTACATTTTGATAGTTTATATTTTCCAGGAAATCATTTATTTCATCTATGATTTCAAATTTATTTATTTATTTTGAGATGGAGTTTTGCCCTTGTCTCCCAGGCTGGAGTGCAATGGCACAATTTTGGCTCACTGCAACCTCTACCACCTGGTTCAAGTGATTCTCCTGCCTCAGCCTCCAAAGTAGCTGGGATTACAGGTGCCCACCACCACACCCAGCTGTTTTTGTATTTTTAGTAGAGATGGGGTTTCACCATGTTTGCCAGGCTAGTCTGGAACTCCTGACATCAGGTGATCCACCTGCCTCAGCCTCCAATGTGCCGGGATTACAGGCGTTAAACACTATGCCTGGTCTGATTTCAAATTATTAACACAGTGTTGTACATAGTATTCACATGTGATTAAAAAATTTAAATCAGTGGCTGGACACGGTGGCTCACACCTGTAATCCCAACACTTTGTGAGGCTAAGGTGGGTGGGTCACCTGAGATCAGGAGTTTGAGACCAGGCTGGACAACATGGTGAAACCCCATCTCTACTAAAAATGCAAAAATTAGCCAGGCATGGTGGAGCATGCCTGTAATCCCAGCTACTACTCCGGAGACTGAGGCAGGAGAATCGCTTGTAGCTGGGAGGTGGAGGTTGCAGTGAGCTGAGATTGCACCACTGTACTCCAGCCTGGGTGACACAATGAGACTCTGCCTCAAAAACAAACAAAATTTTAATCAGCATTTATGATGAATTCCTATTCCTTGTTTTGCGATGTGTGAGATGGCACTTCAGTGGTGGAGGGGCAGCTTCAATGACCGAGGGGCAGCAGGCTGGGGGAAGCCTGAGTCCCTGATCACTTTGTGGGGTAGGGCTACCGAACTGGCCCCGCCCCAGACTGCCTGCCTCCCGTCCATCTCCAGATGCCGCCACAAGAAATACGCTTCTGTGTTGTTGAAGACCCGGCACACAGTAAGGGCTCAATAAACAGTCACTAGTCCCAGGGAACTCCACATCACCAGGAATGAGAGTGTGCCCCAGTAGGGTAAAAGGGTGCCAACAGTGCAGGACAGACATAAGTGGTGTCCATCTGTCTGACCAGTATGCAGGGGTATGACCCAGGCAAGAAGTCAAGTTCAGGGGAGTTCTGTTCTGTAGCAGCTCTTTGCAGGGTAGGTGAGTGCCTACAAAAGGCAGTTCCTAAGGAAGTTCCTTCCTCACCTATCAGTTCTGCATTTTTGGATAGGCAGGAACCCTTCTCCGTTGAGAAAACCCAGTGTCCTGGTCAGAAACACTTGTTTCTGGACCCAGCAGGGAGTAAATTTTGCTGCCTGCTTTCTTTACCATCGAGTTGTTTTTATTACATGGATTTTTTTTTTTTTTTTTAGATGGAGTGTCACTCTTGTTGCCCAGGCTGGAGTGCAGTGGTGTGATCTCGGCTTACTGCAACCTCCGCCTCCCGGGTTCAAGTAATTCTCGTGCCTTAGCCTCCAGAATACCTGGGACTACAGGCATGTGCCACCACGCCAAGCTAATTTTGTATTTTTAGTAGAGACAGGGTTTCCCCATGTTGGTCAGGCTGGTCTGAAACTGTTTTTTTGTTTGTTTGTTTGTTTTTTCTCAAGTACAATTTCCATTTTATTTTTCTCCAGAGAATAGTTGTCGTCAATCTTTTTCTCAGCTCCTTACATGGGTTTTGGTGGGGGTCGTGGGGCAGCACCCACAGGTCTAAATCGGGGTGGGGGTGTTCGGTCCTTTTGGGCTTCACGAGATTGATTCCTGACTACTTTGCTGTGAATTGCACAACTCACACAGTAATGTAGCTTCACACAGAGCTTGGGAAGTACATAGGCATCAAAGACGCTCGCTTCAGAAATATCCCTGACTGCTGCGGCCTCCACTATGTTTCGAATGACGAATTTCTTAATAGCCTTGTCCTTGGGCACGCATCGGGCACACTTAGTGCAGCGAATAGGCTGAACATGGCCGTGGCCCTTTTTGGTACGACCGTTGTTCCTTGTTTTCTTTGTCATTTTGGAAGCTTGCAGCAGAGAAAGAAGCTGGTCTTAAACTTTGAACCTCAGGTGATCTGCCTGCCTTGGCCTCCCAAAGTGCTGGGATTAAAGGGTGAGCCACCACGCCTGGCCTATTAAATGGATTTCTTTTTTTTTTTTTTTTTTTTTGAGACGGAGTTTCACTCTTGTTACCCAGGCTGGAGTGCAATGGCGCGATCTCGGCTCACCGCAACCTCCGCCTCCCGGGTTCAGGCAATTCTCCTGCCTCAGCCTCCTGAGCAGCTGGGATTACAGGCACGCGCCACCATGCCCAGCTAATTTTTTTTGTAGCTTTAGTAGAGACGGGGTTTCACCGTGTTGACCAGGATGGTCTCGATCTCTTGACCTTGTGATCCACCCGCCTCGGCCTCCCAAAGTGCTGGGATTACAGGCTTGAGCCACCGCGCCCGGCTAAATGGATTTCTGTATCGAGAAGCAGTAGGGCTGAGCAGTTACAGTCAGGCACTCTGGAGTTCAGTGGACCTGGATTTCAATCTCAACTCTGCTGCAAATATCAGAGATCCTAGGAGGTGACAGCCTCTCTGAGCTCAGTCTTTTTTTCTGCAGAAAGGGGATAATAATGACACCTTTAAGGGTGGGTGCGAGGATGAAATGACATAGGTCAAGTGAAAGCATAAGATGCAGCATGGGGGATGGCCAGCAGATGGCAGTATTAGCCCACAGTATTGATATATTACTGCAGTAATTTATTTAGAGACGGGTCTTGCCGTGTCACACAGGCTAGAGTGAAGCGGCATGACCATAGTTCAGTGCAGCCTCGACCTCCCCAGCTCAATTCTATCTCTTCAGCCTCACCAGTAACTGGGACTACAGGTGCATGCCACCATGCCTGGGCAACACAGTGAGACCCTGACTCAAAAATGAAATATAAATACAATAATAGGCTGGGTGTGGTGGCTCACACCTGTAA
The DNA here is from genome assembly GCF_009761245.1 of Sapajus apella. NCBI lineage: Eukaryota > Metazoa > Chordata > Mammalia > Primates > Cebidae > Sapajus > Sapajus apella. The sequence goes on along the minus strand of NW_022437039.1, from coordinate 216,508 downwards.
TCCCAGCACTTTGTGAGGCCAAGGCAGGCAGATCACGAGGTCAAGAGATTGAGACCATCCTGGCCAACATGGCGAAACCCCATCTCTATTAAAAATACAAAAATTAGCTGGGTGTGGTGGTGCGTGCCTGTAGTCCCAGTGACTTGGGAGTCTGAGGCAGGAGAATTGCTTGAACTGGGAGGCAGAGGTTGCAATGAGCCAAGATCATGCCACTGCACTCCAGCCTTGTGACAGAGCAAGACTCTGTCTCCAAAAATAATAATAATAAATAAAAGAAAAGAATAAACGGTTTCATTGAAGCACCTGTGTCTTCTGAAATATACTTGCTGCTGTTCTTTGCTTTCATTGGAAAGCTCCAGAATGCATGGCCAGATCCAATCCAATATACCCATTCTGTCTGCTGCACCCATGGGAGGTTCTGAGTTACCCCTTGGATCTAGGGCTCCTGTGGCTGAGACACAGGTATCAAGCAGGTGGCATGGCCACCCTGCCCCCATTGCTTCTCTTGTCCCTTGGAACAAAGAGATGGGAAGAGGAATTAGAGGTAATTAGAGAGTCCATGCAGTAAAGGCTCCCAAGTCTCCCACATTTAAAAATTTGTTTTTTTTGAGACGGAGTTTCACTCATGTTACCCAGGCTGGAGTGCAATGGCGCGATCTCGGCTCACCGCAACCTCCGCCTCCTGGGTTCAGGCAATTCTCCTGCCTCAGCCTCCTGAGTAGCTGGGATTACAGGCACACACCACCATGCCCAGCTAATTTTTTGTATTTTTAGTAGAGACGGGGTTTCACCGTGTTGACCAGGATGGTCTCAATCTCTTGACCTCGTGATCCACCCGCCTCAGCCTCCCAAAGTGCTGGGATTACAGGCTTGAGCCACCGTGCCTGGCTAAAAAAATTTTTTATTATTTATTTTTATTTTTTTTTATTTTTTATTTTTTATTTTTTTTGAGACGGAGTTTCGCTCTTGTTACCCAGGCTGGAGTGCAATGGCGCGATCTCGGCTCACCACAACCTCCGCCTCCTGGGTTCAGGCAATTCTCCTGCCTCAGCCTCCTGAGTAGCTGGGATTACAGGCACGCACCACCATGCCCAGCTAATTTTTTTTTTTTTTTGTAGTTTTAGTAGAGACGGGGTTTCACCATGTTGACCAGGATGGTCTCGATCTCTTG
>NW_022437039.1:191220-215237 GCF_009761245.1 Sapajus apella | reverse complement strand
GCCTCCCAAAGTGCTGGGATTACAAGCGTGAGCCACCGCGCCCGATCTATTTTATTTTTTAAAGACAGGGTTTCACCATGTTGGTCAGGCTGGTCTTGAACTCCCGACCTCAGGTGATCTGTCCCCCTTGGCCTCCAAAGTGCTTGGATTACAGGCGTGAGCCACCGTGCCCAGCCGGCTGCCACATTTTTGGTGCTACCAACATGGCCCCGGACTTACCTACCTCTTCAGTACAGCCTCATTGGCCTCATTCTGCCTCTTTAGCTGTGCTGGCAAGAGTTTCAGGGACGTGGTTTACCTCAATACTTTGAAGCAACAGAATTTCCTTGTCCAGGAATCATAAGAGAAAGCCCAATGTATAGGAGATAGCAGTGGCTGCTCTGCTTTTAGCTGGTGCTTGAGATTTGCCCAACTGGCTGTATCCTTCATAGTCCCTAAAGCTGCAAAATGGACTGTTATAGCCCCATGAGGGCCACAGTTTGAAAAATGCAGGCTCCAACACTGTCCGCTGCCTCAAGTTCCTTGCCGGCTGCCCAGATGGAGCCAGTTAATCAATACTGGAGAACTGCAATAGAGAAATGGTTTAATTCACACAAAACTGGCTGAATGGAAGACCAGAGTTTTATTACTCAGATCAATCCCCCTGAAAAGTCAATGACTGTGGTTTTTAAAGGATAATTTGGCAGCTATGGGGCCAAGGAGTGAGGAGTGCTGATCGTTTGGGCCTGAGATGAAATCACAGGTGGTCCAGTGGGTTCTTCTTGCTGTCTCACCTTCCTGGGTGGGATTGCAGAACTGGTTGAGCCAGATTACTGGTCTGGGTAGTGCCTGCTGGTGCATCAGAGTGCAGGGCTTGAAAAATATCTCCACCACTAATCTTAGATGTTAAGAGAGTGATGTTATCCCTAGGAGCAATTGGAGCGGTTTGGAATCTTACAGCCTCTGGCTGCATGACTCCGAAACCACGATTTCTAATCTTGTGGCTAATTTGTTAGTCTTACAAAGGCAGTCTGGTCTCCAGGCAAGAAGGAGGTTTGTTTTGGGAAAAGGCTGTAACTATCAACTAAATTCCTTCCAAAATTAGTCACCCTACACCCAGAAATGAACAAGGGCAGCTAGGAAGTTAGAAGCAACATGGAGGCCAGGTGCAGTAGCTCCTGCCTGTAATCCCAGCAGTTTGGGAGGCTGAGGCAGTCAGATCACCTGAGGTCAGGAGTTCAAGACCAGCCTGGCCAACCTGTTGAAAACCCGTCTCTACTAAAAATACAAAAATTAGTCGATCATGGTGGTGGGTGCCTGTAATCCCAGCTACTCGGGAGGCTGAGACAGGAGAATCCCTTGAACCTGGGAGGCAGAGGTTGTAGTGACCTGAGATCATGCCACTGCACTCAGCCTTGGGTGACAGAGTGAGACTCCATCTAAAAAAATAAAACAGGATGGGTGCAGTGAAATCCCAGCACTTTGGTAGACCAAGGTGGGCAGATCACTTGAGGTCAGGAGTTTGACCTCCATGGGCAAACTGGTGAAACCTCATCTCTACTAAAAATAAAAAAATTAGCTGGGTGTAGTGGTGCATACCTGTAATCCCAGCTACTCAGGAGGCTGAAGCAGAAGAATCATTTGAACCTGGGAGGCAGAGGTTGTAGTGAGCTAAGATCGTGCCTCTGCACTTCAGCCTGGGTTATAGAGCAAGACTCTGTCTCAAAAAAATAAACAAACAAACAACAACAACAAAACAAGAAGAAGAAAAGAAAAAGTGCGAGCTGCTAAGCTAGGTAATTCTGGCTCGAGATCCCATGATACTGCAGACACCACACCAACAAAGGCCCTAGTCCTCTGGCACTGGAGGACCCACTTGGAAGGCGGATCACTCACATGGCTCTTGGCAGGAGACCTCAGTTCTTCCCCACATAGACCTCCCTATAGGACTGCTTGAGTGTCCTATTTGCCAAATGATCTAAATATGCTCCAGTTTTGATTGGCTGCTCTGCAACGTGGGCCGTTATCTGGCAGGTTCAGTGGTGCCTTGTAGAGGGGAGATCCCATAGCACCGAGGCAGGAGCAAAAGGCCTCAGCCTATTTCCAAATAAATAGCAAAGAAGGAAGTAACTAGAAATATAACCAGAGTCGTTATTAGTTATTCATATGTGATCTTAGTTATTCATAGGTGATCTTAATTCTTTGACTAATGCCTCTCAGCTTGGAAGTGTGAACCTGGGGTGACATTGTGAAATGAATGACATTAAGGCAAGATGCTGTAAGCCCTCTGTGACACCCGCATAAGGGCTGCTGGAGGGCGCCCCAGCTGTGTGGCAGCGCCAGGGCTGGGAAAGCCCCAGTGTTTAGTCAGCTAGGGAAGGAGACATCTCCTTCCTGGGAAAGTTAGGAGAAAACTCCACTTCTCCAAGCTCTTGCAGTAGGCCTGACGGCTGTCAGGTACACCCGCAGACATCTGGGGGCTTAATTGTCTCTATGTGGTGCTGTGCTTCGGTGGTCACGTTCCCTGTGTACTCTCATGTTCTGCTTCTGCACCTGGCTCCTTTTTTCTTAGAAGAGATAATCAGTAATAGTAATATAAATCATAATGTTTTAGTTCTTTATTGATAAGTATGGAAAAAGTGCTGATGCATTATGCTCCTTATCTCACTTCAGGTGCCAGAAATTCCTGAGCGCCTACCTGAATGACAGGTGATGTACTTAACCCTATCACTGCCACGCCCTGTCTACCCTGTCCCCAGTCTCTGACCTCTAAGAACGCGCCCTACCTACCCTGCCCCCAGATTTGCAATTCAATAAAAGTGAGAGCATCCCGGCATTCGGGGCCACTGCTGGTCTCCGCGGCGATTTGGGTAACAGTGGACCCCTGGGCCCAAACTCTCTTTTCTCTGTCTCTGTGTCTTGTGTCTTTCATTTCTACAATTTCTTGTCTCCGCCCCAGGCGGGGGCGGCTCACAGAACCCTGTAGGGCTGGACCCTATAGTGCTTGAAGTGTCAGTACCTGCTGCAAGGATGTTATACGGAACCTTTGGCAGGCTGCTACAGATGAATAATAATATAAACCTGTGCTAGTTATTTATTACGTCCCAGCTCCATATTTATCCTGCATTGCCTGCTCAGTGAAATGCTTCTGGCCCTTTAGTTTTTCCTTTACCAGCTGGCATGATTTTAAGCTTTGTCAGTAGAGGGCGCTGGAGAGACATTGCCGGAGAATGGAGTTTCCCTTTCTGCTTCCGGCTTCCGGTGTGTTCTCTCCAGGCTCCGGCCTGATGGGTGACTTCTTCCCAGTCTGGCTTCCGCAGCACCCCGGGCTTTGCCAGCACCCAGCTCCCGCAGCATGGGCAGCTCCTGTGACAGCAGGTGCCCACAACCTGCACAACCTCCAGTGCCTGCCTGCTAGCAGCTTTCTCCGCCACCCTCTTCAGGTAGTTCTGTAGCAGAGCATCTCATGAGACACCTCCCTGTGAGCAGCTTTTTCCACCATTGAGGATGGATTTCCAGCAAGTTCTGCCCATGTGGTACCACAGCCACTTCTCTGCCATGCCGTGAACTGCAGATGTGCCTTCTTCAAGGTCTGGATATAAGCCCAGGGCCAGAGAAACCTCTTGCCTGAGTGTTCAAACTCAGGCCAGAATGTATGGTTGCTGCTATCTGCTATGACTAAATAGAATCCTCTTTACTTCTTACCAGCCAAACCCTTGAAAATGCCAAGCTCTTTCTTTTTTTTTTTCTCTTTTTCTCCTTTTTTTTTTTCTTTTTTCTGTTTTCAAGATGGGGTTTCACCGTAATGGCCAGGCTGGTCTTGAACTCCTGACCTCAGGTGATCCACCCACCTCGGCCTCCCAAAGTGCTAGGATTACAGGCGTGAGCCACCGTGCCCCGCCTCTCTTTTTTTTTTTTGAAATGGAGTTTTGCTCTCTTGCCCAGGCTGGAATGCAATAGCTCAATCTTGGCTCACTGCAACCTCTGTCTCCTGGATTCAAGTGAGTCTCCTGCCTAAGCCTCCTGAGTAACTGAGATTACAGGCATGCACCACTATGCCTGACTAATTTTGTATTTTTGGTAGAGACGGGGTTTCACCATGTTGGTCAGGCTGGTCTCGAACTCCTGACCTCATGTGATCTGGCCACCTTGGCCTCCCAAAGTGCTGTGATTACAGGCATGAGCCCTGGGCCCAGCAATGCCAAGCCCTTTATAGCTTAATTCTTTTTTTTTTTTTTTGAGATGGAGTTTTGCTCGTTACCCAGGCTGGAGTGCAGTAGTATGATCTCAGCTCACTGCAACCTCCGCCTCCCAGGTTCAAGCGATTTTTCTGCCTCGGCCTCCCAAGTAGCTGGGATTACAAGCATGTACCACCATGCCTGATTAATTTTGTATTTTTAGTAGTGACAGGGTTTCTCCATGTTGGTCAGGCTGGTCTTGAACTCCCGAACTCAGGTGATTTGCCTGTCTTGGCCTCCCAAAGTGCTGGGATTACAGATATGAGCCACCTCGCCCAGCTGCTAGCTTAATTCTATGTATTAAACTTTCCCAGTTCAAATTATTGTGTGCTTCCCCTCTCCTGATTGGACCCTGCTTGATACAAAATTAGTATAAGAAGTGGTCTCAAGAGATAGATGCACAAAGAAGGGACTAATTTGAGTCTGGGCTTAAGTGCAGACTGAGCTCCTTGACAATAAGAAATAGGATATGTGTTATAAAGGTTCTCCAGAAACAGAAAAACTCACTGTAAATGCTCAAGTGAGTCTTTAATCAACTGCATGTGGCTGCTTGATGGTTGGGGTGTGTGTGTGTGTGTGTGTGTGTGTGTAGAGAGAGAGAGAGACTGCACAAGTATGCGAAGTAGAGAGCTACTTTTTCTTTTTTTGAGACAAAGTTTTACTCTTGTTGCCCAAATTGGAGTGCAATGGTGTGATCTCAGCTGACTGCAACCTTTGCCTCCTGGGTTCAAGCGGTTCTCCTGCCTCATCCTCTCAAGTAGCTGGGATTACAGGCACGCACCACCATACCCAGATAATTTTTAGTAGAAATGGGTTTTCACCATGTTAGCCAGGATGGTCTTGTACTCCTGGCCTCAGGTGATCCGCCCACGTCGGCCTCCCAAAGTGCTGGGTTTACTGGCATGAGCCACCATGCCTGGCCAAGAGAGAGCTGTATGTGTGTGTGTGTACACACACCTATTCTGCCTCAGCCTCCTAATTGGAATTACAGTCACGTGCCACTACGTGCCCGGCTAATATATCTACATAAAGATAGATATATCTGGCTTGCTGGGCGTGGTGGCTCACGCCTGTAATCCCAGCACTTTGGGAGGCCGAGGCGGGTGGATCACGAGGTCAAGAGATTGAGACCGTCCTGGTCAACATGGTGAAACGCCGTCTCTAGTAAAAATACAAAAAATTAGCTGGGCGTGGTGGCACGTGCCTGTAATCCCAGCTACTCAGGAGGCTGAGGCAGGAAAATTGCCTGAACCCAGGAGGCGGAGGTTGTGGTGAGCTGAGATCGCGCCATTGCACTCCAGCCTGGGTAACAAGAGCGAAACTCCGTCTCAAAAAAAAAAAAAAAGATATATATATATGTATATATATATGGCTTTATCTATATATACTAAGGTATTGGCTCACATGATTATTGCAGTTGAGAAGCCCCACAATATGCTATCTGCAAGCTGGAGACCCAAGAAGGCCAGTGCTGTAGCATTTTTTTCAGACAGGGTCTCCCTCTGTTGCCCAGGCGGGGCTGCAGTGAAACAAAATCACAGTTCACTGCAGCCTCGCCTTCCCCAGATCAAGCAATCTTCCTACCTCAGCCTCCTGAGCAACTGGGACTACAGGTGCACACCACCACACCCAGCTAACTTTTTCTGTCTTTTCTTTTCTTTTTTTTTTTTTTTCCTATAGAGACAGCATCTCTCTGTAGTGCCTAGGCTGGTCTCAAACTCCTGGGCTCAAGCTATCCACCTGCCTTGGCCTCCTAACAGTATTGTAGTTTTAAGGCCTGAATGCCAAAGAGCTAATGGTGTAGAGTCCAATTCAAGACTGAAGGCCTCAGAATCAGGAGCACAAGACCAGGAGATCAGTTTCCCAGGACCCAGGTCTCAAGTACTCAGGAACAGACAGAATTCAGCCTTCCTTTGCCTTGATGTTCCATTTAATTCCATACTGGATGGATGATGCCCACCCATGTTGAGGGCTGTCTGCTTTACTCACTTGGCCAATTCAAACGTTAATCTCTTCTTGAGAAACCCTCACAGACACACTCAGAAATAATGTTTAACCAGCTGTCTGGGCATGCCTTGGCCCAGTCAAGTTTACACATAAAATTAACCATCACAGGATGCTTGTTATCCACGGCGTGCAGTGAGAGTACAGGCAAGCAGCCACCTGCAGTTGATTATGAAGTGCCAATGAAAGCATGTACCTGGTGGGAACAAGTAGCTGCCGCACTTGACCATTATGTGCCACAGATGTATAATAGCATGGGATACATTATTTTTAGTGCGCTTGAGCATTTACAGTGAGAAAATGACAAGCCCAAGTCGCTTAGTTCAGTTCAAGTCATGGTCAGAGAACCTGAGAACTTCTGTGCTAGCTTAGAAGCAGCTCTTCTTTTTCTTGCTCTGTCACCCAGGCTGGAGTACAGTGGCGAAATCTTGGCTCACTGCAACCTCCACCCTCGGGGTTCAAGCGATTCTCCTGCCCCAGCCCCCCAAGTAGCTGGGACTACAGGTGCGTGCCACCATGCCCGGCTAATTTTTTTTATTTTAATAGAGATGGGGTTTCACCATGTTAGCCAGGATGGTTTCAATCTCCTGACCTCATGATCCACCTGCCTCAGCCTCCCTGTAGGGTGACAGCCCTACAGGGTTGTGGGGTGTCCCCTATCGCTGTGCTGAGGTGCAGGATTCAAGAAATAAAGAAACAGGACACAGAAGTACAAAGAAAGCACAGCTGGGCTCAGTGGGACCACCCCACTTATAAGCAGAGACAGGCGAGGCCCCAAATGTCCAGAAGCGTCTGTATTTATTGGGTATAGGTTAGGAGGCAGGGTAATGAGTGAAGTCATCTTTAGGATAGTGATAGGGTTGTGAGCAGTAAACAAGGGGTCCACCCACATTAGGTCACCGAGGCATGGAGGTGGGCCATGCACAGTGAGGGGTTCACCCCCATTAGGTCACAGGGGCATGGAGGTGAGCTGTGCGCAGTGAAGAGGGTGCAGTGCGCAATATATATTATCTATGGGCATGCTACTTGTAAGGCTATCTATAGAAGGTTGCTCTGAGTCACACAGCAGTGAAAGAGCTGACAGGGTTTACCGCCACCTGCTGGCAGCTTTCAATGAGTTCTATAGGAGGACGCTTTTGAGCCAGCACAGTAACATGAGCTGATAAAGTTCACAGTCACCAAGGTGGATTGCCGGTCTGAGGACAGCATTTCACAAGAACTGGAGCAAGGTCCTAGAGCTCCTTTATCAGGAGGAGTGGCTCTTGCCCCAAGCCTGCCATAGAGCGGGTATCTTTACGATACTGAACGCTGCCGCCTGGACCATGGATTCTTGTCCTGGTATAACTGTTTTCCCTTTAAATCATGCTCTGCACTGTGTCTGCTCCAGACATTCCTCCAACTATAAGCTGCATATTCCTTAATTCATTCTCTCTACTGTGTCTACTCTAGGCATTCCCCCGACTATGAACTAAGATATAATTATATATATATATGGAAATAACTGAGTGGTAAGATATTCTTCAGGCACTCGTCCTATAAACTAATATATGATTATATATAAAGGATTACATAAAAGGAAATAACTGAGTAGTAACACTATAAACTCAGATATTCAGGCACTAATTGTGCCGGGATTCTGTTTCACTTTCCGTCCTCGGTGCCTACATGGGGGGTTACCCACGCTCCCAAAGTGCTGGGATGACAGGTGTGAGCCACCCTGCCCGGCACAGCTCTTATTTCTTATAGCCACAATAATATCACTGAGAATCAAACACAAAACTTAACTGTAGAATTACTGAATAATAATGACAGCTAAATTTACAGTCCCAACAAATCTGTCATGTGAAAGTTACTGTATTGATTGGTAAAGAAGGTGATCCTGGCCAGGTGCAGGTGACTGTAATCCCAGTTACTCGAGAGGCTGAGTCACTTGAACCTGGGAGGTAGAGGTTTCAGTAAGTCGAGATGGCGCCACTGCACTTCGAGCCTAGGTGAGCTGGAAGCAAGACTCCATCTCTAAAACAGAGAGAGAGGAAAGATACACATTATGACCCAGGAGGAAATAGCTTATACACTTAAATTATTCAGACTTTGCTAATATATACTAGCAGAAACCTGAGGGACAGATCCAAGAGTAGAATCTAGGGACAGCATACCAAAGTGGACAGAATATAAGAGATGAGATGAGGCCGGGAACAGTGGCTCACACCTGTAGTCCCAGCACTTTGGGAGACCAAGGCAGGGGGATCATCGCTTGAGCCCAGAAGTTTATTATCAGTTTGGGCAACATAGCTGAAACATAAAATACAAAAATTATCAGGGTGTGGTGATGGGCACCTACAGTCCTAGCTACTCAGAAGGATGAGGGGGATGATCACTTGAGCCTGAGAGGTCAATGCTGCAGTGAGCTGTGATCATGCCACTGCACTTCAGCCTGGGTGACAGAACAAGACTCTGCGTCCAAAAAAAAAAAAAAAGAGAAAATATAGGTGCATTTAGTAGACTTCAAATTTAATGTTAGCGTGTGGCTGTTGGTGGCTTTTTAGCAGTTTACTCCATTGGTTGGGTGAAATTTGGACTCAGTGGTGGCCTTCAGTTAACAAGACAGAGATGCCTGAAATGCATGATAGGAAAGAAGAAACCCAAAGGCTCCTTCTCCTTAGAAAGATGGAAATGTTGAGTGGCCTTATCATGTGTGACCTGTGTACCCACCCTATCCCCAGCTATCTTTACCAGTAGACACTGGCTTCACTAAGTATCTGAGAAAGGCATTAATGACACGATCACCTGATTCCTTGAAAAGCTCTGTGGTTGCTCTGTGAGATCTGTGTTCATCTTCATGACTGCCTGGGGCTTTCTTAGTCGAGAACAGAAAAATCACTGTCTTAAGTTACTGAGGTGTAGGTCATTCATTGGGTGCTGCCTCTACCCCAGGCAGGAAGCCCACCTGACCCCACATCTCAGGCTGCCAGAGAAGCGTGCGATGAGGAAGGCTGGGCTGTCTTCATCCCATTCTCCACCCTTCACAGGACACTGGGGAGAAGCCTCGAGCCACAGCCCCCTGACGAGTCTCATCTCTCCAGCCTTATCTCCTGGCTCCCCTCCCTTCCACACGGGGGAGTGGGGTTTGAGGGGATCATTTCAGCTTCTGGGCACCAGTCTTCTCCTCATGTTTATCCTGTTCCCTTTGCTTGAAAGGTTTTTACTCCAGATCCTTGTAAGTTGCCTTCTCACCCTTCAAGTCACTGCTTAAATGTCCCCTCCTTGGAGGGGGCTTCCCTGACAATGAAGCTCCAACCTCCTCTGCTGCTTCACCTAGTTCATTTCTTTCTGGCATCTGTCACTACTTAAAGTGTGTGCCATGTATGTGTCTGTCAGTCTACCCCACTACACTGGAACCCCATCAGGGCAAGGGTCTTGTCTGGAATTTTCATCACTTAGGACTCAACATTTAGTAAAGGACCTTTGTTTTGCTAAATTAGGAGGCATTCATTTTGTATTTAAAAATGAACCAGTGAGGCCGGGCACGGTGGCTCATCCCTGTAATCCCAGTACTTTGGGAGACTGAGGCATGTGGATCACTTGAGGTCAGGAGTTCAAGACTAGCCTCACCTGAGGCTGGTGAAACCCCATTAAAAATATAAAAATTGGCCAGGCACAATGGCTCACACCTGTAATCCCAGCACTTTGGGAGACCGAGGCGAGTGGATCACCTGAGGTCAGTAGTAATGAGACGGGTGTGCTGGCGCATGCCTGTAATCCCAGCTACCCAGGAGGCTGAGGCAGGAGAAGGGCTTGAACCTGGGTGGCGGAGGTTGCAGGGAGCCAAGATAGCGCCATTGCACTCCAGCCTGGGCAACAAGAGCAAAACTCTGTCCCCTACCCCCCAAAAAAAGGAGAAAGAAAGAAAAGAAAGATGAACATGTGAGGAATGGAGCAATGCCCGTACTGTTTTGTTGTTGTCTTTTTTTTTTTTTTTTTTTTAAAGATGGGGTTTCACCATGATGGCCAGGCTGGTCTTAAACTCCTGACCTCAGGTGATCCACCCTCCCCGGCCTCCCAAAGTGCTAGGATTACAGGCATGAGCCACCGCGCCCGGCCGTCTTGTTTTTCGAGACAGAGTCTTGCTCTGCTGCCCAGCCTGGAGTGCGGTGGCGCGAACTCGGCTCACTGCGCTCTCTGCCTCCCACGTTCAAGCGATTCTCCTGCCTCAGCCTCCCGCGTAGCTGGGATTACAGACGCGCGCCACCACGGCCGGCTAATTTTTGTATTCTTAGTAGAGACAGGGTTTCACCATGTTAGCTTGGTTGGTCTCGAACTCAACCTCGTGATCCACCCGCCTCGGTCTCCCAAAGTGCTGGAATTACAGGCGTGAGCCACCGCGCCCGGCCAGCCCTAACGTTTGCCGCCCTCTGCCCCTCAGGCATCCTAGAGCCGCGAGCGGCCTCGCACTGCCCGCGCGTTTCCTCTGCTCCCCAGCGCTCTCCGCCGGCCGTGGCCGCACGATAGCTGGCAGCACAGTCAGCCACTGCTTGGGAGCTCGGAAGATGCTCCAGCGCCGCAGCAGGTGCTGCGAAGCCACTCAGCCCTGGCGCAGGAACCAGTGCAGCTAATTGGCGGGCAGTCATCGGGGACGGAAGTGGCCGCCCAAAGCCGGAAGTGGTCCTGGCCCTGAGCCATGTCCTCTCTAGGACTGCCGGAGGCTCGGCATCTCAGTGATAGACCCAGGAAGTCAGTGGCGGGACGGAGCGGGGCGGGCTGTGACGACTGAGGTCTGCAGCAAAACGGAGTCCAGCCCTTTGGTCTTTGCTTCCTTCGGTAACGAACGCCCTACGAAAGGTAAGAGGGAACGTTTCAAACCCTGGAACCTGAAGCAGTTGCCGGGGCAACCATGCGGTTTGGGGCGTGGCAGGGGGAGGGTCGTACCGGGAACAAACGTCAGCCATGATTGGTTGGTTTTGCTAGAGACGCCTTTCTCCCCGCCCCGTTGTCTGATTGGCTGAGGGCCGAGCGGGGGGCGTGGCCTCTTGGGACTCAGTCTGGCGGGTGATGGGGCAGCAGAGCGAAAGGCTGGGCCCTGGGACCCCGCGGACTCCCGGCCTCACCGCCGGACCGGGCCTGGGAGCTGGGAGTTGCTGTCCTAGGCAAGGACTGCGCTGAGGCCGACGCCCCCGGCTCAGGGGGGCGGAGCCGCCAGCCGATCCGTTAGCGCCTGCAACAGGGACCTGGGGCATCAGGGAAGCAGGTGGGAAGCCAGGATGGAAACCTCCTGCCTCTCTGCCTCCGCCCTCACCGTGCTCCTGACACAGCGTCAGTGATGATCTGGTGGGGTTTTCCAGTGGCCGAGAAGCCCCAAGGAAGCCAGGGAAACCGCTGAACCTGCTCACCCTCTACCCTGGGAGACACCAAGACCGTTCAGTGGCTTCTTCCCTCCAGCCTCCCACCAGTGACGCCCATCACCCACCAAGCTATGAGAACCCATAAGCCTGGCGTTCCAGGCCCTTTCATGGCACAGCCCGTACTCCCGCGTGTCTTACTTGCGATTGTCGAATATTTCCCAACTGCCAAGTTCCACTCTTAAGATACTCTTGCCAGATCTATGGGCAAGAGTAATGGGGACTCTGGAGGGATCCCTAGAGGGCGAAGTGGACCCAGCCCTAGGAAGTGGCAATCTGCAGGCGCCCTCCAAGGGACCCTTGGAACCTGTGCCCCTGTACTGTCCCACCAAAGGGGAAACATTTCAACAGGATACTGTGTGCTGTCTGGGATCCCTGGAGGCCAAAGTGAAGTTTTTAAATGACTCCCTGGATCACTCAACGGTTTTCTCAACAACCTACTCGGGCTCAGCCTCCCCACCTCAGCCTCCCAAGTAGCTGGTACTGCAGGCATGTGCCACCATGCTTGGCTCTTTTTTTTAATTGAATAATTAACCTTGCTATATTGCCCAAGCTGGTCTCAAACTCCTGATGTCAAACGATCCTCCTGCCTCAGCCTCCTTAAATACTAGGATTACAGGTATAAGCCACCACACCCAGCTTCAACAGACCTCTGAATCACTCAAGTCCTGACACCCGGTCCCTGGGACGCTGACCACGCAGCATAAGGAACTGAAATTAATGCAAGCAACACACTGAGTGAGTGAGGACTCTGCTCAGCTCTCTTGCCAAGTGATGATAGCTTCCAGGGTCATTTTAGCAACTCTCCTACCTCTGTTGCTAAGAAAATGAGCTCTTTGGCCTGGCGCGGTGGCTCACACCTGTATTCCTAACACTATGGGAGGCCGAGGCAGGCAGATCACAAGCTCAGGAGATCAAGACCATCTTGGCTAACACAGTGAAACCCTATCTCTACTAAAAATACAAAAAATTAGCCGGGCATGGTGGCATGCACCTGTAGTCCCAGCTACTGGGGAGGCTGAGGCAGGAGAATCACTTGAACCCGGAAGACGGAGGTTGCAGTGAGCCGAGATTGCGCCACTGTGCTTCAGACTGGGTGATAGAGTGAGCCTCCATCTCAAAAAAAAAAAAAACTCTTTGAGAGCAACCCTGCGTTACAAATGAGTCTCCCTTCACCCCTCACCCTGAGCCAAGCACAGCAATCCTATTTCTGTCTGAGTGACTGGAGCCATGAAGACAAGCTGAAGGGAGGAAACAGCTTTTTTTTTTTCTGGCCTGATAAATAATCATTTAATTCAACCAATCCTGCCAGCATCCTTAGCCTAGATTCTAGAGACCACCTGAACACCATCAAATCCTTCCTGGTCTAACATTCCTGAAGGTCAAGTCTATTTTCTTTTTTTTTTTTTTTTTGAGACAGAGTCTCACTCTGTCACCCAGGCTGAGTGCAGTGGCAAGATCTCAGCTCACTGCCATCTCCACTTCCTGGCTTGAAGTGATTCTACCTCAGCCTCCCAAGTAGCTGGAACTACTGGTACCTGCCACGATGCCTAGCTAATTTTTGTATTTTTAGTAGAGACTTTCACCATGGTTGGCCAGGCTGGTCTCATACTCCTTGCCTTAAATGATCCACCCGCCTTGGCCTCTCAAAGTGCTGGGCTCACAAGTGTGAGCCGCTGTGCCCAGCTTTGTCCTCCTCCTTTTAGATAGCCCTGCATGGGGCTTAGTGGTGCACACCAGTAGTCCTAGCTACTTGGGAAGCTGAGGTGAGTGGATCACTTGAGCCCAGGAGTCCAAGGCCAGCCTGAGCAACATAGCAAGACCCCATCTCTATTTTTAAAAAGACAAAACGGCCAGGCGTGGTGGCTCACGCCTATAATCCCAGCACTTTGGGAGGCTAAGGCGAGCACATCACCTGAGGTTGGGAGTTCAAGACTAGCCTGACCAACATGGAGAAACCCTGCCTCTACTAAAAATACAAAAAAAAAAAAAAAAATAGCCAGGTATGGTGGCACATGCCTGTAATCCCAGCTACTTGGGAGGCTGAGGCAGGAGAATTGCTTGAATGTGGGGAGGCAAAGGTTGCAGTGAGCTGAGATCGTGCCACTACACACTACACTCCAGCCTGGGTGACAGAACGACTCTGTCTCAAAAAAAAAAGGAAAGGAAAAACCTGGGCTAGCAATACCCACTCACATTGCTGTGGAGAGCCGGGCGCTGAGTCTACAGTGCTTGGCCCCATGCCTGGAAGAGCAGCTGCTTAACAACTGGCAGCTATGATTACTCTCCTCAGTCCATCGTCCTAGGCAAGCCACTCTTTTTGTTTGGAGCTGGGAGCCAACCAGGGCTGTGGCCGCCCTGGTGGCCTCATAATCCACAGAGACAGGTGGGGTCTCTATGGCCCCCCTGGTGCAGACATCCTCATGATCAGTTGGTGTCAGAGCTGAAAGTTATCTCAGGAGCTGGGCCACAGATATGGGATGACAGCCAGGCTGAGCTCATCCCCACCCAGAGGAAAAAGCAGAGAATGGGAGTTGGGAGCTGCAGAGGTTAAAACCAGGGGAAGAAGCCAGGCGAGGGGCTCACGCCCATAATCCCAGTACTTTGGGAGACTGAGGCAGGTGGATCACCTGAGATCAGGAGTTTGATACCAGCCTGGCCAACATGGTGAAACCCCTTCTCTACAAAAAATTAGCCGAGCATGGTGGCACATGCCCGTAGTCCCAGCTACCCAGGAGGCTGAGGCAGGAATATCTCTGGGACCCAGGAGGCGGAGGTTGCAGTAAGCCAAGATTGTGCCACACTGCACTCTAGCC
Organism: Sapajus apella; assembly: GCF_009761245.1. Lineage (NCBI taxonomy): Eukaryota > Metazoa > Chordata > Mammalia > Primates > Cebidae > Sapajus > Sapajus apella. The sequence goes on along the minus strand of NW_022437039.1, from coordinate 200,804 downwards.
TGGGTGACAGAGTGAGTCTCCATCTCAAAAACAAAAACAAAAAACAAAGCCAAAAAACAGGGGAAGACCAGGAGTAAATCAGAGCCAGGCAGAGGTGAGTAGGGCAAATTATAAAGGACGTATACCAAGAGGCCAAGGAGGTGAGACAAAGCAGAGGCAGGTGGCAGCAGCTGCAGCATGGGCCAAGAAGGAAAGTGGCCCCTGGTGAGTAAGGAGCCCTCACTGGACCACAGGCAGGCCATGGTGGGAGCAGACGGAAAAGACCAGTCACAGAACACAGCCACCAGTGCCTGGGTGGGAGATGGGGCAGGCAGGAGTTTCCACACCAGCTCTGCCTCCTCCTGGCTTCCAAAGAGAAGAGTCGAGGGGGAGTGCGGGTTCAGTGAGCAGTGCTCTCGGGACAAGTGACACAGCAGCAGACAGCCTGGCAGGAGGTCCCCAGGTCCAGGAGTGGCTGGCTGGCCTTGAAAACCTCTCTGAAGTCTTGGCTTGCCAATGTGTGCAATACTCTGGAATGGGCCTTGGACAAAAGGGACCCCAACCCAGGGGTGGAGGCTGGGGAGGAGAGGATGCTCAAGCCAATGAGGCATCGGAGGATGCCTCACTGAGGACAAGGGATTGCCCCAGGAGCTTCCCCATGCTGGGGGGGGATCAGTGCCAAGGCCTCAGGAGACAGAGTTGTAGGCAGGAACTCCAAGTCCAAGGCCTTTAATTTCGCAGCCAGAGTGCCTGCCCTTTCTCGCCCTCGCCCCTCCCACGTCGCCATGCCCCACCCCATGCCCTTACTGCCCCAGCTCCCTTCCTGCGCCCCTCTCTCCTCCCTCGGGGCTTTGACACCAGTGGGGCTGTCCCAGTGGCCCTGGGCGCCCCGGTCCCCCTCTCCTGGCCTCCTAGGTGGGAGCGGGTGGGGGCGCGGCCAGAGCCCCCGCCGCTGCCGCCCCCAGCATCAGCATGGCCAGGGCCTTGGGCCCGGTGGTGTGGATCTTCTCGTGCCGGTGCAAGTTGGAGCGCCGGCTGAAGCTCTTGCCACACAGCGGGCAGGCGTAGGGCCGCACGCCGCGGTGGGTGCGCTGGTGCGCGGTGAGGTGCGAGCTGTGGCTGAAGCTCTTGCCGCAGTCGAGGCAGTGGTAGGGTTTCTCGCCCGTGTGCGTGCGGTTGTGCGCGATGAGGTTGGAGCGCTGGCTGAAGCACTTGCCGCACTCGGGGCACGGGTAGGGCTTGACCCCGGTGTGGGTGCGCTGGTGGGTGACCAACGCCGAGCTCTGCGTGAAGCACTTTCCGCAGATGGGGCACTTGTGCGGCTTGGCGCCCGTGTGGGTTCCCTGGTGGGTGACCAGGTCCGAGCGGCGGGTGAAGCGCTTGGCGCAGCGGTCGCACACGTAGGGCTTCTCGCCGGTGTGGATGCGCTGGTGCTGGATCAGCGTGGAGTGGTGGCTGAAGCTCTTCCGGCAGGCGGGGCAGGTGTAGGGCTTCTCGCCCGTGTGGATGATCTGGTGCTGGATGAGGTGCGAGCTGCGGCCAAAGCGCTTGCCACAGTCCGTGCAGGCGTAGGGTTTCTCGCCCGTGTGCGTGCGCCGGTGCGTCACCAGGTGCGAGTGCCAGCTGAAGCCTTTGCCGCACTGCTCGCACCGGTAGCTCTTCCTGCCCGCCTCCCCGTCAGGGGCCAGGCCCTCCTCGCCGCTCTCCGGGGCGCCCTTCTCCTCCTCGCTGGGCTTCCCTGGGACACGGCCCTCCTGGGGCTCCGGGGGACTGGAGTCGGGCGGGGCTGCACCCGGGGTGCTGTCTGGATCCGCAGGCTGCCAGGCGTCTCTGGCCAGCCCTGAGCTCCGGCCGCAGGCTGCTTCCTGCGCGCACTGCGGGACGGCCCCCTGGGCTTTCCCTGCCCTGATTCTGAAGGGCTTCACATCTCCAAGGGCTGCCACGCCCTTGGGGCATGGCACCCCCTGTCTCTCCTGGTTGGGTCCTGGAAAAAGAAAGTCGTTTCCAGCGAGGGACAAGCTTCCCTAAGGGCCCCCATGGGTAGAGAAGGCAGAACTGAGGGTGGGGGCTGGATTCTGGGAGACCAGAAAGTGCAAGGGCTGCCCTCTACAGAGGAGGGGGTCTGGCGGCCCTGCCCCGCTCCCACAGACAACAGCCAGAAGACCCATGTCTGGACTCCACTCACCTAGACAAAGGCGCACTCCCATCTCTCACCTGTGCACGCGCCTCTCCAATCTTCCTTCTCCTCTCCTGTCTGCCGGCTGGAGCCTGAGGCCTCACCCTTGCCCTGCACTTGGGGGGCCCAGAAAGGCCTGCTGAAGGGAAAGCCTGCCAAGAAAGAAGTGCCATGCTATCACAGGCCTGCTGGCGCTGCCCAGTGGCAGACATCATCCCCCAAAACTGATGGGGCCAAAGTGGGGGGTGAGGCTCTGGAAACATGGAGTAAAATAAAGCAGCTTCAAGAAGTCCCTGGGGGTAGGGGTCCGCCACCTGGCTGGGGGCTGCCAAAGCTGCTCTCCTCTGAGCTGAGTAGGCCTGTCTCCTCTTTCCCTGAACCAGCAACAACATTTAAGGGAGAGGAGTGGGCAACACCCTACATCATGACCCACTGGACGAGTAACCCACGCCTACACCCACAGCTGGAGGCGGGTAGTGGCTCTCCATGTGGGAGGACTTGGAACAAAGAGGGCCAGGGTTGCCAACGACTAAGAGGTCATCCCATTTGTTGACTCTTGGAGGTGAGTGGCCCCGGGAGTTTTGGCCAACTCAGTAAGAGAGCAGAGACGCCCTGGCTTCCGCCACCAGTGGGAGGAAAGGAATGTGTTGGACCAACCAGGTGGCTTGGGGCGTCTGTGAGGCCTGCCATGGGGCTGAAATGGGTGCTGAGTTCCTTCTGATTCCCCAGGGCTTGCTTGGGCTTGCTGGTCCAGGCCCCAGGGAACCATAAGAGCAGTGGTGTGCAGCCTGAGCTAATTAAAGGGGTGACCGTCCCTGGTGCCAGCCAGCGGGGCCTGGGCACCACGATGCCACCAGTTGGAACTGCTGAGTCCTGGATTCTGCCTGGGTTAGCAAGTGTGCAATACCTGGGTATCAACTGAATGAATTAATAAATGAATGAATTAATGAATGACTGAACACTGATTTTTCCATATGAAAACTAGAGTCTGGAACTGAGGAGTCAAAAGTTCTGGGATGGCTGGGCACAGTGGGTCACACCTGTAATCTCAACACTATGGGAGGTCAAAGCAGGAGGATGGCTTGAGTCCAGGAGCTCAAGACCAACCTGAGCAACATAGTGAGATCCCATTTCTACCAAAAAGAAAAAAATTAACTGGGCATGATGGTGCCTGTAGTGCTGGCTTCTCAGGAGGCTGACATAGGAGGATCACTTGAACCTAGAAAGTTGAGGCTGCATGAGTTGTGATGGCACCACTCCACTCTAGCCTGGGTGACAGAGCAAGGCTCTGTCTCAAAAAAAAAAAAAAAAGCTCTGTGACTCAAATACTTACCATCCTAGAAACGAAAGGAACCAAAGCCCCTCGGAGACAAGCACCTGCTCCTCAAAGCAGTTGGGACACCTCAGGGTCTGCAGGGCCTGGGGAGTCCAGCTCATGTTATTTCCCTCCAGGGAAGGCAGCCCCCAGGCCCCGAAGGCAAGCTTGCTGCTCAGACGCCTCTGAAGTTGGGGCTTGGAAAGGAAGCTGGAGCTACAGGAGTGAGCCCTTCGGATGAACCGAGGAAAAGCGGACTTCCTGGGTCAGCGTCCAGTACAGTAGCTGCTAGCTACATGCGGCTATTTAAACTCTAATTTGAGCTGATTAAAACCAATTAAAGTTAAAAACTTGAGGGCTCTACCCACATTTCAAGTGCTCAGCGGCCACACAGGGCTTGTGGCTACCATCCTAGCACATGCAGAACATTTCCCTTGTTACAGAAGTTTCCATGGAATGGTACTGTCTCGAGGGACAAGGAGAAGGATGGGAGGGAGAGGGAGGAAAGGGAGTAGAGAGGAGACGGCAGAGCAGGACCCCTCCCTGACAACCCAGTCCCCCCATCAGGCAAGTGCTTACCCAGCGACAGCCCATTTCTCTTCTGCAGGACATCCCTATAGAAGTTCTGCTGCGTGTGGTCCAGCCGTCCCCACTCCTCCCGGGAGAGGTACAAGGCCACATCCTCAAAGGTCACTGGCATCTGAAACAATGTGAAACATCCACTCTCCAGGACACGCTGTGGACACGGTGGAGGGACATCATGACATGAGATGTGTGGCGAGACCCCGGACTCCCAACCCACTGTCTCGAGTGAGGCCGGCCACTTGCATCTGATGGGGAAGTGGGTGAGTCACCCGAGGCCTTTTGGGGAGTTGAGAAGAGACCAAATGGTATTTTCAGGGACTACAGTTAAGACTCAGATGCCCATACAGCCCCCATCCTCAGCTCAGACGGCTCCCAACAGCTTCCAGTGAAAGCCCCTGTGTCTCTACTTCCTGCTGCTTCTCCTCCAGCTTTGGCTAGGTCTAACTGTGGGCCTCGAGCCTGGACAATTCCAGCAGCACTAGCAAGAGCCCCAGGCTTCGGGCTTGGTTGCAAGTGGGGCCAGCGGGGTCCTGGCTTTGCACAGAACCAGCAGATGCCGGAAGAACAGAGCACCATGCAGGGGCTGGGGAAGGGCCACTCACCTGGGACCAGGCAGTGAGGAGCGCCGCGGCCATCTGCCGGTCTCTGGTCCTCCCCTCTCGGGAAAGCACTGGGATCCGGGGGGAGGGGAGGGCTGTGGGAGGAGAGTGGTCCTCAGGGTGACCAGCTCATCCTGCTGGACCTGCTGCTACCCTAGCTGCCTCAAACTCCACCCCCAGCCCAACCCAAGGACAGGGTTGGATGGCTCTGAGGCTGCTGGGGGTAGGGAGCCATGGGGAGAGCGCATCCCCTGCCGGCATAGAGACCCTCAGCCCCACCTGAACCTGGGCCGAGCCTTGACCTCCCCACAGCTGCCTCCCTGGGAAAGCCTCTCTTCCCCGTCCCTCTCCTACCTCCTCCAGGCAAGAAGAGGGCTTTCTCCTTAGAACCATGACTTAGGGGTGCCCAGCCCCATGCACCTTGAGCCCCGTCCTCCTGCGATGCCCCCTCGGGGTGTGGCTCCTCTGGCTCCATCTTAATGTGTGATGACTCCTGAGTGGCTCCTGGAGGCACTGCCTCCCCCAGCCCAGAAAGCATTTCCTGACGAGGATGTCCACGATCTGGAACCTAGAAGGAACAGCCCCATCAGGAGCCGGGCGAGTGGGAGAGACACCCAGAGCTGCCTGTCAGGGCGTTCCAGCAGGGTCTGAACCCACATGCAAGACAAAGCTTGAAGGACTGGCCTTGCTGCCTCCACTCCAGCTCACCCCAGGAAGGACAGGCAGCAAGAAGAGGCTCCAGCCTCACACTGACGACAGCAGTGTAGACTGCTGGTTTTTTTTTTTTATTATTTTTTGTTTTTGTTTTTTTTTTGTTTTTTTTTTTTGAGACGGAGTTTTGCTCTTGTTACCCAGGCTGGAGTGCAATGGCACGATCTCGGCTCACCGCAACCTCCGCCTCCTGGGTTCAGGCAATTCTCCTGCCTCAGCCTCCTGAGTTGCTGGGATTACAGGCACGCACCACCATGCCCAGCTGATTTTTTGTATTTTTAGTAGAGACGGGGTTTCACCTTGTTGACCAGGATGGTCTCGATCTCTTGACCTCGTGATCCACCCGCCTCGGCCTCCCAAAGTGCTGGGATTACAGGCGTGAGCCACCGCGCCCGGCGACTGCTGTTTATTAGTGTATGAGGAAACCAAGCTTATTGGCTTGAGTATGTTCCCTAAGAATCCGTGTCCTTCCTGAACCTCAGAATGGGACCTTACTGGGGAAAAAGGGTCTTTATAGAGGTCAGTTAAAGATCTTGAGATGAGGCCGGGCGCGGTGGCTCAAGCCTGTAATCCCAGCACTTTGGGAGGCCGAGGCGGGTGGATCACGAGGTCAAGAGATCGAGACCATCCTGGTCAACATGGTGAAACCCCGTCTCTACCAAAAATACAAAAAATTAGCTGGGCATGGTGGTGCATGCCTGTAATCCCAGCTACTCAGGAGGCTGAGGCAGGAGAATTGCCTGAACCCAGGAGACGGAGGTTGCGGTGAGCCGAGATCGCGCCATTGCACTCCAGCCTGGGTAACAAGAGCGAAACTCCATCTCAAAAAAAAAAAAGAAAAAGAAAAAAAAAAGATCTTGAGATGAAATCATCCTGGATTTAGAGTGAGCCTAAAATCTAATGACTTATGTCCTTATAAGAATAGGAGAGGACACAGAGAAGGAAGCAGACTGGAGGGATGCCCATGCCATGCCAAGGACACTAGGAGTCCCCAGGAGCTGGACGAGGCAAGGGCCGGTCCTCCTAGCCTAGAGCTTCCAAAGGGAGTGTGACCCTGCAGACCCTAGATTTTGGACTTCAGGCATCCAGGACTGTGAGAAGTCAATTCTAGTTCTTTTTTTTTTTTTAGATCAAGTCTCGGTCTTGTTCCCCAGGCTGGAGCGCAATGGCATGATCTCGGCTCAGCTCACTGCAACCTCTGCCTCCCGGGTTCAAGCGATTCTTCTGCCCCAGCCTCCTGAGTAGCTGGGATTACAGGCGTGTGCCACCACATCCGGCTAATTTTTGTATTTTAGTGGAGACGGGATTTCACCATGTTGGCCAGGCTGGTCTCGAACTCCTGACCTCAGGTGATCTGCCCACCTCAGCCTCCCAAAGTGCTGGGATTACATGCGTGACCCACCACACCCGGCCAATTGGTTGTTTTCAGATCCCCAGAGAGTGGAAACTTGTGACAGCAGCCACGGGAGACGAACACACCACAGCTCGGGAGGAGACAACAGCCCCCACAGAGCTCAAAAGCTTCAGGAAAGTCAGGCAGGGCACTGGTGGGGCCTCATCTACAGCACAGGGACTGGCCAGCCTTCTGCTGGGGCCTCACACCTTCCTCCGTGCCCTATCTTTGTTTGGGTCTTGGAGGGAAAGAACCTCAGGCCAGGTGTCCCTGGGTGCCAGACCTGGCGACACCCGTCCCCAGCCAGGCAGCCTTTGGGACATAGCTGCTCTTCACCTGCACAGAGCAGTCATGGGGTTCACACAGATAATGGTGGAGAAGGAGCTGCTGGCTCAGGAAAGTCCTGGATAAACACAGGTTGGTGCTGGTCATTCTTCCCTTCCTGTGCACATGGGACAGAAGCCAGTGCCAGCAGAGAGTGCCAACCCGTGGGGCTCCACTCCCAGGTGCAGGATGTTCAGGGCACACGGAAGTGGACAGGAAACTGAACCATGCTAACAATTCTTTGTGCTTCTATGGTGTGAAAACCATAGATGATGGCATCTCATGCCTAGTATCTCCTTAGAGCCTCTCAATGACCCTGCGAGGCAGGTGGGAACAGCAAGTATGTGATCTGCATGTTACAGTGACACATCCGGTTCCAGAGGCCAGGGGATGGGCCCCTGGCCTGTTGCTGACTCATCCTCCTCCGACTCCAAGCCCGGAGACCCAGGTCCCCTGCAAATAGTAATCACACACACACACACACACACACACACACTCTCACACTCAAACACACATGCATGCACACACAGGCAGCAGGTACAGGCAGGAAGAAGGACTGGGAGCTCAGACCCAGAGAGATGAGAAGTTGTGGTTCCAGATAGAGACGGACAGGGAGGGAGAACAGGTTTCCCTGCATGCTCTGAGTGCTGCTCAGATAGAAAACTTCGTCAATAGGACCCCCACCCAGCCCCCTGCCGTCTCCTGTGGCTACTGACTACAGAATTCACCAGGAAAGCAAAACTGTTATCCTGTAAATTCCAGACAGAGGGTACTACCCAGCATGCCACCTTCTCTTTGACCCCCCTCCCCAGTGAGTCTAACTCTTCCATGGGTCCAGACTCCCTGCCTTTGAAATCTCCTCCGCACCAGCCTCTCCCATGGCACGCCTCCCTCACCCAGCCCCATCCATACCTCCAGGGCTGTCTCCTTGTCCTGGGTGGTCTGGATGCCTCCACCGTCTGCAGACATTTTCTATTTCAGAACTAGAAAGAACAGCTGAGTTACTGCTCCCTCTTCTTGGCCAAGCCCCCTCCAGCTTCTGGCCAGGAGCCTGGAAGAGCAGATAGAAACCAGCCCTCGCTTCCTAGACACCTCCAAAGAGCCGGGAAAATCCCCATGAGAACCGGCACTGCCTGGTCCCCAACGGAAAGAAAGTCTCCCAGACCCTATCCAATGGTGCCACTCTCTGTGATGTTTTCTGGGTGCTGTTTTTGAAAGAGTGCTATTTTGTACTGTCCCCTTTATTGCTGAAGCAAGAGCCTGACATCTCATTGCAGTCGGCTCAGGGAAAGCCGGGGCTAAATTGTAATTTATATTTCCTGTCATCAGGAGCAGAAAGTTCTGCAGTGATCCTGCAAAACAGGTGCTGGAGGGACCCCGCCCACCAGGGTCAGGGGAATCCAGGCCCTGCTGTCCCCCAGCCTCGGGACATGCACCCTGTGTCCAAACCTGACTCCCAGCCCTACCTGGGATTCAGAAATCAACCTGCCTGCTCTCAGCAGCACCTCTGCAGATGCAACCACCTGCCCCAGGCCTGGGATGCCCATCCTGCTCTCGGTTTTGGCAGACAATGTCCTTCTCCTTCCTACACCTGGTCCTGGCCCCCTTCTCTCCTGCCAGCTCGAAGCCTTCCACCTTTGACCCCAACCCCTCCTGCATGCTAATCATCTGTGCCGGTATCGGGATCCAGGAGCCCTCCCCAACACCCCCTTCTCACCGGGGTGGAAGCAGAGAGGGCACCTGCGGCAGCAGGATCCCCCTCCCCGGGGAAGGGAGTCTCCACAGCCTGTATGGGGCGGGGGAGCCGGGTGGAGACTGGGATTAGGGACAACAGGAAGTCCCTCCCAGATCCCATTCCCCATACAGCCGTAGCCCTACAGCGTTCCCGGTTTTGAGGGTTCCGGGTCTGGAGTCCCGAGCCTGGGTTGCACCTGCTCTTGGCCAAGAGGTGACTCCCAGATCTGCAATGCCGGCTTGCGAGGATGGCTTCACCCAGCATGTGTTTGTAATGCCAGCAAGGCAGGGCCACCAAAATGAAAAAATGGGAAGATGTATTTCATGGAAAGATTGTCTTATTTGAAGTTTCAAAGAGAGCATTGCAGTCATCCTCACAGGTAGAAAGGGGCATTTTGCAGGGTGGAGAGGGCGGGACCATTCACGTTAGCACAAGGGGTTTCTGAAGGTTATTGTCTCCTGAGGGACTCTGAATTCACTTAAGGACTCCTAGTCAGGGGTCTTCTGGGTACCCTCAAGACTGGCACAGAACTCTCTCCCTAAGAGTGAACTTGGCCGGGCACAGTGACTCAAGCCTGTAATCCCAGCACTTTGGGAGGCCGAGGCAGGCGGATCACGAGGTGAAGAGATCGAGACCATCCTGGCCAACATGGTGAAACGCCGTCTCTACTAAAAATACAGAAAAAACTAGCTGGGCGCGGTGGCGTGCACCTGTAGTCCCAGCTACTCGGGAGGCTGAGGCAGGAGAATTGCTTGAACCCGGGAGGC
>NW_022437039.1:189661-191120 GCF_009761245.1 Sapajus apella | reverse complement strand
ATACTCTTAACTTTCTGCTTTAATTGTGTACCTTAATTAATCCTCCATCCACCCCACCACACCGTTGTTCAAAAACAAATTAAAATCTAAAAAAAAAAAAAAAAAAAAAAAAAAAAAAAAGTGAGTATATCTGATTTTTCCAGACTCACTTCAGCTTGGGGATAGTTGGGGTCCTAGGTTCTCAAACACCCCTGGCAGCTAGAGATTCTGCTTCTGAGGCACCGGTTCCCTTTAGACCCTGAGAAGTAGGCCTAAGATGGAGAGGACAGAGGCTGGGCTTTACTTTCCGGGTGAAGGAATTCTTTCTCCTGGGCAGGCATGGGGGCTGGGTGGCAGGAAAAGAGTCAGGGGCCCAGTCCTAGAATCAGATTCCAGGAAGTTTCCTCTCGAAAACATTCTCATGCCTGCTGTCTTTGGCTCACCAAAATCCCCTGAGACACACAGCTTCACCCAGTAGACAGACACAGTTGTGCCCATACCAGCTCCTGGTGTGTTGTGTGGGCTCTCAAGGGTTTACTTTTTTTTTTTTTGTAAGATAGGGTCTTGCTCTGTTGCCCATGCTGAAGTGCAGTGGCACAGTCATAGCTCACTGTACCCTCAAACTCCTGGGCTCAAGTGATTCTTTCACTTTAGCCTGCCAAGTGGCTGAGACCACAGATATGCACCACCATGCCTGGCTAATTTGTTAACTGTTTTTATAGAGATGGAGGTCTTGCTTTTTTGCCCAGGCTGGTGTTGAACTCTGGATCTCAAGCGATCCTCCCACCTCCCCAAGTGCTGGTATTACAGGCCTGAGCTGTTGTGCCCAGAGGGTTTAATTTTTGTTTTTTTGAAATGGAGTCTTGCTCTGTGGCCCAGCCTGGTGTGCAATGGTGGGAGTTTGGCTCACTGCAACCTCTGCCTCCTGGGTTCAAGTGATTCTCCTGCCTCAGCCTCCTGAGTAGCTGGGATTACAGGCGCACATCACCATGTCCAGCTAATTTTTGTATTTTTAGTAGAGATGGGGTTTCACCATGTTGGCCAGGCTGGTCTTGAACTTCTGACCTCAGGTGATCCACTGGTCTCGGCCTCTCAAAGTGCTGGGATTAAAGGCCTGAGCCATCGTGCTTGGACTTAAATTTTTTTAAACTTAGTTTCTAACATTTAAAAATGAGGGGAGATCTTATAAAATTGATTCTTTTTTCTTTTCTTCTTAAGATTGAGTTTCGCTCTTGTTGCCCAGCCTGGAGTGCAATGGCTCAATCTCGGCTTACCGTAACCTCTGCCTCTGGGGTTCAAGCAATTCTTCTGCCTCAGCCTCCAAAGTAGCTAGGATTACAGGCATGTGCCACTATGCCCAGATAATTTTGTATTTTTAGTAGAGATGGGGTTTCTCCACATTGGTTAGGCTGGTCTCAAACTTAGCACCTCAGCCTCCCAAAGTGCTGGGATTACAGGTATGAGCCACCTCACCTGGCCT
>NW_022437039.1:144505-189561 GCF_009761245.1 Sapajus apella | reverse complement strand
ATTTTTTATTTTATTTTATTTTTGAGACGGAGTTTCGCTCTTGTTACCCAGGCTGGAGTGCAATGGCGCGATCTCGGCTTACCGCAACCTCCGCCTCCTGGGTTCAGGCAATTCTCCTGCCTCAGCCTCCTGAGTAGCTGGGGTTACAGGCACGCACCACCATGCCCAGCTAATTTTTTGTAGTTGTAGTAGAGACGGGGTTTCACCATGTTGACCAGGATGGTCTCGATCTCTTGACCTTGTGATCCACCAGCCTCGGCCTCCCAAAGTGCTGGGATTACAAGCTTGAGCCACCGCGCCTGGCCAAAATTGATTCTTTAAAAAAAAATCAGAACATTTGCCCATGCAGGACTCAACTTCCCCACCTTCGGGACTCACTTTCTGGGTGGCCACAATGCCTACTTGGCCCCTGAGCATTTGAGTTTGCAACTCTGCTTTTGGAGTTAAACATGTTTTAGGAGTTCCAAGGTTCTGATTGATGGTATTGTCAATTTGATGAAAGAAAAATTACTACTAGGGTTTGTCTCTGGTGTTTTCCAGATGTTCTGTTTTTGGGATTTTGTTGTTGTTGTTTTGTTTTCATTTTTGTTTTTCTGAGGCAGAGTCTCACTCTGTCACCCAGGCTGGAGTGCAATGGCACCATCTCGGCTCACTGCAACCTCCACCTCCCAGGTTCAAGGAATTCTCCTGCCTCAGCCTCCCGAATACCTGGGATTATAGGTGAGTGCCACTGCAGCCAGCTAATTATTGTGTTTTTAGTAGAGACAGGGTTTCACCATGTTGACCAGGCTGGTCTCGAACTCTAGGGCTCAAGCAATCCATCCACCTCAGCCTCCCAAAGTGCTGGGATTATATATAGGCTGAGCCACTGCACCCAGCCAAGTGTTCTGTTTGTTTTTGATTTTTTAGAGATGTGATCTTGATATATCACCCAGGCTGGTCTCAAACTCCTGGCTTCAAGCAATTCTCCCGCCTCATCCTGCTGAGTAGCTGGGACCAAAGGTGCAAGCCACCACACCTGGCTTCCAGGTGTTTAATCCTCAAGGCCAAGACAGACATGCAGCTTACCAAGTCGGTATTGTTTTCAAGCCAGAGTGAGCAATGACCTGAAAGCTGAAGTGGGGAGGGGTCCTGGAAATGACGACACTCTTCACTCTGCTAACCAGGAGGGCTGAGTGTCCAGGGTCAGGGAATTCACTCCTGTAAGGGACCCTTTTACCCCACAGTCCCAGGAGTGCACCAAGCCCCCCAAAAGTGGATGTATCCTGACTCCTGGGCAAAAGTTTCTCTACCAGCAAAAGGGGCCACTTCAGGGATACCGAGGGAGTTTAAAGGTTTGGATCCCCCCATGGGATCACCTAAATTAGGTCAAATGAAATCTGAACATCTATTTAATTGTTCAAAGAATATTTATTGAACATCTACTATAAAGCAGACATTAACTTCTTCTTGAGAATGAGAGGTATTCCTTCCAGGGCTGGCTTTTGGATGTAGGCAGGTCTAGGAGAGGTTACCACAGTTGCTGTGTGGCAACAGCAGCCCCTAAAAGAGCTCCGAAAGGCATCAGGGCAAGATGAGTCGGTGAGTACAGCAGACATTACAGACTTAAACAGGGCCGGGCGCAGTGCCTCATGCCTATAATCTCAGCACTTTGGGACGCCAAGGTGAGCCGATGACTTGACCCCAAGAGTTCCTGACCAGCCTCAGCAACAAAACGAGACCCTCAACTCTATTTAAAAACAGAAAATTTAAATGCCTCCAGCCACCAGCTAATATAAGTGACCAATGGCTTGGATGTAAGATGGGAGGGTAAAGGGACTTTGGAGGTCTTTGAGAAACTATTAAAGAGAAACCAAAAGGCCGGGCGCGGTGGCTCAAGCCTGTAATCCCAGCACTTTGGGAGGCCGAGGCGGGTGGATCACAAGGTCAAGAGATCGAGACCATCCTGGTCAACACGGTGAAACCCCGTCTCTACTAAAACTACAAAAAATTAGCTGGGCATGGTGGCGCGCGCCTGTAATCCCAGCTACTCAGGAGGCTGAGGCAGGAGAATTGCCTGAACCCAGGAGGCGGAGGTTGCGGTGAGCCGAGATCGCGCCATTGCACTCCAGCCTGGGTAACAAGAGCGAAACACCGTCTCAAAGAAAAAAAAAAGAGAAACCAAAAACAATGTGATTCCTCTGTGACCTCCTGACTTCTAAATTGATGACAAAGTTTAAAAATTTAAGAATCCAGCAGGCCGGGCTCGGTGGCTCAGGCCTGTAATCCCAGCACTTCGGGAGGCCCAGGCAGGTGGATCATCTGAGGTCGAGTGTTTGGACCAGCCTGATCAACATGGCAAAACCCTGTCTCTACTAAAAATACAAAATTAGCCGGACATGGTGGGACATGCTGGTAATCCCAGCTACTCAGGAGGCTGAGGGGGGAGTATCTCTTGAACCTGGGAGGCGGAGGTTGTGGTGAGCCGAGATTGTGCCATTGCACTCCAGCCTGGGCAACAAGAGTGAAACTCTGTCTCAAAAAAAAAAAAAAAAGAAAGAAAGAAAATTTAAGAATCCATACAAGTCCAGCAGAACACACCTGCTGTCTGCATTCAACTCATAGGTCACCTGTGTAGTGACATACTTACCTCTCAAGAATTGACTATAATGGATGAAGGTGCTTAGCAGAGCTTCGGGCTTCACTGACTCTGGGTAAGGAGAGGACTCCTCCTTTAGTAAAATAATCGTAATCTGCTCTCAGGGATCAACCTGACAGTTAAGTCAACACTTCAAGAATTAGGCCGGGCACAGTGGCTCATGCCTGTAAACCCAGCACTTTGGGAGGCTGAGGTGGGTGGATCACTAAATCAAGAGTACAAGACCAGCCTGGCCAAGATAGTGAAACCCCGTCTCTACTAAAAATACACAAATTAGGGGGTGGGGAGGGAGGGAAGGGTGGGGAGGGATAACATGGGGAGAAATGTCAGATACAGTATGCACCTAAAGTAAAATTTAAAAAAAAATACACAAATTAGCTAGACATGGTGGCAGGCACCTGTAATCCCAGCTACTTGGGAGGCTGAGGCAGGAGAATCGCTTGAACCCGGGGGTGGGGGGGGGCAGAGGTTGCAGTGAGCCAAGATTGTGTCACTGCAGTCCAGCCTGGGTGACAGAGTGAGACTCCGTCTCAAAATAATAATAATAATTGGTACTTAATTAAGGTGGCTATGCCAGGTTGGAGACAAGGCGATGTACCTTGCCTTAGGAGGAAAGGAAAGAGACGACGATGGGGGAAAATAAAGGAATTCAGCGAGGTAAAGAAAAATAAGAATACTAAAGAGCAGAGCAAATGCTGAACTATAAAAGAAAAATAAACCAGCAGAAGTGTTAGGTAGGACCCAAGGAATACACATTTTTTAAGGAAGAAAATAATTCCCGGGGCACCGGACACCAGGGTGAACTGGACACCAGTTCACCCCCGGAGGCGCGAAGGCGACCGGGTCCCCAAAACCGACTCGGCCGCAGGAGAACAAGTTCCGAGCAGCTGGAGCCCCTCAAGCCCCGCGCGCACCTGTCGGCACCGCCCAGCACAGCAGTTCACAGAACACGGACGCGGCCGCGCGTCGCCCAGGCAACGGCCCCGCCCCCGCCTAAGGGAGGCGCCGGTGATTGGCCGCCGCCCTTATGGCCCCGCCCCACCGCCCTCACCTGCGCGCTCCCGTCCGCGTCCCCGACTGGCAGCTCCACCTAGCAGGGAGGGTCACCCTAGCGCGGTCGACCCTGGCTGGTGTCCCAGCGTTTTCAGTCCGGCTGCCCCATTGCAACTTCCGGCTTGCCGGGCCTTCTCGTGGAGCCCCACCTGTCCTGCCCGGGGCGCGGAGGCAATCGCCTCGGGGAGCACGCGGGGTGAGGGCACCCCAGCCTCGAGTTGGCTTCTGCCCGTGGGGAAACTGACGCTGCCTGCTCGAGGGCCTCCACAGTGGAGCGCCGAGGCCGCCTCCATGTCTGGGACCCTGGGGTCTTAACAAAGGGAGAGTCCAACCTCCGGGGCTAGGATGCCGATCCATGAGGTGCCAACCCCTGCCGGGGCACCCGGGTACAGTCTCCCCGGCTGAGGGTCGGCCCCACACTCCCCGGCTTCGGGAGTTTTGTTTTGTTCCAAAAATGGGACTGTACTATATGGTCTACCTGGGACTTGTCCCCTCTGTGTGGGTGACATATATCTTAGAGATTGTTCAAAATAAAAAAAAAACGCTGGGCGCGGTGGCTCGAGCCTGTAATCCCAGCACTTTGGGAGGCCGAGGCGCGTGGATCACAAGGTCAAGAGATCGAGACCATCCTGGTCAACATGGTGAAACCCCATCTCTACTAAAAATACAAAAAATTGGGCCGGGCGCGGTGGCTCAAGCTTGTAATCCTAGCACTTTGGGAGGCCGAGGCGGGTGGATCACGAGGTCAAGAGATCGAGACTATCCTGGCCAACATGGTGAAACCCCGTCTCTACTAAAAATACAAAAAAATTAGCTGGGCGCCGTAGCGAACGCCTGTGGTCCCAGCTACTCCGGAGGCTGAGGCAGGAGAATTGCTTGAACCCGGGAGGCGGAGGTTGCAGTGAGCTGAGGTCGTGCCACTGCACTACAGCCTGGTGCCTGGTGACAGAGTGAGACTGTCTCAAAAAAAAAAAAAAAAGAAAAATGGGAAACAATGCAGCGTTGCCTTGCTCTTTGTTTTACTTTAAATAGAGAGCATTCTTTTGTGTGGGTCTGTTACAATGAACCAGGCTTCTACCCACCACCCACATCTTGACACCCTTGCCTTGCAGGGACAGGAACCACCCCAACAGCTATGACCATGGAGCCTTCGTGGCTTTCTAGTGAATGAACAAGACACCTAAGCTTGTAAATAGGGCGGGAGGGGAGGCTATTCTCAGGCGCCTGCCCGCTGAGGTATCCTCAGCCCAGGCTCCTGGCCTAAGCCTGCCTCATGAATCTCAGCCTGGGTTTCTGTCTCGGCAGTCTGCCTATCGCAGTTGGGAAAAACAGCCTATTCCTGTCTTGGACAAACTCTGGGGAGGGCACAAAGAACATCCCTGGGCAGCAACACCAAGTGCTTCTTTGTTTTTTGTTTTGAGACAGGCTGAAGTGCAGTGGCATGATCACAGCTCACGACAGCCTCCACCTCCCAGGCTCAGGTGATCCTTCTGCCTAAGCCCACCAGTAGCTGGGACTACAGGTGAATGCCACCATGCCCGCTAATTTTTGTATTTGTAGAGATGGGTTTTTATTTGTTTGAGACAGAGTCTTGCTCCGTTGCCCAGGCTGGAGTGCAGTGGTGCAAGCTTGGCTCACTGAACCTTTGCCTCCTGGGTTCAAGTGATTCTCCAGCCTCAGGCTCCCGAGTAGCAGGGACTACAGGTGTGCACCATCATGCCCAGCTAATTTTGTATTTTTAGTAGAGATGGGTGTTGAGAAATGCTCAGTGTATGCTAAAATATATTGTTTGCTAAGAACAGCGGCAAGGAAAACCTAGCCAGCTCCCCCACCAAGTGGAAAACAACTTGGGGCATGCTAAAGTAGTAAAACAGTGTGTGTATATCATGCACCAGTTAATACAACGCTCAAACTTAAAGCGTGGGCTATGTGGCCCTGCCCCGTGGCTCCCTCGTGGAGAATACTTTCTAGTTTGTCCTTGATCAGTGGTAAGCAAGCACCAGCTGTCTACCTAGTTTATCTTGGGTCTATGAGAAAACACAGAACACCTGTTTGTTAATAATAATCACCTGCTCAGAGAAAATACGTGGATCAGAATCTGCTCAAGGCCCTCATCCCAGAATGTTGTCAGCCGAGTCTCTCAGCTCAGAAGGCTGTTTACCCCCAGTTAGACCTACTTTACTGGTCTATCTGGGTGTCTGCCCGTCAGTGTCTTTAGCGCTGCCTGGGTGGGGGTCTCTGCGGCCGAGCTGGTCTGGGTAGATGGCATTTCACCATGCTGACCAGAATAATCTTTAACTCTTGGCCTCAAGTTATCTGTCTGCCTCAGTCTCCCAAACTGCTGTGATTACAGGCTTAAGCCACTGTGCCTGGCCAGCACTTCTTTCTTTGTCAAACTTGTTAGCTTCAGGCAAGCTGTGAACTTCAGGACCAGAAAACCCCACATACCCACATACTATTATCCAATATATTGTCTCTACCTGGGAGCTGAGACAGCTCACAGGATAGGCAGTAAGGAGACTCTTTTTTTTATTTTTATTTTTATTTTTTAAGATGGAGTCTGGCTGTGTCGCCCAGGCTAGAGTATAGTGGCGAGATCTCGGCTCACTGCAACCTCCAGGTAGGAGACTCTTTATTGGAACTAAACTCAATCCCTCATGAAGGCTTTGGGGCTGACCCTTGGGGGTGGAAATTAGGGTAAATTAAATTAGTTTCCATTTAGGGGTTGGTGCATTTTTAGGGAACGGGACTCTGTCATTATCTGAAAATACTCATTGCTGCCGCTGTTACCTGATACTCAAAGCATTCCCCCAGTGTTGGGTGGAGTTTCCTGCTGCATTCACTCACACAGGAGCCAAACTCACTGAAGCCAGCAGGGATGGGAGCCTATAGGAGGCACTTTGACCAGCACAGCGTCAGAAGAACCCTACTGGAGGCCCCTCACAGGGGCAGATGGCAGGGATGCCCAGGCACCCACCTTGCTGTCCTTTTACCTCCTATCCCCACCCCAGCCTTGAGAGTCCCCCCTCTCTGTTCTTTCCCATGAATTTCTGTCACATTCTTCTCACTCCATTGGGCGTGAAAAATGTAGAACTTCCATGTTTTTGTCTCATTCTTTTAAAAATTCTATTTTTGTGAACGCTTTATACTATTTTATTTATATTTTTTAATTTTTTATCTTTTGAGACAGTTTCGCTCTTGTTACCCAGGCTGGAGTGCAATGGAGCGATCTCAGCTCACCACAACCTCCACCTCCTGGGTTCAAGCAATTCTCCTGCCTGAGCCTCCCGAGTAGCTGGGACTACAGGCCGTGCACCACCATGCCCAACTAATTTTTGTGTTCTTAGTAAAGACGGAGTTTCACCACGTTGACCAGGATGGTCTCAATCTCTCCGTGATCCACCCGCCTCGGCCTCCCAAAGTGCTGGGATTACAGGCGTGAGCCACCTTGCCCGGCCTATACTATTTTATAAAAAAGAAACCAATTAAGGATAAGAATCGGGGCTCCTTAGGTAAATGGCCAATTCTAGGACTCCGGTAAGAAACATGAGATGAACTGGCCGGGCGCAGTGGCTGATGTCTGTAATCCCAGCACTTTGGGAGGCCAAGGCGGGTGGATCACCTGAAGTTGGGTGTTCGAGACCAGCCTGACCAACATGGAGAAACCCAGTCTCTACTAAAAAATACAAAATTATCCAGACATGGTGGTGCATGCTTGTAATCCCAACTACCCAGGAGGCTGAGGCGGGAGAATCACTTGAACCTGGGAGGTAGAGGCTGCGGTGAGCCAAGATTGCGACATTACACTCCAGCCTGGGCAACAGGAGCGAAACTCTGTTTTAAAAAAAAAAAAAAAAAAGAAAGAAAATAAACATGTGAGATGAGCTGGGAGAATCTAGTAGTGCCAGGAAGGACAGGAATGCTAAACAAAACAAGTCAGTGATGGAGGATGTTTTCATTTATTACTTTTTATTATTACTATTTTGAAATAGAGTTGCTGGGTGCTGTGGCTCACGCCTGTAATCCCAGCTGTTAGGGAGGCAGAGGTGGGAGGATAGCTTGAGCCCAGGAGTTCGAGACCTGCCTGGGCAATATAGCGAGACCCCGTTCTACACATAAAGGAAAAAAACAAAAAGACACACTCACACAAAAAAGAAATAGAGTCGTACTCTGTCACCCAGGCTGGAGTGCAATGGCACGATCTTGGCTCACTGCAACCTCCGCCTCCTGGGTTCAAGAGATTCTCCTGCCTCAGCCTCCTGAGTAGCTGGGATTACAGGTGCATGCCATCATGCCTGGCTATTTTTTTTTTTTTTTTTTGTATTTTTGTAGAAACAGGGTTTTGCCATGTTGGCCAGGCTGGTCTTGAACTCCTGAGGATGCGGGCTGCCTGCCTCAGTCTCCCAAAATGCTGGGATTACAGGTGTGAGCCACCGTTCCTAGCTTGCTTTTTGTATTTTTAGTAGAGACAGGATTTCACCGTGTTGGCCAGGCTGGTCTCGAACTGCTGACCTCAGGTTATCCGCCTCCTTGATCTCCCAAAGCGCTGGGATTACAGGCATGAGCCACCACACCCGGCCCCATGTAATTTTTGTGGAGATGGGGTCTTGCTATGTTGCCCAGGCTGGTCTCGAACTCCTGGGCTCAAGTGATCCTCCTGCCTTAGCCTCTCAAATTGCTGGGATTACACGAGTGAGCCACTGTGCCTAGCCCCTACTCCCATATTGGTGTCTGCTTCTAGGCTAACTCAGCTGACACTTCAGTTTCTGGTTCATTTGAGCCCAGACCTCCATCCAGCCTCATGAAGCATCAGATCCCAGCAAAGCCAGCTCGGCCCCTCCAGGAGGGTAAATCTGCTGAGTGACCTCAGCCAGTGCCACCCCAGAGCAGAGCATGCAGCTGAGCCT
Source organism: Sapajus apella (assembly GCF_009761245.1). Lineage (NCBI taxonomy): Eukaryota > Metazoa > Chordata > Mammalia > Primates > Cebidae > Sapajus > Sapajus apella. The sequence goes on along the minus strand of NW_022437039.1, from coordinate 180,963 downwards.
GGCTTACATTCCTGACCCACAAAATCATGAGCAAAGGAGCGATTTCAAGCTTTCCATTAAGAATTGGGAGTAATTAAACAGCCATAGGTAACCAGGGCAGGGAGCAGCCCAAGGCCTCTTCAGGCTGCTGTGTGGACACATGATAACACATAGACATGTCCTGTTAAAGCATCTCAGGAATTGCAGATGGGGTGGGGAGCAGTAGCTCACACCTGCAATCCTAGCACTTTGGGAGGCCTCGGTGGGTGGATCACTTGAGGCCAGGATTTTGAGACCAGCTTGGGCAACATAGTGACACCCCATCTCCACAAAAAGATATTAAAAAAAAAAATTAGCCGGGCATGGGTGGTGTGCATCAGTAGTCCCAGCTACTCAAGGGGCTGAGGCAGGAGCCCAATAAATTGCTGGAGCCCAAGAGATCAAGGCTGCAGTGAGCTGTGATTGTGCCACTGCACTCCAGCCTAAACAACAGAGCCAGACCCTGTCTTAAAAAAGAAAAAAAAAATTAGAAACTGGGTTATTTTCCATCTCAAGGTTGCTTGCTTTCTTCACATAATTGCCATGATATGGATCCTATTAACTTTCTTTTCTTTTCTTTTTTTTTTAAACAGAGTCTTGCTTTGTCACCCAGGCTGGAGTGCAGTGGTTCGATCTCGGCTCACTGCAACCTCCGCTTCTCAGGTTCAAGGGATTCTGCTGCCTCAGCCTCCTGAGTAGCTGAGACTACAGGCACACGCCACCATTCCCAGCTCGTGTGTGTGTGTGTGTGTATATATATATATATATATATATATATATATTTTTTTTTTTTTTTTTTTTTTTAAGTAAAGACAGGGTTTCACCAAGTTGGCCAGGCTGGTCTCAAACTGCTGACCTCAGATGATCTGCCCACCTCAGCCTCCCAAAGTGCTGGGATTATAGGCGTGAGCCACCACGAGCCATCAGATCCTATTAACTTTCATCCTGTTCTACCTCTGCTCCTTGTTGGAGGTCTTCTGGATATGTTTTGTTTTTGTCCTGATCTCCAATCGAGTGAGCTTGGATCTTGGGGCCATTGTAATCTTTGGATTTCCCAAGCTGTGACCACGACACTTTCCTCATGCCGATAAGAATGGAGCAGGACTGTCCAGGGGCCCTGACGTGTCCACAGAAAGAAGGAAACCTGACTGGCAGGATTAGCTCATGCACACCTGGGGATTGTGTCCCTGCATTTGTCCTCTTCCATCTGTGAACATTAAGTTTGCTAATTGGTTTCAAGACCTACTTAATACCTGGCTGGGCACAGTGGCTCACGCCTGTAATCCCAGCACTTTGGGAGGCCAAGGCAGGCAGATCACCTGATGTCATTAGTTTGAGACCAGCCGGGCCAACATGGTAAAACCCTGTCTCTACTAAAAATACAAAATAAAATACTAAAAAAATACAAATACAATACTAAAAATAGAAAAATTAGCCGGATGTGGTGACAGGTGACTGTAATCCCAGCTACCTCAGAGGCTGAGGCAGGAGAATCACTTGAGCCCAGGAGGCGGAGGTTGCAGTGAGCCGAGATTTCACCACTGCACTTCAGCCCAGGGGACAAGAGTAAGACTTCATCTAAACAAAAAAAATTAGCCAGGCGAGGTACTGGGCACCTGTAATCCCAGCTACTCCTGAGGCTGACACAGAAGAATCACTTGAACCCAGGAGGTGGAGGTTGCAGTCAGCTGAGATCATGCCATTGCACTCCGGGGGAGGAAAGAAGAAAGAGACTAACTCTCAAAAAAAAAAAAAAAAAAAAAAAAAAAAAAAGAAAAGACCTTAATACCGAATTCCTCCAAGGTGTGAATAAGAAGCCCACAGGGCTGATGATCTTCAGTTTATTACTGCTGTGCATCTGCTCTTTTCCTACTGCTTAGAACTTCTACTTTTCTTTTTGTATTATTATTATTTTTTTTTTTTTTTTTTGAGACGGAGTTTCACTCTTGTTGCCCAGGCTGGAGTGCAATGGTGCGATCTCGGCTCACCGCAACCTCCGCCTCCTGGGTTCAGGCAATTCTCCTGCCTCAGCCTCCTGAGCATCTGGGACTACAGGCACGCGCCACCATGCCCAGCTAATTTTTTGTATTTTTAGTAGAGACGGGGTTTCACCACGTTGACCAGGATGGTCTTGATCTCTTGACCTCGTGATCCACCCGCCTCGGCCTCCCACAGTGCTGGGATTACAGGCTTGAGCCACTGCGCCCGGCCTCTTTTTGTATTATTATTTGTTTTGCTTGTTTTTAGAGATAGTGTCTTCCTCTGTTGCCCAGGCTGGAGAGCAATGGTGTGATCATAGCTTACTGCAGCCCCGAACTCCTGGGCTCAAGTGATCCTCTCACGTCAGCCTTCTGAGTAGCTGGCATTACAGATGCACACCACCATACCCAGCTAATTAAAAAAAAAAAAAAAATAGGCCGGGTGCGGTGGCTCAAGCCTGTAATCCCAGCACTGTGGGAGGCCGAGGCGGGTGGATCACGAGGTCAAGAGATCGAGACCATCCTGGTCAACATGGTGAAACCCCGTCTCTACTAAAAATACAAAAAATCAGCTGGGCATGGTGGCGTGTGCCTGTAATCCCAGCTACTCAGGAGGCTGAGGCAGGAGAATTGCCTGAACCCAGGAGGCGGAGGTTGCGGTGAGCCGAGATCGTGCCATTGCACTCCAGCCTGGGTAACAAGAGCGAAACTCCGTCTCAAAAAAAAAAAAAAAAAAAAAATTTGTAGAACAGGGTTTCACTATGTTGCCCAGGCTGGTCTCAAACTCTTGGGCTCAAGTGATTTTTCCCACCTCTCAAAGTGCTGGGATTACAAGTGTGAGCCACTGTACCCAAACCTACTTCCATAAGTAGGAAGTAATAAAAAAAAATAAGATTTTTTTGGGGGGGTCGGAGTCACGCTTTATTGCCCAGCCTGGAGTGCAATGGCAAGATCTCGGCTCACTGTAACCTCTGCCTCCTGGATTCAGGCCATTCTTACACGTCAGCCTCCTGAGTAGCTGGGATTACAGGTGCATGCCACCACACCCGGCTAATTTTTGTAGAGATGGGGTTTCACCGTGTTGGTCAGTCTGGTCTCGAACTCCTGACCTCGTGACCTGCCCACCTCCGCCTCCCAAAGTGCTGGGATTATAGGCGTGAGCCACCCTGCCCAGCCTGGCTGGGCCTTTTTAATCATAAATTGCTGCAAATCAAGCAGCCCCGGCTCCATTTTCTCCCTTCCCCGGTGTGGTGTCCCCCTTGCTCTTTCCTCACTTCCCATCTCCCCTTCTTCCCTGCAGAAGTTTTAGGATCCTAATTATTTCAGTAAGCAAGTATGCTCTCCAGGGGAGCGGCAAGGCCCTTCCTAAGGGACCCCAGTGCCCTGAACACTGCCTATTATTGTTCTTCCTCTGCCTTCAGTAGCCACATTAGTCTTTCGCCACAGGAAACATCACAATCCTGAGGTCCCAGAACTGCCCCAAAGCCACAAATGGCTATTGAGTGCTTGAAATGGGGCGAGTCAGAGCTGAGATGTGCTCTTACTGTAAAATGCACTGGATTTTGAAGACTTTTATGAAACAAAAATATGCAGCATGTCAGTAATTGTATTTGTTGAAAGAATAACATTTTGGAGGGCCGGGCACGGTGGCTCAAGCCTGTAATCCCAGCACTTTGGGAGGCCGAGGCGGTGGATCACGAGGTCAAGAGATCGAGACCATCCTGGTCAACATGGTGAAACCCCGTCTCTACTAAAATACAAAAAGTTAGCTGGGCATGGTGGCGCGTGCCTGTAATCCCAGCTACTCGGGAGGCTGAGGCAGGAGAATTGCCTGAACCCAGGAGGCGGAGGCTGCAGTGAGCCGAGATCGCGCCATTGCACTCCAGCCTGGGTAACATGAGTGAAACTCCGTCTCAAAAAAAAAAAAACAAAAAACATTTTGGAGATGATGAGTTAACTAAATTGTATTAAAATTAATCTCACCTGTTTCCTTTTATTTATTTTTTATTTTATTTTTTTGAGACAGAGTTTCACTCTTGTTGCCCAGGCTGGAGTGCAATGGCGCGATCTCGGTTCACTGCAACCTCCGCCTCCTGGGTTCAGGCAATTCTCCTGCCTCAGCCTCCCGAGTAGCTGGGACTACAGGCATGTGCCACCATGCCCAGCTAATTTTTTTTGTATTTTTAGTAGAGACGGGGTTTCACCATGTTGACCAGGATGGTCTCGATCTTTTGACCTCATGACCCACCCGCCTCGGCCTCCCAAAGTGCTGGGATTACAGGCGTGAGCCACCGCGCCCGGCCCAATTTTTGTATTTTTAGTAGAGATGGGGTTTCACCATTTTGGCCAGGCTGGTCTTGAACTCGTGACCTCAGATGATCTGCCCTCCCAAAGTGCTGGGATTACAGGCGTGAGCCACCGCGCCCCACCTGTAATACGCTGTAGTCCTCAACCCCGCGGGTTTCGCTCCACGCCTCTCCCTCCCGAGCCTCTAGGGGCTGCCTTGTCCCGCCAAGGCCACACCCCCTCCAGTGCCACGACACCCCGCCCCGGACACGCCCCCTCCGGCCCTACAGAACCCCGCCCCGACCCTTGGCCTTCGGGCCCTTTTCCCTGGGGGCGAGATTTTTTGGCCTCGCCCCTGGACTAACTGCGCGGTGGGAGGAGCCCGAGGCTAGGAGCACGCTGCGCGGGACGCGGAGTATACCGAGCGGACCAAAGAGAAAGACCGTCGCCCGCAGGGAGCCCTAGACAACTAAAATAAAGAACAGGATGAGCTCAGGTGCTCAGGGCAGGAAAGCAAAGACCCGGCAGATGAGCCAGTCAGGCGATCCTAGCCCCGACGCACCGAGGAGTCTAGGTCGAGGGCCGGCCGACACTGGAGACGTGGTCCCGGCTCCCCGGGGGCTTTGAACGCTCTGGGAGGCACCAGCTGCAGCCAACCCAAGAAGGCACCTTAAGCACAGGGAAAGAGTTAGTTTGGGTTCAAACCCTGTTGGTGAGGCCGCTTCCCTACTGGGGAGCCACTGCTTCTTCATCGGGAAAGTTAGGACAAAAGCAGCCTGGCAGGACTCGGGAGGACTTTAGGTGACACATCCTCTTTCTAACACAGGTGGCTGCTCCTGTGCCCTGGAATGTAAGCCCCTGAGGGCAGGGCCTCATTCCTTCCGTTTCTCTCTGGGTCCTCAGCCCCGGCTTTGTAACGGTGCCTGGCACACAGCAGGCCATTGTAGAGTAGTCACGTGAATGAAAAGCCTAGCAAAGAAGCCGGCACGCTGTGGGCATTTAAAAATGGCTCTTAGCCCAGAAGAAAGACTGGCAGACCCCCAAGGGGCACCAGGCCAGTCTTGATTTGGGGAGGTGGTAGTTCTGGCTTGGGGATGGTTACACTCTCACACATTCTGGGATTGAAATCTGGATTTCGCCGGGCGCGGTGGCTCAAGCCTGTAATCCCAGCACTTTGGGAGGTCGAGGCGGGTGGATCACGAGGTCAAGAGATCGAGACCATCCTGGTCAACATGGTGAAACCCCGTCTCTACTAAAAAAATACAAAACATTAGCTGGGCATGGTGGCACATGCCTGTAATCCCAGCTACTCAGGAGGCTGAGGTAGAAGAATTGCCTGAACCCGGGAGGCGGAGGCTGCGGTGAGCCGAGATCGCGCCATTGCACTCCAGCCTGGGTAAAAAGAGCGAAAACTCCGTCTCAAAAAAAAAAAAAAGAAATCTGGATTTCTCACTTTGTCTTCCTGTCTCTGGCCCCGCCCTCTTCCCATCCCATTCCCAAACTGGGAGCTTAAGGGTTAACTCTAGGAAGCCCCTCATCACCTGGTTGGGATGGGACTGGGGCAAGGAACTTCCTGTTCCATTTTCCCAGAGCCCTTCCCCAGGCTGGTGGAGGCTGACTCTGGCCCTGGAAACTTCAGAGAACCTCCCAGCATCTCTGCCTCTGTAGTGGGGACCACGAGTGGTGAGTTGGAGGGAAGCCGGGGTGCAGGCTGCTAGCACGGGTGCTAGGAGCTCACAGCAGCTTGAAGAGAGCAGGGGAAGCTCCAGGCCTTGGTGCTGGGGCGGGGGCTGGAATAGTCTTGGGAGGATATAGAAGGTCTGCTGGGGAGCCTTGTGCCAGCCAGCTTGGTGGACCTGTCTCGATGGGTGCTTCAGGGAGGAGGGAGATCGCAGGACTTCCTGTGACATTGAAGAAGGCAGGCTTCACGTGCTCCCAGGTGGACTGATGGGCCTTGCCCACTCAGCCCAGCACGTGGAGGGAAGCCAACCAGCAAACAACAAATCAGGCAGCTGCCAACTGCGTCCAGGGAGAAGGGCAGTGTTCCCGGCTGAGGACCCCACCTTTGCCCCCTTCCCAGCTCTGGGCACTCATGTGATCTGGGTGGGTCTCATGGCAGCATCTCCACTCTGGGCTCCAGATTAAGCTGGTCAAATGTTGGATGGTGGCAGTAGAGCCTCCCCTGCCTCCCTGCCCAGCTTACCCCCTACGGTAGTGCATATTAACAGAGCTTTTGTCCTGGAGATCTTGGGGGAGGGAGAGACTCTCTGAAGCCAACTTGTCTCAAATTCCACCTCTTTGAAACCGTTTAGAGAGACCTCACCTGGAGATTCCGGCCTCCTGGTGTGGCTGGGCCTGAGGGCTGGAATTTGGAATCCTCTTATTTTTTCTAATTCTTGCTGTGATATTTTGGCTAAGCCTAGGAAAATGGCACAGGGCAGGACCGACTTCAGGTGCTTTTCTGTTTCAGAGCTTTGGCCCTGTGTTCTAGATCTACATTCTCAGCCTAAAGCAAATCCCTGGCTCCATCTGGTGTGACCCTGAGCAAGTTACCAAGTGCAAAGATTGGTCTTTGCACTTGGCAAAGGGAGAAATGATTGTTTAGTCCATGGGCTGGACCAGGATGAAGCGAGCCTAAGGTACACTCAGTACCTGCCCGATGCCCCCGCTGGGCAACGGATGAGCAGTGATTGGTTCTCTTGTTTTGTGCATGCTACTAAAAACCACTCAAACGCAATCCCATTTTCTCCTCCAACTCTGCCTTTTTTGTTACTGTTTTTTGAGACAGGGTCTTCCCCTTTTATCCAGGCTGGTGTGCAGTGGCACGAACATGGCTCACTGCAGCTTTGACCTTTTGGGTTCAAGTGATCCTTCTGCCTTGGCCACCCAAAATGCTGGGATCATAGGCATGAGCCGCCATACCCGGCCTCACGCCATTTTTCTGATCATTTGCCACAGATGTTTTCTGTCCTAGACGTTGCTACACATTTTCCTTCGAGATGGCCAGAATCATTGCCATTTCCTAATTTCTGCTGACAGACGCTGAAGTAACTTCAAGTGCTGGATGAACATTCATTGAACTAGACACAGCTCCTACTCCCAGGCCAGGGTGAGAAGTACACTCCTCTGTGATTGGGGCACAGCGCCATCCTGGTTGGGGAGAGACGGGGTGGGGTGGGTGCCTGGAGTGGATGCCAAAGGGCAGGAAAGTGTAGTTCCGGCTTGGGAGTGGTTACACTCTCACACATGCAGGGGTTGAAATCTGGATTTCTCACTTTGTCTTCATTTACCCTGTCCCCATCCGGCTCCCAAGCTGAGAGTTTAAGGGTTAACACTAAGAAACCCCTCAACACCTGGATGAGATGAGACTGGGGCAGGAAACTTATACTGTTCCATTTTTCCGGAGTGGCCGAGGTTGGAAGATGCTGGGGAGCCAGGGTGGGGGTGGGGGAGCTTGGAAGATACTGTGCGTTGGGGGAAGTTAGGAGAGATGGGTTGTGTTTTGGCATCACCTACCTCTCCTCATCGGCTGGCTTAAAATCCCCCATTGTGGACCACAACCCACACCCCACTTGAGAAGGAGGTTCAGAGAACCCTTAGGCTCGTATTAAGGGGATTCACCGAAATGTCCAAGGCTCTGACTAGGCCATCATTACCAGGGAGAGGCTGCCCAAGGCTGGGTTACTTTTTTTTTTGAGATGGAGTCTCTCTGTGTCACCCAGGCTAGAGTCGAGTGGCTTGATCTCAGCTCACTGCAACCTCTGCCTCCCAGGTTCAAGCAATTCTCCTGCCTCAGCCTCCTGAGCAGCTGGGGACCACAGACGCAGGCCACCATGCCCGGCTAAATTTTTTTTTTTTGACACAGTGTCTCATTCTGTCACCCAGGCTGGAGTGCAGTGGCATGATCTCTGCTCACTGTAACCTCTGCCTTCCAAGTTCAAGCAATTCTCCTGTCTCAGCCTCCCAAGTAGCTGGGACTATAGGCACATGCCACCACGCTGGGCTAATTTTTGTAATTTTAGTAGAGACAGGGTTTCATTATATTGGTCAGTCTAGTCTCAAACTCCTGACCTCAGGTGATTCACCCACCTCAGCCTCCCAGAGTGCTAGGATTACAGGGGTGAGCCACTGCACCCAGCCACTGGGTTATCTTTTTGCTGAGCCTTAGTGTCCTCAGCTGTAGAATGGGTCAACAGGACTGTGAGTCACTGTTTGCTGCGGTGCCTGGTGTTGTAATCAGCAATAAGAACAGTAACAGCTCGCGCTCATGGACGCCTACTCTATGCCAGCCACTGGGTGCTGGACACTGCCCTGTGCCATCCAGGTGGGGGGAGTGGTGCTTCAGGTTTTCTTCCCCTCCCCCTGCGTGGGGTGCCCAATGGAAGTGGAGGGTGGGAGGCTCTAGGAGAGGTTCATTTGTAGCCCTGAGGCTGGAGAACAGGAAGGGCAGAAAGCAGAGGGCAGGAACCATCTGAGACATGGGTTTCCATGTCTATAAATGACCCCTGCTTGAAAGAAAATGTAAAAGTGCCTCAGAGATCTAACAAAAATATGAGCCTACTCTGCTCAGAAACGCTTAAGTCTTCCAGCCTCAATTAGCTGAGCTGGGCTAAACTGAGTCCCCTGTAGGTGGGGCTGAAATTTCAGAGGTTCCCCATGGGTAGCACTAGACCAGAAAAGCCCCACAGGGAGGTGGGGGAGGAGGAGGCTGTCAGTACCCCCACCCAGTGCCCCCTGGTGACTATAGATGATTTATGTTTTATTTTTTGGGATGGGGGATTGCACTGTCACCTAGGCTGGAGTGCAATGTTGCAGTCACAGCTCACTGCCGCCTCAACTTCCTGGGCTCAAGCAGTCCTCCCACCTCAGCCTCCCAAGTAGCTGGGACTACAGGTGCACACCACCACGACTGGCTAATTTAAAATTTTTTTTATAGATGGGGGTCTTGCCATGTTGCCCAGGCTGGGCTTGAACTCTTGAGGCTCAAGGGATCCTCCTGCCTCAGCCTCCCAAAGTGCTAGGATAACAGGCATGATCCCAGCACCCCTAACCTTTTATTCTGAAAATTCGAAAACACCCAGAGAACTTTAAAGAGGAGTGAAAGGAACATTCACATATGTATGTCTTGTCAATCCATTAACGTGGCTGAAACTTCAGGCCCTTCTCCAAACTCTTCAGCATCTTCTAAGAACGCAGCCACTTCCTGTGTATTACTGGACTAGACTCTCACCTCCGAAATGAATAGCCATTCTATTATCATGTACTGTCCCGACCATACTCAAAATTTTCCAACTGGCCCCAGGATATCTTTTAAAGCCTTTAAGAAATGTGAAGGAGGATCCAATGAAGGTTCGCTCACTTGGTTGTGAGGGCTCTTTGGGCTCCTTTCCAACAGCGCCGCCTACAGGCACTTGCTTTTTATGACACTGAGAGTAACTCAGGTCAGTTTCTTTGAGAGATGGTCTGACATGTTGCATATTCCCAGCAAGGCCCTATGCATTGAAAGTTGGGTCTAACCTCATTAGGCCGGGACGTGGTGGTTCATGCCTGTAATCCCAGCACTTTGGGAGGCCGAAGCAGGTGGATCACCTGAAGTCAAGAGTCTGAGACCAGCCTGGACAACATGGCGAAACCCCATCTCTACTAAAAATAAAAAATTAGCTGGGTGTGGTGGCATATGCCTGTAATCCCAGCTACTCAGGAGGCTGAGGGCCGTGAATCACTGGAACTTGGGAGGCAGAGGTTGCAGTGAGCCGAGATCACACCATTGCACTTCAGCCTGGGCAACAAGAGCAAAACGCCATCTCAAGTAAATAAATAAAAATAAAGGCCCCATTGGATTGAGATTAGGCATTTTGGGGCTAGACACAGTGTCTCATGCCTGCAATCCTAGCACTTTGGGAGGCTGAGGCAGGTGGATCTCTTGAGCCCAGGAGTTTGAGACCAGCCTGAGCAATATAATGAGACCTCATCTCTACAAAAATAAAATAAAATTAACCCAGCATGGTGATGTACACCTGTAGTCCCAGCTACTTGGGAGGCTGAGGCAGAAGGATCACTTGAGCCCAGGAGGTCGAGGCTGCAGTGAGCCATGATCATGCCACTGCACTCCAGCCTGGGTGACAGAGTGAGACCCTGTCTAATTAAATTACTTAATTAAATTAAACATTTAAAAAAGAGGCTTGGCCTGGTGGGTCATGCCTTAATCCCAGCACTTTGGGAGGCTGAGGCAGGCCAATCACTTGAGGTCAGATGTTCAAGACCAGCCCAGCCAAAATGGTGAAATCCTCATCTCTACTAATAATGCAGAAATTAGCCAGGTGTGGTAGCACAGGCCTGTAATCCTAGCTATTCAGGCGGCTGAGGGATGAGAATCACTTGAACCTGGGAAGTGGAGGCTGCAGTGAGCTGAGATCGTGCCACTGCACTCCAGCCTAGGGGACAGAGTGAGACTCCATCTCGGAAAAAAAAAAAAAAAAAAACAGGCGTGGTGGCTCACGCCTGTAATCCCAACAGTTTGGGAGGCTGAGGCAGGCAGATCACCTGAGGTTGGGAGTTCAAGACCAGCCTGACCAACATGGTGAAACCCCATCCCTACTAAAAATACAAAATTAGCTGGGCATGGTGGCGTATGCCTGTAATTTCAGCTACTCAGGAGGCTGAGACAGGAGAATTGCTTAAACCTGGGAGGCAGAGGTTGCAGTGAGCTGAGATCACACCATTGCGCTCCAGCCTGGGCACCAAGAGCAAAACTCTATCTCAAAAAAAAAAAAAAAGAGCTTTAAAAAAAGCAAATATTTTTGGCCAGGATCCATCTTGATTCTCCAACTGGCTACATCAGGAAGAAGGGAAGGACAGGTTGTTTCTCTTTCAGGGATGCTTACCCAGTGAGAAAAACAATTCCCCTGGGTCTGTGTGTTGGGTGTCTTTTAACATCGATGATGGAGGCATAGGGCTGGCTTCCTTGCAGCAGATCCTAACCCAGGGTGTTCAGCTCTGCAGGTGTGGGAAGAGAGGAGGAGAGAGACCCAAGAGCGGGGCTTGCTGCAGGGAGGCATCCCCACAGTGAAGGATGCTTGAAGAATCAGTCCCAGCTGCCCTGGAGCAGGAGCAGCTGGGGGAAGTCAAACTGGAGGAGGAGGAGGCTACTGGCCCAGAGGACCCCAGGCGGCCAGAGTCCAGGCTGAGGCCCGAGGTGGCTCACCAGCTATTCAGATGCTTCCAGTATCAGGAGGACATGGGGCCGAGGGCATCCCTGAGCCGGCTCCGCGAGCTCTGTGGCCACTGGCTGCGGCCGGCTCTGCACACCAAGAAGCAGATCCTGGAGTTGCTTGTGCTGGAGCAGTTCCTGAGTGTGCTGCCGCCACACCTCCTGGGCCGCCTGCAAGGGCAGCCGCTCAGGGACGGGGAGGAGGTGGTACTGCTGCTGGAGGGCGTCCACCAGGAGCCCAGCCACTCGGGGCCACTGGTGAGAGGGTCGGGGCAGCGGGCTGAGCAGCGTGGGAATGATGGGGACTTGATCCACACAGTGAGGAATCTCTGGAAACGTCACTTTCCCTCACCTGACCATTCCTTCTTCACCTCCTAACTCCTCTCCTGTCTGACTCTCACCCTGTCTCTGTCCCATGTCCCCTCGGAGTTGGTAGGACACAGGTTGCCACCCCGGGAGTCGCTTAACTTGAATGTGTTTTGAGCAGGATTTTAGTTGTAATGCTGGCAAGAGCTGTCCCCGTGCGGACATCACCTTGGAGGAACAGGGGTGTGTTTCCCAGGTCCCCAGCCACAGCCCCAAGAAGGAAGTGCCGGCAGAAGAGCCTCCAGTGCTGGGCCTATCGGATAAGCCTCCCCCACCCCTGCCAGAGCCTGCCAAACCTGCTGAGCTGGGACAGTGGAGACTTCCTTCAAGTTCAAAGCAGCTGCCGAGCCCAGGGCCCCAGAAGACATTTCAGTCCCTGCAAGAAAGCAGTGAGGAGCTTGTGCCCTAGGAGGCCAAGGACTGGATGTTGGGGGAGGGGCATGCCTGGATGTCTGGGGTGGGGTGAGAAGTGGGGCCTCCACAGGTGGCAGGGACAGGAGCGTGCCAAGATGCCTTCACAGGGCCTTGATGATGGGGTGCATGTCCTTGCAGCCACATGGCAGGCAGGGCTGCCTTCTAACGTGCTTCCTCCCCTCTTCCCCAATGCTGTCAGGTCCCCAGGGCCCCTCGCCATGGCAAGAGGAGACTTCCCGAGATCAGGAGCTGGTGGCTGTGCTGGTGAGCTGGGCTACACCCCAGGGAGTTCTCAAGCCCCAGGAACTTCTCTGCCATTGCAGCTTAGCTAATCTGCATCTGCCCTGATTCAATCCTGCAAAGCGTTCAATTCCCCACAGGTTTCTGAAGCATGTTCCTCACTCACCAAGGGTTTCTGCTCTTGATACAGGAGTCCCTGACCTTTGAGGATGTGCCAGAGAATAAGGTGTGGCCTGCACATCCTCTGGGTAAGCAAACCTTCCCTGGAGCAGTGACCACTGATCACTGATGCGTCTTTCTTTTCTTTTACTTTCTGTCTCTCTCTCTCTCTCTCTCTCACCCTTTTTAGAGATCAGGGTCTCTCTATGTTGCCCAGGCTAGTCTCAACTCTTGGGTTCAAGTGATCCTCCCACTTCGACCTCCCAAAGTACTAAGATTACAGGCATGAGCCAACAGGTCCGGCCAACACTTTCTTTGAAGTTCCAGACCCCACCTGACCTCTGTCACCCAGACTGTGGCACAATCAGGGCTCACTGCAGCCAGGACCTCCTGGGCTCAGGTAATCCTCCCACCTCAGCCTCCCAAGTAGCTGGGACTACAGGTGTGTGCCACCATGCCCAGCTAACTTTTTGTAGCAATGGGGTCTCACTATATTGCCCAGGCTGGTCTTGGAACTTCGGGCCTCAAGTGATCCGCCTACCTTGGCCTCCCAAAGTAGGAGGCGTGAACCACTGTGCTTGGCCTTTCTGGCTTTTGTAAGGGGCTATTTTGATGTTTTCTTTTTAATTTTTACTTTTAGGCTCATTGTATCTGGTATAATTGCTGGCTGTTAATTTTGAACTCTTAAAATAGGCAATCAAAGGAATCATTGCTAATGGGTATGGGGTTTCCATTTGGGGTAACGAAACAGTTCTGCAACTAGATATTTATGATGTTGACACAACCTTGTAAATATACTTGATGGCCAGAACTGGACACTTAAAAACAGTTATTGTGGTAAATTGCAGGTTTTATGTATTTTACTGAAAAAAAAAAGAGGAGCACCCTCACTTGGCCCCCACCCTCTCTACCCACCTACCAGGTTTTTTGTTGTCGTTTTGAGATGGAGTCTCGCTTTGTTGACCAGGCTGGAATGCAGTGGCACAATCTCGGCTCACTGCAACCTACCCCTCCCGGGTTCAAGCTATTCTCCTGCCTCAGTCTCCCAAGTAGCTGGGACTACAGGCATGTTTTGTCACACCCAGCTAATTTTTGTATTTTTTGTAGAGACGGAGTTTCACCATGTTGCCCAGGCTGGCCTCAAACTCACCCCTGACTTCAAGTGATCTGCCTGCCTCGGCCTCCCAAAGCGCTGGAATTACAGGCGTGAACCACTGCCCCTGACCTTTCATCGACCAGCTTTGCAGGATCCTGGGTTTCTTTCTACTTCCAGGCCAATCTGGTTCTGGCGATTGGTAGGAGTCCTGGGAATAAGCCTGACCATCTCTTGTTTTCTCTTGTTTCCTAGGATTCAGAAGCAGAACTCCAGACAAGGAGGAGTTTAAACAAGAAGATCCCAAAGGGGCTGCCTGGCCCGCTGCCATCTTAGCAGAGTCCCAGGCAGACAGTCCTGGGGCGCCAGGAGAGCCTCCCGCCCAGACACTCGGACCGGGCTCTGCGGACAGCGGCCCCAGTCAAGATGGGTCCCTTGTTGGTGGCAGTGAAATACTGGAGGTCAAAGTGGCCGAGGGCGCCCCCGAGCCCAATCCGGAGTTGCAGTTCATCTGCGCGGACTGCGGGGTGAGCTTCCCGCAGTTGTCTCGCCTGAAGGCGCACCAGCTGCGCTCGCACCCGTCCGGGCGCTCCTTCCTGTGCCTGTGCTGCGGAAAGAGCTTCGGCCGCAGCTCCATCCTCAAGCTGCACATGCGCACTCACACGGACGAGCGGCCGCACGCCTGCCACCTGTGCGATCACCGCTTCCGCCAGAGCTCGCACCTGAGCAAGCACCTGCTCACCCACTCCTCCGAGCCCGCCTTCCTGTGCGCCGAGTGTGGCCGCGGCTTCCAGCGCCGCACCAGCCTCGTGCAGCACCTGCTGGCGCACGCCCAGGACCAGAAACCGCCCTGCGCGCCTGAGAGCAAGGCCGAAGCGCCGCCGCCAACCGAGGTCCTGTGCTCCCACTGCGGCCAGACCTTTCAGCGCCGCTCCAGCCTCAAGCGCCACCTGCGGATCCATGCCAGGGACAAGGACCACCGGTCCTCTGAAGGCTCCGGCAGCCGCCGCCGGGACTCTGACCGGAGGCCCTTCGTGTGCAGCGACTGCGGCAAAGCCTTCCGGCGCAGTGAGCACCTGGTGACCCACCGGCGGGTGCACACGGGCGAGCGGCCCTTCTCCTGCCAGGCTTGTGGCCGCAGCTTCACGCAGAGCTCGCAGCTGGTCAGCCACCAACGGGTGCACACCGGCGAGAAGCCCTATGCCTGCCCGCAGTGTGGGAAGCGCTTTGTGCGCCGGGCCAGCCTGGCCCGCCACCTGCTGACCCACGGTGGCCCTCGGCCCCACCACTGCACCCAGTGCGGCAAGAGCTTTGGCCAGCCCCAGGACCTTGCCCGCCACCAGCGTAGCCACACGGGCGAGAAGCCCTGCCGCTGCAGCGAGTGCGGTGAGGGCTTCAGCCAGAGCGCCCACCTGGCGCGCCACCAGCGCATTCACACTGGGGAGAAGCCCCACGCGTGCGACACCTGCGGCCACCGCTTCCGCAATAGCTCCAACCTGGCCCGCCACCGCCGCAGCCACACAGGCGAGCGGCCTTACAGCTGCCAGACATGTGGCCGCAGCTTCCGGCGCAACGCGCACCTACGGCGGCACCTGGCTACCCATGCGGAGCCCGGGCAGGAGCAGGCCGAGCCCCCACAGGAGTGCATGGAGTGCGGTAAGAGCTTCAGCCGCAGCTGCAACCTGCTGCGACACCAGCTGGTGCACACGGGCGCCAGGCCCTACTCTTGCACGCAGTGTGGCCGCAGCTTCAGCCGCAACTCCCACCTGCTGCGCCACCTGCGCACCCATGCCCGCGAGACGCTTTACTAGCTTAACCCACCTTCCGCCAGCCATGCCCTGCGCCCACCTACCTGGGGTCCTCTACAGCAGAGGCCTGCAGGAATGTCCCTTCCCACCATACCGCACGTCCCTCTGCCTCCACTTCCACAACTGTCCTTCCCTGTCCCAGGCATTGGTTCCCAGCCTCAGCAATGTAATTAAAACGCCCAAAGTAAAATGGCCTTCTTCAAAATGGCCCCTCTTTATTTCTTTATAAGCCCACAAAAATTCGAACTGTCAGCTTTCCCTCTGGGGCACAGGGACACAGCTATGACTTCTGGAGTAGGCAGCCTGGGAGCAGGTGTGGGGAGAGGGCTGCCACCCAGAGTGGGGGAGAAGGGGAGATGTCAGCCATCACAGCCAGCCGTAGGGAGGACCAACGAATCTGACCCTGGAATGTTTTTTCCTCTGGACACTACCCTTGATCTGTGCTGTGCAGTAACTACTCACTAGTCACATAAGACTCCTTAAGTTGGCCGGTGCTCCTAGGACTTTGGGAGGCGGAGACGGGTGGATCACTTGAAGTCAGGAGTTCGAGACCAGCCTGACCAATATGGTGAAACCCCTGTCTCTACAAAAAATACAAGTATTAGCCAGGTGTGGTGGTGTGCACCTGTAGTCCCAGCAACCAGGGAGGCTGAGACAGGAGAACTGCTTGAACCTGGGAGGCAGAGGCTGCAGTGAGCTGAGATCATGCCATTGCACTCCAGCCTGGGTGACAGAGTGAGACTATGTCACCAAATGTCACAGGAGAAATTCCTCTCGTGGAAGACCCCAGAGAAGGTCATTTCAAGGAGCTGGGATCAGTTAACTGAAAGATGGAGGGTGAGGAGCTGGGAGAGGCCACATTTGAAGCACAGGAAGCCCTCCTGATTTATTGAGTGCCTACTGTGTGCCAGGGAAGGTACTGGGTTATTGAGTGGAATGAGGGGAAGGCGCCCTGGGAAGGATGTGGGAGGGGTGGCCCAGGCAGAGGGAGTAGCAGGAAGCCAGGTGGGGGAAAGGAGGAGCCCCAGCTGCAGCTGCACAGCATCTGTCCTAGAGAGGGACAGGAAAGCTCCTGATGGCTGGCCTGACAGGACAGCCCTGAGCTCATGTGCAATGGGAGGCCTGCAGAGGGCGCAGGCAGGGAGGGGTTTCTTCTCTAGCAATAGTCACTTCTGCTTTGGCTACTGCGTGGAAATGACTTGAGAAAGGCAAGGCCGGGGACGCCCGCAAGGAGGTGGAGACAGTGGGGCTGCCAGAGCCCCTGGGGACCACAGCACAGCAGGAGGGATTTCTAGGTAAGAGGAAGCCATGGGGGACATGAGAGCGGTGAGTCGTTGGGGACACGGGGTCACTGGAGAGGTCAGGGAAATGGGAGAAAGAACTTGAACGGTGGTAGAGGGGAGATCCCACATGTGGCCCAGGGTAAGATGAGTCAGGACCGGGCCCTGGCTGTGGGTGGCCCCTCACAGCTGGGGGCTCCGGCCAGAGATAGTCCTTCCAGGGTAACGGGGCGTCAGAGTGATCTGCAGGATGTGAAGGACAAAAGCCTGCAGGGCCCTTTGAGGCTTTGCAGAGAGGAACTCGGGATCCAGCTGCCTCTTTCCTCAGGAAGGCTGGGGACACCCTTCTTCCTGGTCACCTCCCCTAGCCCTGCAGGAGCTGCTGGGACAGGGGCTGGAAGCAAGCAGGGCCCTCAGGGTGACCAGGATCACTTCAGGTGAATGTCAGGGTCACTGTCCAGCTGTCTCCCCTGCTGGGCTCTAGGCTGGTCCCAAGGAGTGCTTGTTCCAAAACTCAAGACTGTAACCTTTTTTCTTTATAAATTACCCAGTCTCAAGTATTCTCTATAGCAGTGTGGAAAGGGCCAGACCAGGGAGGGGCATACTGACCCCCAGGAATGTTACTGGTCCCCAAGCCCTTCACATCCTCAAACAGCCAGCGCCCCTCCCAGACAGTGGGCTGAGCCCTGTGACAGCTGCTCAGGGAGCCTCCCCTGCAGGTGTTTGCTCCTCCCCAGGCCATGGCCCGTTTCCCCCTCCTCCTTCCTGCTCAGACCGAAGACCAGAGTCATGGAACCCCAGGATGGGATGGGACGAGCCAGGCCAGGGCCCCCAGTCCCATCTTTATCTTAGCAGCTGCTGGTGGTTGCCAAGCCTCCCCTGAGCGGGAGAGGCTGGTCTCTGAGTCAGCAGAGGCAGGAAGTGGAGGAGCCTCTGCAGGACCAGGAGACCATGGCCTCCGAAATGGTGAGAGGTGCCCTCCCAGGCGTTTCTTCTGGCTGCTCCAGGCTCTGCAACTAACTGCAGTGTGGTGAGGCCTCAGGCCCAGAGATCTGACCCCTGCCTTCTTGCCTCTACCCTGAAACCAGGGTCCAGTGGGGGGCTCCTGAGTCTCCTTCTGCCCCAGCCCCTGGGGCCTCTGATCTTGGGAGAAAACCAAGGAGATTTTGTGGCCCCAGCCCTGCCAAAGGGATGAGGGCAGAAGAGGGAGCCATGACAAGAAAAATGGGGCCCCAAAGTCCCTTGCGCCACAGGCCCAGGGGTGGTGGTCAGGGAGCCGCTTCTGTGCTTCCAGCTCTGTGATCAAGGATGCATCAGGCTAAAATCCTCTAGTCCTCAACCAACCCACCAGGGCACGGAGACCCATGCACTGTTATCCATAAGAAAGTCAGGGGCTGCTGGATGTGATGGCTCATGCTTATAATTCCAGCATTTTGAAAGGCCATGGTGGGCGGATCACCTGAGGGCAGGAGTTTGAGACCAGCCTGACCAACATAAGAAACCCCTTCTCTATTAAAAACACAAAAAATTAGCTGGGTATGGTGGCACATACCTGTAATCCCAGCTCCCCTGGAGGCTGAGGCAGGAGCATTGCTTGAACCCGGGAGGCGGAGGTTGTGGTGAGCCAAGATTGTGCCATTGCACTCCAGCCTGGGCAACAAGAGCAAAACTCTGTCTCAAAAACAAGAAAAGAAAAAAAAGACGGGGGCCTGGCCTTGCTCTTCCACATCTGTAACCCCAGTATGTCCATCGGATCCACATTCTCTGCTGTCACTACTGGGCCCCCTGCCTCCCTGTGCCCGCCTGTCAGAGAAGCCTGCAAGCAGGCACCTGATTCCATTTGAGCAACTGTTATTTTATTGTATTGCTTTCAGGGGAAAGTATGAATGCAGTGCCCACTACCACAGATGATGCGATCAAGCGTCCCACACTTGTGGAAGTCACAGGGGTCAGCACATCCGGAGTGCAATGGAGATGGTTTGGCATCATGTCCCACCCAAATATCATCTGGAACTGTAATCCCCACATGTCAAGGGAGGGACATGGGAGGAGGTGATTGGATCATGGGGGCGGGTTCCCCATGCTGTTCTGGTGAAACTGAGTGAGTTCTAATGAGATCGGATATTTTAAAAATGTTTGGCAGTTCCCTGCTTTCTCTCTCCCTCTCTCTGTCTCTCTTCTGCCACCATGTAAGACATGCCTTGCTTTCCCTTCGCCTTCAACCATGATTGTAAGTTGCCTGAGGCCTCCCCAGTTTTGTGGTACTGTGAGTCAATTAATCCTTTTTTCCTTATAAATTACCCAGTCTCAGGTATTCTTTGTAGCAGTGTGAAAATGTACCAATAGAGAAAATTCATAACAGGCGTGGCTACTGCTATAAAATAACCTGAAAATGCGGAAGCAACTTTGGAGCTGGGTGACAGGAAGAGGTTGGAGCAGTTTGGAGGGCTCAGAAGAAGACAGGAAGATGTGGGAAAGTTTGGAACTTCATAGAAACTTCTTGAATGACTTTGAGCAAAATGCTGATGGTGATACGGAGAATTAAGTCCAGGCTGAGGGGATATCAGATGGAGATAAGAAACTTGCTAGGAATTGGAGTAACGGAGACCCTTGCTGTGCTTTACCAAGGAGACTGGTAGCATTTTGCCCCTGCCGTGTGGTGCTTTGAACTTGAAAGAGATAATTTAGCTTGTCTTGTAGCAGAAATTTCTTTTTTGTAGGGCAGGGGTGGGCTGGAGTGCATTGGAATGATCTCGGCTCACTGCAACATCGCAGTCCCTGGTTCAAGTGATTCTCCTGCTTCAGCCTCCCGAGTAGCTGGGATTAGAGGTATGTGCCACTACACCTAGCTAATTTTTATTTTGTTTTGTTTTTTTGCTTTGAGATGAAGTTTTGCTCTTGTTGCCCAGGCTAGAGCGCAATGGCAAGATCTTGGCTCACAACAACCTCTGCCTCTTGGGTTCAAGCGATTCTCCTGCCTCAGCCTCCCAAGTAGCTAAGATTACAGGCGTGGACCACCTTGCCTGGGTAATTTTATATTGTTAGTAGAGACGGTTTCTCCATGTTGCTGAGGCTGGTCTTGAACTCCTGACCTCAGGTGATCCACCCACCTCGACCTCCCAAAATGTTGGAATTACAGGTGAGCCACTGCACCTGGCCTAGTTTTTGTATTTTTAGTAGAGACAGGGTTTCACCATGTTGGCCAAGATGGTTTCGTCTCTATCTCCTGACCTCGTGATCCACCCACCTCGGCCTCCCAAAGTGCTGTGATGACAGGCGTGAGCCACCGCTCCCCACCAGCAGTAGAAATTTCTAAGCAGCAAAGCATTCAACACGTGATCTGTCTTCTCCTGAAACTGCCTGGCTCTATGCACTCACAAAGAGCTGCTTTAGAAGTAGAACTTACACTTAAAAGGGAAGCAGACTGGAAAAGATTGGAAAGTTTGCAGCCTGACGGTATGGTAGAAAAGAAAAACCCATTTTCTGGAGAGAAATTCAAGTTAGGCGCAGGACCCCGCTGCTCTGTGCAGCCTTGGGACATGGCGGCCTGTGTCCCAGCCATCCCAGCTCCAGCTGTGGCTAAAGAGGGCCAAGGTACAGCTCAGGCCGTACCTTCAGAAGGTGCATGTCCCAAGCCTTGGCAGCCTACACGTGGTGCTGGGCCTGCAGGTGTGCAGAAGACAAAAGCTGAGCTTTGGGGACCTCTGCCTAGATTTCAGTGATGTAGGGAAATGCCTGCACGACCAGGTAGAAGCCGGCTGCAGGGCAGGGCTCTCATGGAGAACAGCTACTAGGGCAATGCAGAGGGGAAATGCAGGGTTGGAGCCCCCACGCGGAGTCCCCACTGGGGCACTGCCTACTGGAGCTGTGAGAAGAGGACCACTGTCCTCCAGACCCTAGAATGGTAGATCCACCAACAGCTTGTACCGTGTGTCTGGAAAAGCCACAGGCATTCCACACCAGCCCCTGAAATCAGCTGTGGGGAGTGGACCCTGCAGAGCCACAGGGGTAGAGCTGCCCAAGGCCCTGGGAACCACCCCTTCACCAGCGTGCCCTGGATGTGCAGCATGGAGTCAAAGAGATCATTTGGGAGTTTTAAGCTGTAAGGAGTGCCTGGCTAGATTTGGGATTGCCTGGGGCCTATAGTCCTTTTTTGGCCAATT
The DNA here is from genome assembly GCF_009761245.1 of Sapajus apella. NCBI lineage: Eukaryota > Metazoa > Chordata > Mammalia > Primates > Cebidae > Sapajus > Sapajus apella. The sequence goes on along the minus strand of NW_022437039.1, from coordinate 159,947 downwards.
TCCCCTATTTGGAATGGGAACATTTACCCAATGCCTGTACCCCCACTGTATCTTGGAGGTAGCTAACTTGCTTTTGAATATACAGGCTCATAGGCAGGAAGGACTTGCCTTGTCACAGGTGAGGCTTTTTATTTGGACTTTTGGGTTAATGCTGGAATGAGTTTAGACTTTGGGGGATTGTTGGGAAGGCATGATTGTGTTTTGGCATGTGAGAAAGACGTGAGATTTGGGAGGGTCCGGGGCAGAATGAGATGGTGTGGCTCTGTGTCCTCACCCAAATCATCTCAAATTGTAATCCCCTCATGTCAAGAGAGGGGCCCGGTGGGAGGTGACTGGATCATGGGGGTGGTTCCCCCAAGTGGTTCTGGTGTAAGTGAGTGAGTTCTCACAAGATCTAATGTTTTCAAAGTGTTTGGCGATGGACTGGGTGCGGTGGCTGACAACTGTAATCCCAGCAGTTTGAGAGGCTGAGGCAGGTGGATCACCTGAGGTCAGGAGTTCGAGACCAGCCTGACCAACAAGGAGAAACCCCATCTCTACTAAAAATACAAAATTTGCCAAGCGTGGTGGCACATGCCTGTAATCCCAGCTACTCAGGAGCCTGAGGCAGGAGAATCACTTGAATCTGGGAGGTGGATGTCGCAGTGAGCCGAGATTTCACCATTGCACTCCAGCCTGGGCAGCAAGAGTGAAACTCCATCACAAAAAAAAAAAAAAAAAAAAAAAAAAAAAAGTGTTTGGTGGCTGGGCACAGTGGCTCACTCCTGTAATCCCAGCACTTTGGGAGCCTGAGAGGGGTGAATTACCTGAGGTCAGGAGCGTGAAACCAGCCTGACCAACATGGTGAAGCCCCATCTCTACTAAAAGTGCAAAAGCCAGCCGGACATGGTGGTGCATGCCTGTAATCTCAGCTACTCAGCAGGCTGAGGCAGGAGAATCGCTTAAACCCTGGGAGGTGGAGATTATACTGAGCTGAGATCATACCAGTACACTCTAGCTGGGCGACAGAGTGAGACTCTGTCTCAAAAAAAAGAAAAAAAAAAAAAAAAAGAATGTAATAGAACCTAATAAATCACAGACACTTCTAACATCATCTAGTATCCCAGTCCCTCATAAATAAAGCGTGGCCTTCATATAACCATTTTACAAATGAATGAGCAACTCTGGGATACTTTCCAGCGGCAAGAGCCGTGGGGAAGGCCAAAGAAGAGCACCTGTTCCCAGACAGGCGGAGCTTTCACGGGGTCCTGGCAATGCAGCAGTATTGTGTAAGGGAGTGAGTTCTCACAAGATCTAATGTTTTAAAAATGTTTGTCAGTGGACTGGGTGCGGTGGCTCACAACTGTAATCCCAGCAGTTTGAGAGGCTGAGGCGGGTGGATCACCTGAGGTCAGGAGTTCAAGACCAGCCTGACCAACATGGAGAAACCCCGGCTCTACTAAAAATACAAAATTTGCCATGCGTTTTGTGGTATTAGGTGGCTGTGATCACAGGAGCATGGTCAAAAGGGCAGTGCACTCTAGCCTGGGTGACAGGAGCAAAACTCCGTCTCAAAAAAAAAACAAAAAACAGTGTTTGGCAGTTCCCCCTGCCGACTTCTCCTGCTGCCATATAGAACGTGCCTTGATTGGCTTTCACCTTCCCCCATGATTGTAAGTTTCCTCAGGCCTCCCCAGCCCTGTGGAACTGTGAGTCAATTAACCTTCTTCATAAATTACCCCGTCTCAGGCATTCTTTATAGTGATGTGAAAAATGGACTAATACAGAAACGGATAAGCCTTTCCCTGGGAAAACCACCTTTGTGATCACGGTATCTCCTCTGCCAGGTAAGTATAAGCAAGTTTTATTAAGATGCCGTCGTGACAGTGCCAGGTCAGAGCTGCAGCAGGAACGCCAGGAGGGGGGTGGGGCACAGGAGAGTGGAGGGAGAGATCAGGATGGGGACATGGTGACAGGGAGGGCAAAGGTGGTGTCAGTAGCTTCCCTGGGGTTCAGAGCACTTCTAGGGGGTCAGCTCCCCCTTCCCCATCGTGAGGCTCCTTAAGGGCTGTAAAAAGGACATGAAGAGCTCTGCCAGAGAGCAGTAGAAACTCTCAAACTCTTTCCAGAAGGTCTGTACTTCATGGACCACGTCCGCCACCTTCTTCACCCAGGCCAGAACCATCTGGCACCACGTCTGCAGCTGCTGCAGCATGGCCTGGAAGCCCTCCTTGGGCTCCTCGGGCTCCTGGGTTTCGGGATCCTCAACTTCCTGGACAGGCGGTCTGTTGCCTCTGCGCCATAATGCATCTCTTTCTTTTTCAAGTAGAGGAGTGAGCTTCTGTGGAATGGGGGCACCATTCAGGGTCTGCAGGTGGGGGTGTCAGCCCCAGGCCCTGGCCACACCCAGGCCTCTCAGCCTTTACCTGAGTCTGGGAGATGGAAGCCCACAGGTGTTGGTTTCTTGGCCACAGCACCATGGACAGGAGGGACTTTTCCCAGACTCCCCTTCTCTGCATTCCCCTCCATGGCTGTGACACGATGGCTGTGTCTGCTTGGTCACGAGGCCAGGGCCCCCATTGTGGCTTGAGTTGAACGCAGGGCTCTGCCACTGTGTGCTGGGGGAGGCTGGGGGCAGCTCCTAGCTGTGCACCCCCAGCTCAGGGGCTGGGCACACCCTGCCCACACCGACATCAAGACAGGGCAGGGGTCTGCCAGGCATGGTGGCTCGCACATGAAATCCAGCACTTTGGGAGGCCGAAGCGGACAGATCACAAGGTTAGGAGTTTGAGACCAGCCTGGGCAACATGGTGAAACTCTGTCTGCACTAAAAATAGAAAAAAAAAAAAAAAATTAGCCCAGCATGGACACAATGTGTCCCATTATATTCTCAAAGGGGACCCGGAGAGACAGAACCTAGAAACCACGCTTTCCTGGTGAAATCTTCACTTGGGTGGACTAGACACTGGTTGTCACCTGCCTGCCACTTAGGAGTCCATTCCACTGCGTGCAGCCCCCTCTCCACAGTTAGGAAGTCCAGATCTTTCCCTGAGCCATCTCTGAATTGTGGAGTGGGAGAGAGAAGGAAGCCACTCCTGCACCAGCTAAAGCCTTGCTCTAGGCTTCAGCTCCAAGAGACTGTCTCTCGCCCGGCAACCCTAGCCCCTCCGCGACTCTCACAAAGGCCACCATCCAAAGGCATCTTGTCATCCATCCAGACTGTTCCCCGTTTTTATAGCTTTATGGTGACGTAATTCACAGGCGATGCAATTCAAAGCAGAGAACTGTGTGAGTATCGCCACCACCCACTTTAGAACATGTTCATCACCTGAGAGGAATCCTGCCTCTGCGACATCACCACCAATCCTCACTTCCATGGACAACCACTCATCTACTTTCTTTATTGTTTTCCTTTCCTTTTTTTCTGAGGTGGAGTCTTGCTCTGTGGCCCAGGCTGATGTGCAGTGGCACGATCTCTGCTCACTGGAATCCCTGCCTCCTGAGTTCAAGCAATTCTCCTGCCTTAGCCTCCTGAGTAGCTGGGATTACAGGCACCTGCCACCATGTCCAGGTGATTTTTATATTTTTACCAAAAAAAAAAAAAGAGACTGGGTTTCCCTCCGTTGGCCAGGATGGTCTTGATTTCTTGGCCTTGTGATCCGCCTCGGCCTCCCAAAAGCTGAGATTATAGGCATGAGCCACCATGGCTGGCTTATTTTTTATTTTATTTATTTGTTTTGAGTCTAAGCCTCACTCTGTTGCCCAAGCTGGAGTGCAGTGACATGATCTTGGCTCACCGCAACCTCTGCCTCCCAGGTTTAATCAATTCTCCTGCCTCAGCCTCCGGAGTAGGTGCAATTACAAGCACATGCCACCACACCTGGCTAATTTTTGTATCTTTAGTAGACACAGGGCTTCAACATGTTGGCCAGGCTGGCCTTCAACTCCTGACCTCCTTTGATCCACCTACCTATGCCTCCCAAATGCTGGGATTACAGGCGTGAGCCACCGCACCCGGTGAGAACATACCATTTTCAAATGACACCATTTAAAAAATAAAAGTAATCACTTTCACATGACATTTTTGTGTAGCAGACATAAAGCTTTAAAGGTTGTCAAACTCTGCATGGAGTCACGAGGCAGTCTCTTCCACAGTGGCCATCCCTCCGCTAGGTGCCTCATAACCAACTTTTGAGTTCCTCTCTGCTTCCTCCTCCCACTCTTCTTTCTTCTTTTTCTTATTTATTTATCTTTTTTTTTTAGTTTTTGTTTTTTTTTTTTTTTGAGAGGGAGTCTTGCTCTGTTACCCAGGCTGGAGTGCCGTGGTGCAATCTCGGCTCACAGCAACCTCCCTCAGGTTCAAGTGACTCTCCTGCCTCAGCCTCCTGAGTAGCTGGGATTACAGACTTGTTCCACCATGCTGGGCTAATTTTTTTAAAATATATTTTTAGTGCAGACAGGATTTCACCATGTTGGCCAGGCTGGTCTCAAACTCCTGACCCCAAACGATCTGCCTGCCTCGGCCCCTCACAGTGCTGGGATTACAGGCATGAGCCACCGAACCCTCCCCAACTCTTTATTTTTAGATTCTCCATCAACCCTGGGTTCCTTCTTCTGCAAAGCAAGGAGATTCAGGTCGGTCCAGTTCCCACCACCACACTTCTCCCCAAGTCCATCAATGCTCAGAAGAAGAATTTCTGTCTATTCTTTTTTTTTTTTTTTTTTTAGACAGAGTCTCGTTCTGTCACCAGGCTGGTGTGCAGTGGCCAAATCTCGGCTCACTGCAACCTCCGCCTCCTGGGTTCAGGCAATTCTCTTGCCTCAGCCTTCCAAATATCTGAGACTACAGGCCAGTGCTACCACGTCCAGCTAATTTTTGTATTTTTAGTAGAGATGGGGTTTCATCATACTGGCCTGGATGGTCTCCATCTGTTGACCTCATGATCTACCCGCCTTGGCCTCCCAAAGTGCTGGGATTACAGGCGTGAGCCACTGCGCCTGGCCTGTCTATTCATTTTTATTGTCCTGAGTGGGATGAATAAGCTTCTAAAATACAAGTTTCTGCCTCCTCATACATGGAAAAGAAACTGACAGAGGCCCAAAATCGTTTCCTAGCAGCCTAGAATTCCCAGGTAACTGACCAAAGCCTCCTGCCTGCCATCCTCAAGGGAAGGGGCAACCCTTCCCGGTGGCTGCCCACAGCCTTGGCTCCAGGAAGCACTGTGGGGCCACTGAGGCTAGATGGCAACCTAGGAAGTGGCCCCTAAGTGACTCTACCCATGGAGGTCAGGCCGTCAGTGTGGCTCTGCAGAGAAGATATGAAGAGATTGGTCCTGGGGTGGGGGAACACCACAGAGCCACAGAAATGCCACGAGACAGCCAGCGGCTGGCCCCCACAATGCCCCCAACTAGTGAAAATGCATTTCCTGACCCCACCCTAAGTGAGGATTCAGGGTAAGGTGTGGGATCTGCAAATTTAAATTTCCCAGTAATTCTGATGTGGAATAATCTAGAAGAATAGTTCTAGAAGCAATCATTTAGATCCACAATCTGTGGGGAGTGAGGACAGGGTGAACAAGGTGGCCCCAGGTTCCACCCACCCCTCACTCTAGAACTAGGGCCACCCAGGAGTGCTGAGGAGGCATTGACTGTGCCTGAGCCAGGGTTCGTCCTCGTCTTTCCACCAGCGTTGAGTTGATGGGATCCATGCCGTGTTCTTCAGGGTGCAAGCAGGGAAGGGCTTCTTGGGGATAGAAGGGTGCCCAATTAAATGGGAGGCAGTTCTGGGACCAGGAAGGTGCCCAGGCTGAGTGGCCTGGGGAGGATGGAAACCAGGTTAATGGGGTCCCTCCAGCCACTGATGCCACCACCCCAGATATGGAGCATAGATCCTCATGGGTGGTCTCTGGGCTGGGTCTGGATCTGAGTCCCGGGTCCCCACCAATGTGGCAGTGACTATAGGGGGGCGTCATGGGAGCAAAACGGGGTGAGAAACTGCGGGTGGGAGAGGAGCTGGTGGGAGAGAGACCAGCTTCGCAGTCAGGCCGGTGCCCTAACGATCCAGGAACGCCAGGCACAGTGGTCAGGCGGGGCGGGGCTGCGGAGAGTCCCGGCGCTCGGAGAAAAGCTGGCTCTTCACGGAAAAGGACGGTCCTGCGAAGGCAGCGCGCGGTGGGGAACAGCTGCTGCCTTCGGGTGCCGCCGCGGGCCCGCCCTCCTCGCCGCCCCTTCCGGGCTGGGGAGGGTCCGACCGCCCCCTGGCGGCTTCGGGGAGGAAGGACGGGGGCGGTGACCGACGCTTGGTCTCTGCGCGCGGGCGCCCCCTGGCGCGGGCTCCGGAGGTGGCGCCGAGAGCGCCGGACCCCTCGGAGGCTGAGCCCAGCGCCAAGGGCGACCAGCGCTAGGAGCGACCAGTCCCCGCCGGCGCCGCAACGCGGGAGATCCGCCTCGCTTAGTCCGCGCGCAAGCCCCAGTCCCTGGGAACAGACAAGAGGCCTCCGCAGCGCCTCGCAATCCCGACCCGGTCCAGCGGCGGCTGACTCGGCCGTGGAGGGCGCTGTTCTGTCGGGATGGGCCCATCAGCGGGAGGCGACACCTCCCACCAGCAGGGGCAGGAGGAGCAGCGGGAGGGGCGCGGGCCGCCGTCCTGAGGCCTGGTTGAGCTCGCACTGACAATCGCAGCCTCTGGACTCCGGGGTCGCTTTGGGGGGCCTGGGGGCGCGGGGTCCAGCGCTGGGGGCGGGGCAGCCCAGCCACTCGGGCCCCATGGGCTGGGGGGCATTCGGCTCGGACTTGATGCTGCCCTTGGGGAAGCGCCAGTAGTGGGCGCCCTTGACGAAATAGGTGTCACCTGGGGGAGCAGAGCTTGAGTCCCGGGCCCGCCCCGCCCCGCCCCTCCCTGCTGCCCAAAGACCCCCATTCCCCCAGGGTGGCCTCCACGTCCCCATTCCCCGCACCCCTCTCCCCACCCCCAGGCCCAGTAACCCGCAGGTGCCTGCGCTCCCCACCTGTGTTGCTGACGGTGACATCGTCGGGGGAAGGGGGCGCACCCTCCCAGAGGCTTAGGTCACGAGGGTAGCCGGGGTCCGGGCGCGCCGCCGCCTCGTCGTAGCGCCAGTACTGCCGGCCACGGACCAGGTAGGTCTTCCCATTCTGCGGCCACGAGAACACGGCGTCCACCTCCTCCCCCCAGGGCAGCCCCAGCTCAGTTAGCGGCCGCGCCTCGCCCTCCAGCTGCCGGTCCTGGAACACCCAGAACTGGGGACCTGCAGAGCGGAGGCCGGGAGGTCAGGGTGGGCTCCCCGCACCGGCCCCAGCGAGCCCCGCCGCCGGCCCCACTCACCGCTAAAGAGGAGGATCCGGCCGTCTCGGTGCCGGGCATAGGCGGCCTGCACTACTCTCACCTGGGCGGGCAGACCCTCCCAAAAGCGGTGCAGCCGCGCGGGTCGCGGGGACACCAGCTGTCCCGAGGGCTGGAGACGCCAGAACCAGGGGCCTGCAGGGGACGAAAGAGTCGGCAGAAAGGCATGAAATAGCAGGAGGTCTCCTCCCCCAGGGTGTGCGGCTGGGTGGGAGGGCTCCCATCTGGAAATCAAGGATGCAGTGGATCTAGGGTGACCAGCGCCTCCTGGCCTGCCTGGGGCTTTTCCCTTTTTAGCACTAAAAGCTGCACTGGTCGGTCCTAGTGGCTCAAACCTGTAATCCTAGCACATTGGGAGGCTGATGGGAGAATCACTTGAGCCAGGAGCTTGAGACCAGCCTGGGCAACATAGTGAGAGCCTGCATGTCTACAAAATAAAAAATAAATTACTAGCGAGGCGTGGTGGCCTGTGCCTGTGGTCCCAGCTACTAGGGAGGCTGAGGTGGCAGGATTGCTTGAGCCCAGTATTTTGAGGCTGCAGTGAGCCATGATCGCACCACTGCACTTCAGCCCAGGCAACAAAGCAAGACTCTGTCCCAAAGAAGGAGAATAAAAAAAAGTTTCACTTCCAGGGTAAGCCCACAGCCCCAGTGGGTCACTTGAAGCGAGTAGGAAGTCAACATATGTGAGGTCAGGGGACACGAGAAATGACTCACCTTTGAAGAAGAAAGTTTCCCCTCGGATGTTGGCGATGGCGTCAAAATTGCCCTCACATCGATCAGGGATCGGGGAGGATGGGCTGGGGAGGAAAGGAGAGGTGAGCAGACACTGGGGGCTTGTTTCCTCCAAGGCAGGGACCCCACCATCCCCATCTGAGGGCACTGAGGCTGGGCAGCAGGTCACCCAAGGTCACAGGTGGTGGGGGACTCACCTGTCTGGGGGCACGGCCGGGGGCTGGGGAGGAACCAGGGGTTTCCTTGTGGGCTTGTCATGTGGGGTTTGGGGTGCCTTCCCTGTGGGGAAAGAGGCAAGTGTGGTTCCCCTGGCCCTGCTGCAGAGGACACTGGGCAGGGCACATGATGGTTTGGGGCACGCCCCCTCCCCCTACCATAGAGCTGCTGCAGGCCATCACGGTCATCCTGAGACAGGCGGTACTTGTCTGGGTCACCCACTGGGCCCTGGTAGAAGGGCCTCATGATGGAGTTGGGGGCCGAGGAGTGGCCCAGGCCCAGAGCATGGCCGAACTCATGCACAGCCACTGCAAACAGGTCGGTCCCCTCACCATCTGTAGGGGAAAGTGGGCAGGAGCTGAGGCCACTCCTGCACTGGGAAGGGCGGGCACAGGAAGGCCCTGAGTGCAGCTGCTGGCCAACAGGAACAGCAGGACACCCTTCAGAGATGGCCCCAGATTCCCCTGCCCAGGCCCTCCCCAACCTTCCATCATTCCTGTCTCCAGTCACCCAATCAGCATGGCGGTGCTGGACACTGGACCACAGGCTGAAGAGACCCAGAGAACGCACAGAGGAAGGGGCGATCTTACACAAACAGATGGGCCCCTCCCCTGAAAAGGGAACACTTTGTGCAGAGAAACTTGACAGGGAACAGCTGGGTGTGGTGGCTCCCGCCTGATTTCCCACCACTTTCGGAGGCCCAGGTGGGAGGATTGCTTGAGCCCAGGAGTTCAAGACCAGCCTGGGCAACATAAGGAGACCACTGTCTCTACAAAAAAAAAAAAAATCAAAAGATTAGCCGGGAGTGGTGGCATACGCCCATGGCCCCAGCTACTCAGGTCCCAGGCTGAGGCAGGGAGGCAGGAGGATTGCTTGAGCCCAGGAGGGTGAGCCATGACTGTGCCACTGCAGTCCAGCCTGGACGACAGAATAAGAACCCATCTCAAAAAAAAAAAGAAAGAAAAGAAACTCGAGGGGGCGGTGGGGCTGGGGCAGGAACCTGCAAGGTGTGGGCCATTCTCTGCAGGCAGTGCCACCCCTGGGAGCATCCCCTCCCCACAGCTCCAGTCTATGGTCAGCGACCCCCACCCCTCTCCCCCTTGCCACCCACATCTGCTGGGGATGTAGGTCATTGTCCTTAACCCAAGACCTGCCCCCATTCCTGCCCCCATCCCTCCTCCAGGCACGTTCCTTCCCCACATCCCTTGAGTCCTCCATTCCCCCTCCCCCATCTCCCTACCCACGGCTTCAGCCCCTCATCTCCCCACCCTTTACCACCCCCACTCAGGTCTTCCTCCATCTCCTTGGAAACATGGAGCTCCTGCAGCAGGCACTCTCAGACCGCAGCCTGCTGGCCCCAGCGCCCAGCCTCGCTCCCAGCCTCTTCCCACCACAGCAGCCTCTTCCCTCGGGACTCAGCCCAGGCACCAGGACTGCCAGGACCAAGACGCTTTGCAAGCCCAGCTCATTGATCCGTGAGCTGCCTGCTGGCTCCTGCTCCCACTGCTGAGAGGCCGAAAGAGACCAAGACAGAGACACAGTGTGGCAACACCGCAGGGAGGCACCGATGACCCCATGCCGATCTGTTTCACAACTAGCTCTAAGGTCAGCAGTGTTCGGGCAGATTCATAGGTAATGACTTGGTGAATTGAAAAGCAAATTTCTCTCGGTCCCTAAAGCCACTCGCTAAGTGTCTAAGCATGAAATGTGAGTCCTGAGGGTAGCAAACACATTTTCATTCACTTCTCACCAAACCTGTCTCCTATGCCCATTTTACAAAGGAGGAAACTGAGGTATAGAGACTTCAAGGTAGTGGCCAGGTACCCTGGCTCTGCCGGCCTGCTTCTCAGCAGGGGTTTCAATGGTCTTGGTGAAATCACATTCGCACTGATGAATTTCCAGGTTCACTGTACGTTCTCTTGTTCTTCTGAGTCCTCTTTCTGAGAAACTGGGGGAAGTTTGGTGTCTCAATCAGGGCAACATCAGTCATCTTTCACTTTCTTCCCTGCCTTGCCTCTCCTTGGCCACACTAGGCTTCCGGGCCCTGCACCTCTTCCTGCACCCTTGTCACGCCATGCATCTGGGTAAATTACACAAGCACAACTGTGCAGCCCCAGCCCCATGAGATTCCTAGAGGGCAGTCCACAGGGGCATCTCCTATCATCCTTGCCCCGGGCTCCAGCAGGCAGCTCCATGCCAGGCCCACAGCCCCTCAAGCTTCTACCCAGCCCCAGCTTCCAACTCTCCAATGACAAATGTGTTTCCTGTTTCATCAGGACAGGACATCAATGTCATCTGTAACTTCTGGTGCACTGGGGCACACAGCTGCATATCCCCAAGGTCACCTCCTGCCTCCCACCCTGCCTGGTGTGAGGACTTAGGCTTGATCACCTCCTCCAGGATAAAAACGTCCTACCCCCTTCTATCCATCCAGACCCACCCATCCATCCCTGCCTCTGCTCATGCATCCGTCCATCCATCCATCCCTGCCTCTGCGCATGCATCCGTCCACCCATCCATCCCTGCCTCTGCACATGCATCCGTCTACCCATCCACCTCCGCCTGTATGCATGCATCTGTCCATCCATCCATTCATTCCTTTCTTTGTATCAGCTCATCCAGTGTTGAGTGTTCACGACTCCCTCATCCTAAGACGCTCATTGGACCCATTCCCTCCCCACACCGGTGCTGCACTCTGCTCTCCCTTACCAGTCAAGTTCTCCAGCCAGTGGTCTCAACTCAATCTTCACTTCCTCCGCTCCTCTCACGCCTAACCCCACTGTGGCCTAAATTCTTCCCAACCCGCTGGGCTTACAGGCACTAAAAAAGTCACTTTGTCCCTGGATGACCAAACACAGGCCCATGTAACTTACTGGGCTTGTTTGCTGCCCCCGTCTCGGCTGACCACTTCCTCCTTCACTCTTGTTCTTGATCACCTTTGGGCTCAGTCTTTCTCCATCTCTGTTGAGTCCTCCTCCCCTGCCACCTACCGCTTTGTGGTGGGGTTCTCTGTAGCTCTGCACCTGAACTTCACGTTCCACCCTTTCTTCCCAGAAGCTCGCCAACCCCCATGGACTGCTGGCTTTCAAGGCGGCCGCTAGCCCAGCTCCAATAGCAGCCGGCAATGCACAGAATGTGGCCCGGTCCAGGTCCTGTGCTGAGAGGCGTGGGTGAATCGCTTATTTCATCAGCAAGCCCACTCCGCCAGCAGGTACCATTCTCATCAAATTTCTCAGGCGAGGAAACTGAGTACAATGAGGTTAAGGAAGTTGTTCATTACACGAGGAAGTTCCCTGACTTACTTGAGTTCAACTTTGAAGCCCACATTCTTTTTTTCTTTCTTTTTTGTGATAGGGTCTCACTATATCACCCAGGCTGGAGTGCAGTTGTGGGAACACAGCTCGTTGCTGCCTCAACCTCCCCAGCTCAAGCAATCCTCCTCTCTTAGGCTCCTGAGTAGCTGACACTACAACCATGTGCCACCACGCCCAGCTGAAGCCCATATCTTTTTCTTTTTTCTTTTTTCTTTTTTTTTTTTTTTGAGACAGAGTCTTGCTCTGTCGCCTAGGCTGGAGTGCAGTGTCAGGATCTTGGCTCACTGCAACCTCCACCTCCTGGGTTCAAGCAATTCTCCTGCCTCAGCGTCCTGAGTAACTGGGATTACAGGCATGCACCACCATGCCCGGCTAATTATTATGTTTTTAGTAGAGACAGGGTTTCACTATATTGGTCAGGCTGGTCTCGAACTCCTGACCTCAGGTGATCAGCCCGCCTCGGCCTCCCAAAGTGCTAGGATTACAGGTGTGGACCACTGCGGCCAGTCTGAAGCCTGTATCTTAATGCTGCAGCACACAGCCTCCCCAGCCTTTGCCTCACCCAAACCTAGACAGGGACTAGGCCCCCTCCCCGGCTGCCCCCTTTCCTGGTCACTCAGGCTCTCCAGCAGCCCACAGCCAATGCATTTAATATGAGGCTACAATTCAGGGGTCCTCAGGCAGGACCACCTCCCCTGAATTGCTGTCCCTGCTGCAGAGCTCCCAGAGGATCAGGCTCATCTCCAGCTGAGACCACATCCTCATTCAGCTTCTAGGCTGTTTCTGCTTCCCATTCCACTCAGCAAATGGCCCCTGAGAAACTGCTGGCACAAGAATTTCCCTCTGGAGCTCCACCTCTGGGGAGCCTGACCTCAGACAGAGGAGTCCAAACTCTAGGGCAGGATCCTCAACTTCCCATGCCCACCTGCATGGCCAGCCCGGGCATGCTGCAGACTCACATCCAGACCAGCACGTGTGCCGGACTTCTGCCAGCCTGCTCCTCCCGCTCCCGCTTCCCCACCTGCATTCCCACCTGCATTAACAGCCATCCTCCAAGGGCCTTAACCTCATTGCCCCGTTCCAGAATCCAGCCAGATCTCAATGCTACCCCTGGCCCCCGACTGAAGCTGGTGATATATCTAGAACGCAAAACCCCTTAATGACTCCCTCATTGTCCCAAGTCTTCCACATGCTTTCTAGACCCTTGGTGATCTGGGACCTGCTGCCTTCTGATGCCACATGTTTGCCTTCTGGCCTTGGATGTCCTAGGGCATTTCCCTGTGCATTGGCTCCTCATACCCCTGACTCAGCCGGCTCACTGCTTCCCTATTGTATCTCAACCCTGTGTACCTGGGAGAGCAGAACCCTGTCTGTCTTGTCTTGTGCTAGTAGGCGCTTAGTGTGTATGTGTGGATATTCATACACATATATATATAATTTTTTGAGATGGAGTTTTACTCTTATTGCCCAGGCTGGAGTGCAGTGGTGCAATCTTGGCCCACTGCAACCTCTGCCTCTCAGGTCCAAGTGATTCTCCTGCCTCAGCCTCCTGAGTAGCTGGGATTACAGGCACCCACCACCAGACCTGGGTAATTTTTTGTGTTTTTAGTAGAGACTGGGTTTCACCATGTTGGTCAGGCTGGTCTCGAACTCCTGACCTCAGGTGATCTACCCACCTCAGCCTCCCAAGGTGCTGGGATTACAGGCGTGAGCCACTGCGCCCAGCCAATATTCGTATATATATTGAGGCAATGAAGTCACCTCTTCCAGGAAGTCTCCCCTTGCCCAAGAGCTTTGAACCAACATCTCTGAGCCCCTGCAGGCTTGAGGACTTCCTCTGCTGGGATTCTGTGCAGCTGCGTCACTGTGGTATTGTCATTGCCAGTCACTCTTCTGACTCAGGTGCTGGGCAAAGTTGTGTTTTTGTCTCTGTAACCCCCAGCCTCAGCTGACAGGCCTTTGTGATGGTTCATTGTGTGTGTCAATTTGGCCTGGCTGTCGTGCCCAGCTGGTTGGTGAAACACCAGTATAGATGCTATGGTGAGTGTGCTTTGTAGATGCAATTAACATCTATAATCAGTTGACTTTAAGTAAAGCAGATCACACTCCATAGTGTGGCTGGGGGTGAGGTGGGGACACAGCCAGTCAGTTAGTTCAAGGCCTTAAGAGCAAAACTAAGGTTTTCTGGAGAGCAAAAAATTTTGCCTCCAGACTATAACTGCCTAACAAATTTTGGATTTGCTAGCTCCTACAATCCCTGTGAGCCAATTCCTTAAAATAAATCTCTTTACACACACACACACACACACACACACATATCCTATTGGTTCTGTTTCTCCAGAGACCCCAGTTCATAGAGCCCCCCATCAATAAATATAATTCTTGGCCAGGAGTGCTGGCTTATGCCTATAATCCCAGTGCTTTGGAAGGCCGAGGTGGGAGGATCACTTGAGCACTTGAGCCCAGGAGTTCAAGACCAGCCTGGCAACATAGTGCTACACTACACAAAAAAAAAAAAAAAAAAAAAAAAAAATTTTTTTTTTAAAGGCTAGTCAAGTGAAGCAGTACAAAAAATTTTAAAACTAGCCAGTTGTGGTGGTGCACATCTGTGGTCCTGGCTATGTGGGTGGCCAAGGAGGGAGGATCACCTGAGCCCAGGAGGTGAAGGCTGCAGTGAGCCTTGATCATGTCACTGCACTCCAGCCTGGGCAACATAGTGAGACCCTGTTTCTACAAAAAGTAAAACAAATAGCCAGCTATGGTGGTGTGCACCAGTGATCCCAGCTACTCTGGAGACTGAGGGGGGAGGATTGCTTGAGCCTAGAAGTTCAAGGCTCCAGTGAGCTATGATTGCACCACTGCGCTCCAGCCTGAGCAACAGAGCGAGACCCTGTCTCTTAAACAAAACACACAACAGAAAACATATTCTTAAGACCAGACCAGAAGAGGATCTCTCATAAGAGAGGAGATTTTACCTTTTGACCCAAAAGTCCAGGTCTCCTCATCATCAAAGTGAGTGTCCCCAGAGATGGGGTGCTCCCCGGGGAAGAAGGCATGGGCTAGGGTGCCCCCCACTCCGTCGAAGGGGTAGCTGTCCTGGTGGAAGGCGCTGGCAAAGTCAACGAGGATGTCAGGCTCCTGGCCCTGAGGGGAATCCACCTCATGGAATTTGAGATCTGTCTCCATGCCCCAGGCCATCAGTGCATAGTTCATGAGGACCCGTACGGTCTCCGGCCTCAGCTGGGAACTCTGGGGGAAGGAACGCACCCTGGGGAGAAGGGAGCGAGGTGTAAGGGCGGCTGTGGAGGGTGCAGGCAACCATTCAAAGCTGGGGCCCGGCCGTCCTGCCCAGGGTGCGGGTGACCCAGCGACCTACCTCCACGTCAGGGTGCGCTTCTTCCACACGCTGCCGCTCAGGGCGTACCGGCGCCGACGCCTGACCAGCCCCGCCACCCCCAGCACATCAGGTAGGGAGCAGCGGGGCTTATGCATGGTGGCCACAGTCCTGGGGTCTGCAGGAAACATTTGGCAGGGGAGGGTCCACAGTAGAAGAGCCTGCCTTAATCATGGCACCAGTCAACTTTCTACATGGGGAAACTGAGGGTCAGAAGGGTTAAGAAATGGCCAGGTGCGTAGGCTCACGCCTGTAATCCCAGCACTTTGGGAGGCTGAAGTGGGCAGATCACAAGGTCAGGAGTTCAAGACCAGCCTGACCAACTTGGTGAGACCCCATCTCTACTAAAAATATGAAAATTAGTCAGTTGTGGTGGTCCGTGCCTGCAATCCCCACTACTCAGGAGGCTGAGGCAGGAGAATCACTTGAACCTGGGAGGCAGAGG
>NW_022437039.1:131436-144405 GCF_009761245.1 Sapajus apella | reverse complement strand
TGCACCACTGTACTCCAGCCTGGGTGACAGGGTGAGGTTCTATCTCAAAAGGCCGGGCACGGTGGCTCACACCTGTAATCCCAGCACTTTGGGAGGCCGAGATGGGCGGACCACGAGGTCAAGAGATTGAGACCAACCTGGTCAATATGGTGAAACCCCGTCTCTACTTTAAAAAAATACAATAATTAGCTGGGCATGGTGGTGCATGCCTGTAATCCCAGCTACCGGGAGGCTGAGGCAGGAGAATTGCCTGAACCCAGGAGGTGGAAGTTGCGGTGAGCCAAGATCATGCCATTGCACTCCAGCCTGGACAACAAGGTCGAAACTCCGTCTCAAAAAAAAAAAAAAAAAAGCAAGTCAGACCCAGTTCCAAGTTGCTTCCCTTCTGAGAACGCTTGGGAGTTGCTAATTACCCTTGAAATCAACACCAATCACCTCTCATGGCCCCTGGCTGAGGCCTCTCGCAAGAGCTCTTCAATGCTCCTTTCATTCCAGGCACACCAGCTTGTGCGTGCCACGGGGCCTTTGCACTTGCCTGGCACACTCTCCTTCCACACCTTCCCGTGGCTGGTTCTTAGCTATTATCTCAGCTCACATACCTTTCAGAGAGACCTGCCCTAACCAGACCAGCTCCTCGATGCCAATTGCATTTTACTTTTTTCTAAACACTCACCATTATCTGAAATTATCTTGCATATTTATATTCTTGATCTGTCTCTCTCTCCCTTGAGAAAGTTAGCTCCATGAGAACAGGAGCCTTATCTACTTTATTCATCACTATACCAGTGGGGCCTGAAAGGGCGTGGCATCTGAGATATGCTCAAAGTCTATTTTGTTACATGTTTGTCTCCATTTGTTGCCCAGGTTGGAATGAGGTGGTACAATCATAGCTCATTGCAGCCTTGAACTCCTGGGCTTAAGCAATCCTCCCACCTCAGTGTTCTGAGTAGCTGGGACCACAGGCCTATGCCACTACACTCAGCTAAGTTTTAAAAAATCCTTAGAGATGGGGATCTGGCTTTGTTGGCCAGGCTAGTCTCAAATTCCTGGCCTCAAGCAATCCTCAAGCCTCAGCCTCCCAAAGCCTGGGATTAAGGCATAAGCCACCAGGTTCTTGATAAATGCCTGAGACCCTCTGGGGTTGGGGCCTGAGAGCAGCATCTTCCTAGCTCCGTGTTCGAGGAGCAGCTGAGGTCTGAGACTGTTAGGTGGTGGTCAGGCTGGGTGCAGAGCAGGGCTGGGGAGGGGTGGGGGCCACCTACCCATTAGGCCGGTCTCTGGTAGCCCCGCGAACCTCTGCATGACCTTGATGGCATCGCTCAGCTTCTCAGGGCTCTGCAGCTGGGCCTGAGCAGGGTCGGGTGGCGGCAGGTAACCATAGCGCGTCAGCCACTCCTAGGGCATCGGAGGGGACAGGTGAAGCGGGCTGGGTGAAAAGCATGGGGTATCCCTGCCCACCACCATCCTAGCAGCCCTGCCCCTCCCAGGCATCCAGAGCCCACGGCCCCAGCCCGGATGTCCGCCTGCTCCCCTCTGAAGGTCCTCGCTTCAATCCTTAGTTTGCCAGTCTTTGTCTGGACTTCAGCTCCTCGCCCCAGCTCCCTTCCAGAGCTCCAAATCCCAGCCCCAAACCTCCCGACAGACCCAAGAATCTGGGCGCCCAGATCCCATCGTCGGTCACTCTGGATATTGTAATTTGGCTCCTGCCGCCTTGGGACCCAGGAGTCCGGGCCGAGCTTCCCTCTCCCAGCCTCCTTGCAGATCCCAGGAGCCTGCTGACCCCGCGCTCACCACGCCCAGGCTCACGTCCTGCGCGGAGGGCTTCGGGGCGCGGGCCGGCGGCAGCAGCAGCGGCAGCAGCAGCGCTAGGAGCCCAAGTCTCAGCCGCAACCGCAGCACCTGCAGCCGCATGGCGAGCCTCAGCTCCGGCCGTCTGCGGGGCTCGAAGGGGGTCTGGCCGGCGCCGCCCCGAGGACTTGGGGGAGGAGATCCGGGCTTGAAGAGGGTCAGGGGCACCCGGCGCGGAATAGGGAGGGATGCACTGGAGGGCTGGGTGTGTCCGGGGGTCCCGGGAAGCGCGCAGTGGAGTCAGCGGAGGGTACAAGAGGTCCCGGGTCAAGCCGCTGGGTCGGGTGGGCCCGGGAATCCCAGCACGGTTGAGAGGGCGCAGGAACGGCGGAGGTCCGGATTCGCCGCGGCGGGCTCTCCGGGTCCCGGGGCGCTGCGCCGGCTGCCCCTCCTCTCCCGGCTAGAGCAGAGAACTGGGTGGGGCGGGCCGGGCGCACCCGGATAAGCAGTAAGGGCGCGGCAAGGAAAATGGCCCAATCTTCGGACGTCCAGCGACAAGGGGCGGGCCAAGCGGTGGCCCCCGCCCCGACCCAGGGACCCTCCTCCGGCGGAGGACGCCCCGGGGGTGGGGGGGTCCACTGCTTCAACTTCGTCGTCCGCAAGTTTCTCTTCCCAGATCCCCGCTCCTGTGGGACTCCCCGGGGCAGGACTCGTTTCTGCTTTCTCGAAGTCCCGCGGCGGGAAGAGGGCGTCCCGGACCTCTGGCTCGGCTAGCCCTCCCCATCCCCCTATCCCATCCCCCTTCTTCCCCTAGGACCTCATGGTGCTGGTCTTTTGAGAGCTGGGGGGATTTCCGGGCAGCTGGAGGCTGGGAAGGAAGCCTCCTTCCCCGCGGGGTCCCGGCCCGCCGCCCTCCCAGCCAGCTCCAGCTGTGCGCGGTTGCGACTGCCAGGGGGCGGGATACTCCGGCCCCAGCCCACGTGGGCTCCGCGCCGGGCTCGCCCTCGGCACGCGGGGGTTTGAGCCCTTCTAGGTCCCGGGGGCAGGAGCTGCTCCGCGACTGCGCCTCTCTCCCCAGGTGCCAGACATTTAAATGCAACAACCTCTGCGCGGAAGCCACAGCTCAGGTCTGTGCTGGGAGCCGGGGACAGGGGAGTGGATGGGTGGGCGGCGGCGATCCAGGAAGCAGAGACCTGGGGGTCTGCGAGCCGCCCCCTCCCGCGCCCTCAGCACGGGGCTAGGAGGCCCGGCAGCTGGGGAAGGAACTGGAGGAAGCGGGCGGGAGGCTTCCTGGCGAGGGCGAGTATGAGTTAAACTGCTCAGTCCCGGAGCAGCTGGGGGTCCGCCGCCGAGCTGCTCACAAAAGCAGCCAGCAGGATGCGGAGCTGGAGAAGCAAAGGCAAACACGGCGATCCCGTGCCCGCTCGCTGGGGCGCCGGAACAAAACAGCACGGACTGGGAGGCTCAACCAGAAGTTTACGTTCTCACAGTTCTGGAAGCTGGAAGGCCAAGATCAAGTGCCTGCGGGGCGGGTATCTCCTGAAGCCTCCTCGGGGGCGGGCAGAGGGCGTCTTCTTGCTGTTTCCCCACACGGTCCCCCCAGGTGTCTCGAACTCTTTTTTTGGTGGGGGCGGAACGGAGCCTTGCTCTGTCTCCCAGGCTGGAGTACGCTGGCGCGATCTCGGCTTAAGGCAGAGTCTTACTCCTAGGCTCAGGCAATCCTCCCACCTCAGCCTCCCAAGTAGCTGGGACTATTGGCCCAAGCCACCATCCCCATCTTTTTTTTTTTTTTTTTTTTGGTAGAGACGGGTTCTCACTATGTCACTCAGGGGTTCTTGAACTCCTAGGTTCAACTAGTTCTCCTGCCTCAGGCTGCCAAAGTGCCAGGATTACGGGGATTACAGGTGTAAGCCGCCGCCCCCGGTCCAACAATTTATTCCATAACAGATTCCATGTTTGTCATCAGATTGGCAAAATTTTAAAGTCTGACAATGCCAATTATTGGGCAGGTGTGGCCCAGATGAAATTCGAGCTCTAGCTAGGGTGTGGTGGCTCACACCTCTCATCCCAGCACTTTGGAAGGCCAAGGCAGGATGATCCTTTGAGATCAGGAATTTGAGAGATCCAGCCTGGGCAACATACTGAGACGCCATTTCTTTTTTCTTTCTTTCTTTCTTTTTTTTGAGATGGAGTGTCACTCTTGTTGCCCAGGCTAGAGTGCAGTGGTGCGATCTCGGCTCACTGCAACCTCCACCTCCGGGGTTCAATCAATTCTCCTGCCTCAGCCTCCCAAGTAACTGAGATTACAGGTGGACGCTGCCACGCCCAGCTAATTTTTTTCCGGATTTCAGTAGACAGGGGTCTCACCATTTTGCCCAGGCTGGTCTCGAACTCCTGAGCTCAGGCAATCCACTCGCCTCAGACTCCCAAAGTTCTAGGATTAGAGGCACGAGCCACCATGCGCAGCTCTAAGACCCCATTTCTACCAAAAACAGAATGAAATTGATGCTCTGCAGGATAGGAAGCATTTGTTCATATGGAAATAAAATAAATAAAGAGAAATTTACCCTCTGCAGATAGAAGGATGTTTTGTGATTTACCCTATGCCCCAAATTTGTTTGTTTTTTTTTTTTGATGGAGTCTCTCTCTGTCGCCCAGGCTGGAGTGCAGTGGATCTATCTCGGCTCACTGCAACCTCCACCTCCCAGGTTCAAGTAATTCTCCTGCCTCAGCTTCCCATGTAGCTAGGACTACAGGTTTGCACTGCCACGCCTAGCTAATTTTTTGTATTTTAGTAGAGACGAGGTTTCACCATGTTACCCAGCCTGGTTTGGAACTCTTGAGCTCATTCAATCCACCCACGTTGGCCTCCCAAAGTGCTAGGAGTACAGGCATGAGCCACCACACCCAGTCCTCTTTTTATTTTTCGTTTTGGAGACGGAGCTTGTTGCCCAGGCTGGAGTGCAATGGCGTGATCTTGGCTCACTGCAACCTCCACCTCAGGGGTTCAAGCAATTCAAGGAGAGGCTTTTATTGTGGTTAGGGGATAAAGTGGGATGAGGGTCCCTTCCAACCAGCCAGGGTTTTCCTAATGTAAATTTCTCTCTAGGGTGAGGGAGAGAGCACCAGGACCTTCGAATCAGAGGACCTTCAGATCATCCTGCCCCGATGTTTTTTTGTATTGTATTATTTTATTTTTGTTTGTTTGCTTGTTCATTTGTTAGTTTTTTTTCCTTGTGGTATTTTTTTGGGGGGTAGGGGTTTGTTTGTGTGTTGGTTTGTTTCTGAGATGGAGTTTCGCTCTTGTTGCCCAGGCTGGAGTGGTACAATGGTGCGATCTCGGCTCACTGTAACCTCTGCCTCCTGGATCCAAGTGATTCTCCTACCTCAGCCTCCCAAGTACCTGGAATTACAGGTGTGTACCACCACACCTGGCTAATTTTTTGTATTTTTAGTAGAGACAGGGTTTCTCCATGTTGGTCAGACTGGTCTGGAACTCCCGACCTCAGGTGATCCACCCGCCTTGGCCTCCCAGAGTGCTGGGATTACAGACGTGACCCACCTCGCCTGGCCTTTTCTTTGTGTTTTGGGGGATTTTTCTGTTTATTTTTCACCTTCTTTTTGTTTTGTTTTGTTTTTTTTCTAGGAGTTTAAACATTGGATGGAACGCTATAGAGTGATTAGTAAACACAAGCTCAATCCAGATGCATCATCCTAGAGAGATCGCAGGAATATTTTTTTCTTAGACAGGGTCATGTTCTGTCACCCATGCCTGAGTCCAGCGGTGCAATCATAGATCATTGCAGCCTCTGTTGAGCCTCCTGGGCTCAACTGATCCTCCTACCTTGGCTTCCCAAAGCACTGAGATTACAGGAATAAACCACTGGGCATGGCCTCAGAAACGCTTCAGAAATAAGTGCCTGAGTTCTTCAAATGTGAATGCCCGAAAGACACAGAAGAAGGCAAGGTGACTATTTAAGAGTAAATGAAACTAAATAGGGCTGGGTAAGGTGGCTCTCACCTGAAATCTCAGCACTCTGGGAGGCCAAGGTGGGTGGATCAACTGAGGTCAGGAGTTCAAGACCAGCCTGGCCAACAGGGCAAAACCCGGTCTCTACTAAAAAAGAGTAAAAAATTAGCCTGACGTGGTGGTAGGTGCCTGTAATCCCAGCTACTCCGGAGGATGAGGCAAGAGAATCACTTGAATCCAGGAGGCAGAGATTGCAGTGAGCTGAGATCAAGCCATTACACTCTAGCCTGGGTCTCAAAAAAAAAAAAAAAAAAAAGGCCAGGTGAGAGAGATGGCCCACGCCTGTAATCCCAGCATTTTGGGAGGCTGAGGTGGGCGGATCATCTGAGGTCAAGAGTTCAAGACCAACCTGACCAACATGAGAAACCCATCTCTACCATAAATACAAAAATTAGCCAGGCGTGGTGGCAGGAGCCTGTAGTCCCAGCTACTCGGCAGGCTGAGGCAGAAGAATCACTTGAACCCAGGAGGCAAATGTTGCAGTGAGCCGAGATCGCGCCATTACACTCCAGCCTGGGCAACAAGAGTAAAACTTTGTCTCAAAAAATATATATTAGCATGCATTGTGGTGCACACCTGTAATCCCAGCTACTCAGGAGGCTGAGGCAGGAGAATCGCTTGAACCCTAGAGGCAGAGATTGCAGTGAGCCGATTGTACCACTGCACTCCAGCCTGGACAACAGAAAGAGACTGTCTCAAAAGAAACACAGAGACAGGGTCTTGCTGTGTTGCCCTGGCTGGAGTGCAGTAGCTATCCGAAGGCTCCATCATAGCACACTGCAGCCTCCAATTCCTGGAGAGTTAGAAAGAGAAAAGGAAAAAAGAAAGCAGAGTGGTGGTTGCCAGGGGTTGGGGTGAGGAAAGAGATTGACTGCAAAGGGGCAAGGACAACTTTTTGAGGTGATTCATCATGACTGTAGTGGTAGTTACATTACCAAATGTGTTTGTCAAAACTCATCAACGGAAAGACATAAAATTGATGAATTTAATTATATGTAAAGTATTCCTTGTAGTGGGTTAAATTGTGTGTCCCCCGACTGGGAGAGGTGGGTCACGCCTGTAATCCCAGCACTTTGGGAGGCTGAGGCCAGCAGATTGCCTGACCTCAGGAGTTCGAGACCAGCCCAGGCAACACGGTGAAACTCCATCTCTATTAAAATAACAAAAATTAAGACTGGGCGAAGTGGCTCACGCCTGTAATCTCAGCACTTTGGGAGGCTGAGGAGGGCGGATCACGAAGGCAGGAGATTGAGACCATCCTGCCTAACATGGTGAAACCCCCCTCTATACTAAAATACAAAAAATTAGCTGGGTGTGGTGGCAGGTACCTGTAGTCCTAGCTACTTGGGAGGCTGAGGCAGGGGAATTGCTTGAACCCAGGGGACAGAGTTTGCAGCGAGCCGAGGTTAAGCCATTGAACTCCAGCCTGGCGACAGAGGGAGACTCCGTCTCAAAAAATAAGAAGAAAAAGAAGAGAAAGAAAAAAAATTAGCCAGACTGGCTGCGCGCACCTGTAATCTCACTACTCAGGAGACAGGAAAATTGCTTGAACCCGGGAGGTGGAGGTTGCAGTGAGCCTGTAGGGTCTAGCCCCACAGGGCCCTGTGAGGCCCTCTCTACTGGTGAGGAGATGAGAAACTATGGAAATAAAGACACAAGACACCAAGATCAAGAGAGAGTTTGGGCACTGGGGTCCACTACCAACCAAAGCGTGGAGTCCAGCAGTGGCTCCAAGTGCCTGGACGCTCTTTTATTGAGTACAAAGCAGGGGGCGGGGTTGGTAGGGTGGGGCATTGGTGGTCAGTGACAGGCGTCATGTAGGTAGGGGTCCAAGACTTTCAAGTAGCCGAGACAAGGGAAGGAATATAATGCGTCAGCACTTTTCCATACTTGTCAAGAAAGAACAAAGACATTAAGATTTGTGTTACTTTTAATGATTATCTCTTCTAAGGAAAAGAGGAATCAGGTACAGAAGTGGAACATGAGAGTGGACCTGGAGTGTGACCATGGAAGCCCAGCACCACATAGAGACAAGTAAGCCCCTGGATGTCTTTGGGTCTCCCTGACAGTCATAGGCCTACCGCAAGAGCTTGGGGGAGCAGAGTTTTCTCCTTGCTGCTCTGAGGAAGGACACATCTCCGACGTCTCCCTCCGTAGCTTGCTAAACAGCGGGCACTTTCCCAGCGCTGGCGCTACCACACAGCCAAGGCGCCCTCCAGCAGCCTTTACATGGGTGTGACAGAGAACTTAAGGCGTCTTGCCTTAGGGTCACTTATTTCACAATGTCACCTTAGGTTCACACTTCACGACCCGAGAGGCATTACTAAAAGATTATGTTTAGTATATATATATCTTAGTGATTACCTATGAATAACTAAGATTACCTATGAATAACTAGTATGGTTATATCTCTAGTTATTTATTTCTTCATTATTTAGATGGGAACAGGCTGAGGCTCCTGACTGCTGCCTCAGCACCTATGGGGTCTCCCACCCACATGAGCCGAGATCACGCCACTGCAGTACAGTCTGGATGACAGAGCAAGACTCAGTCTCCAAAAAAAGAAAAAAAGAAGGATCCTCCCAAAAAAAAAGGATACTTACAAGTCCTAACCCCAGGTCCACAAGAATGTGGTCTTATTTGAAAATAGGGTCTAGCCGGGCACAGTGGCTCACTCCTGTCATCCCAACACTTTGGCAGGCCATCGTGGGTGGATCACTTGAGCTCAGGAGTTTGAGAGCTCCTGTACAGATGGTGAAACCCCATCTCTACCAAAAATACAAAAATTAGTCATGTGTGGTGGCGCATACCTGTGGTGCCAGCTACTTGGGAGGCTGAGACAGGAGAATCGCTTAAACCTGGGAGGCAGAGGTTACTGTGAACCGAGATCTCGCCACAGCCCTCCAGCCTGGGTGACAGAATGAGACTCCATCTCAAAAAAAAAAAAAAAAAAGAAAAGAAAAAAAGAAAACAGGGTATTTGCAGGCATAAGTTAAAAATTTCAAGATGAGATCATCCTGGATTTAGGATGGACCCTAAATTCAATGGCCCACATCTTTTTTGTTTTTTTTAAAAAAACTTATTTTACTTTATTTTATTTTTTTGCACCTTCTTTAAAGTAGTACCCACTTTTATTTTATTTTTTAAAGGGACGAGGTCTTGCTATGTTGCCCGGGCTGGAGTGCAGTGGCTATTCACAGGCGCGATCCCGCTACTGATCAGAACGGGAGTTTTGACCTGCTCCGTTTCCAACCTGGGCTGGTTCACCCCTCCTTAGGCAACCTGGCAGTCCCCCGCTTCTGGGAGGTCACCATATTGACGCCAAACTTAGTGCGGACACCCGATCGGCATAGCGCACTACAGCCCAGAACTCCTGGGCTCAAGCGATCCTCCCTCCTCAGCCTCCAGAGTAGCTGGGACTACAGGCACGCGCCACCGCACCTGCAATGGCCAGCATCTTTATGAAAGAGGGTGAATTTGAGTTACAGACCGAGAAGAAGACCTCGAGGGGTAGGTCATGTGAAAGTGGAGGCAGAGACTGGACTGATGCAGCAGGAGGCAGGGAATACTGAGGAGTCCCTACAGTCCCCATGGCCGGGGAGAGGCATGGAGCAGCTTTGACCTCAGAGCCTCCAGAAGGCACCAACCCTGAGTTCAGACTTCCGGCCTGCAGAACTGTGATACAATAATTTTCTGTTGTGTAAGCCCAGTTGGTGGTTTCTTTGGTTTCCCTTTTTTTTGTTTGGGACAGGGCCTCGCACTGTCACCCAGGCTGGAGGGCAGTGATGCAATCATGGCTCACTGCTGCAGGCTTGACCTCCTGGACTCAAGGGATCCTCCCACTTCAGCCTCCCAAGCAGCTGGGACAGCAGGCCTGTGCCACTGATTATTCTTTATTTTTGTAGAGACTGAGTCTCGCCGTGTTTCCCGGGCTGGTGTGGCACTTTGCTACCTCAGCCCTAGGAAGCTAATGCCTACCTCAATAAAGCCAATTTTTTTTTTCTTTTGAGACAGGGTCTTGCTCTGTCACCCAGGCTGGAGTACAGTGAGTGGCACAATCTCAGCTCACTGCAGCCTCTACTTCCTGGACTCAAGTGATCCTCCTGCCTTAGCCTTGTGAGTAGCCGGGACTATAGGCACATGCCACTGTGCCCTGCTAATTTTGTACTTTTTGTAGAAATGGGTTTTTGCTATGTTGCCCAGGCTGGTCTTGAACTTCTGGCCTCAAGTAACCTGCCTGCCTCTGCCTACAGTGTTGAGATTACAGGCGTGAGCCACTGTGTCCAGCCAAAGCTATTTTTATTGTTGTTGTTGTTATTTTTGAGACCAAGTCTCGCTCTGTCACCCAGGCTGGAGGGCAATGGAATGATCTCAGCTGAGTGCAATTCTCCTCCCGAGCTCAAGCAATTCTCCTGCCTCAGCCTCCCAAGTAGCTGGGATTACAGGCACCCACCATCACACCTGGCTAATTTTTGTATTTTTAGTAGAGATGGGGTTTCACCATCTTGGCCAGGCTGGTCTTGAACTCCTGACCTCATGATCTACCCACCCTGGCCTCCCAAAGTGCTGGGATTACAAGCCTGAGCTACCTCAACCTGCCTGATTTATTTATTTATTTATTTATTTTGAGATGGAGTCTCGCTTTGTTGCCAGGCTGGAGTGCAGTGGCGCAATCTGGGCTCACTGCAACTTCCACCTCCCTGGTTCAAGCGATCCTCCTGCCTCAGCCTCCCGAGTAGCTGGGATTATAGGTACGTGTCACCCACCCAGCTACTTCTTGTATTTTAGTAGAGACGGGGTTTCACCATGTTGGCCAGGCTGGTCTTGATCTCCTGACCTTGTGATCTACCCTCCTTTGCCTCCCAAAGTGCTGGGATTCAGGCGTGAGCCACCATGCCCGACGTGATTTTTTTGTTTTCATAAGTGGGAGGAAACACTTGGAAACATAAGCCTACATCAAAAAAACAAGTCGCATAACAATGGATTCACTGTGAAATATTTTATATAAAGGTTTTTAATGCTCCAAACAATACCACCTACTGTTCACGAATTGAGCACACGTCATAAAAGCCTGGAGGCACCTGGGTCTGGACCTAGGTTATTTCTACCAGGCTACCTCTGGGGAAGGCAGGGAAGAGAGTGGGGTTCTCCTGGCCTCTGGATACCCAGCTGAGACTGCCCAAGGCACTGTGAGATCTGAGAAGGCTTCCCCAGGGACAAGGCCCCTCCTCAACTCCCAGCCAAGACTCAGAATCACCCGGGGCTCAGTGAGTGGATGGAAAGGTGAGGAGGTCATTCCAAACTAAGCATCCGGGAAGCTGGCTTATTTAGGGGCCAGGCTGGAAAGCAGGTGAGGCTGGGTGACCATCCGTCCCTTCTTTTTTTGGAGGGGGGTTAGGAGTCTTGCTCTGCCACTCCGGCTGGAGTATAGTGGCACAATCTGGGCTCACTGCAACTTCCAACTTCCTGGTTCAAGCAATTCTCCTGCCTCAGCCTCCTGAGTAGCTGCCATGATAGGCGTGTGCCACCATGCCAGGCTAATTTTTGTATTTTTAGTAGAGACGGAGTTTCAGCATCTTGGCCAGGCTGGTCTTGAACTCCTGACCTTGTGATCCACCTGCCTCAGCCTCTCAAAGTGCTGGGATTACAGGTGTGAACCACTGTGCCCAGCCGATCCCGCCCCTTTTTTTTTTTTTTTTTTTTTTGAGATGGAGTCTTGTTCTGTTGCCCAGGCTGGAGTGCAGTGGCACAATCTTGGCTCACTGCAACCTCTGCCTTCTGGGTTCAAGCAATTCTCCTGTCTCAGCCTCCTGAGTAGCTGGGATTATAAGTGCCCACCACAACACCCAGCTAATTTTTGTATTTTTGGTAGAGACAGGGCTTCGCCATGTTCGTCAGGCTGGTCTCGAACTTCTGAGCTTGTGATCCACCTACCTTGGCCTCCCAAAGTGCTGGGGTTACAGGAGTGAGCCACCGCACCCAGCCGATCCCTCCCTCCTTAACTAGTCATGTACCAGTCTCCCCAGGGCTTCCCTGAGGCCCCTCTGTCTCTCCTATTCATTTTTCTCCTGGAGTTGGCAGGGAGCCTAAGGGTGAGGTGAGGGCTGGGGGCCCCTGTGTGCTGGGTGGCCAGGACTCTTAAGCCCAACAGGGAGATGGAGGCCAGGAATCTTGGGTCCAGAGGAGACTTTGCACCAGATTCAGATATTCAAATCCAGGCACACTGGCTCATGACCCAAATCCCAGCACTTTTGGAGGCCAAGGCAGGAGAATTGCTTGAGGGCAGGAGTTGAGACCAGCCTAGGGAACATAGTAAGACCCCATCTCTACAAAAAATAAAAAAGTTAGCAGGGCATGGTGGCACCTGCCTGTAGCTCCAGCCACTCAGGAGGCTGATGCAGGAGGATCACTTGAGCCCAAGAGTTCAAGACTGCAGTGAGCTATGATCATGCCACTGCACTCCAACCTGGGTGACAGAGTGAGACCCTGTCTCTGAAAAAAACAAAAACAACACAAACTTCCCAAGAGGGACTGAGGCTGAGAGCTAGGCAAGCTGGGATGAGGGCTCTGCTGTGCACCCACAGACAAATGACTTCGCCTCTCTGAGCCTGGCCTCTTCATCTATGAATGGTGTGACCTCATAGGGCTGCTGTGAGGATGAAGTACAGGGTAGCATGCAGGTGAGTCATCTTGGTGGCCATGCTGAGGATCACCAGCAAGGACTAAGTGCTGGAATTTCACCCCCATTTAATCCTCACACCTGGCCGGGTGCTGTGGCTCAAGCCTATAATCTCAACACTCTGGGAGGCTGAGGTGGGCAGATCGCTTGAGGTCAGGAGTTTGAGACCATTCTGGCCAACATGGTGAAACCCTGTCTCTACTAAAAATACAAAAATTAGCTGGTTGTGGTGGTATGCACCTGTGATCTCAGGTACTTAGGAGGCTGGGGTGGGAGAATGGCTAGAACCCGGGAGGCAGAGGTTGCAGTGAACTGAGATGGAGCCACTGCACTCCAACCTGGGGGACACAGCGAGACTCCATCTCAAAAAAAGAAAGAAAGAAAGAAAGAGAGAGAGAGGGAGGGAGGGAGGGAAGGAAGGAAGGAAGGAAGGAAGGAAGGAAGGAAGGAAGGAAGGAAGGAAGGAAGGAAG
>NW_022437039.1:126450-131426 GCF_009761245.1 Sapajus apella | reverse complement strand
AAGGAAGGAAGGAAGGAAGGAAGGAAGGAAGGAAGGAAGGAAGGAAGAATAGAAACCCTCACATCCCTATAAGCTAGGAACTATCACCCCCATTTTACAGATGGGGAAACTGAGGGCTGCAGAGGTTAATCAGCTGAAGGGCACAGGCACACACATCTGGTTTGTGGCCAACTGGATCCTGGACTGAAGCCATGTGAAGCCAGCACCCGTGAGTCAAGCGCCTTTGCTGTACTGTTTTATTGGTTCACTTCTGGTTTATAGGTCTACACTCCCTCCCACAGCCTGGGTGGACTGTGAACCTTCTGGGAGTAGGGCTGTGATCATTTCATCCCAGGCTGAGCCCAGCCTGGCAGGAGTGCTCAAGATGTGCTAAGTGTGGGTGTGAGTAGGGCCCAGGGTGACTGGCATTTGGAGGAGATACTGAGCTTATATTTCTGGAGGGTCACATGGCAGCACCCAGGGGAGACTGGGATGTCTTCAGCCCTCCAGAGGCTACCAGGCTGCTCCCACAGGTGCTGTGGGAGAAAGTGGCAGCCCTGCTGGGCCACGTGGCTCTAAGACAAGGCTCCAGGTCCCCTACTCTCTGCTGGCAGAAAACTCTGTCCCAGCCCCAGGACCCAGAAGTCCCAGTTCTTAAGTCACCCCTCCAAGGAGTCCTTGCTTCCTTTTTCCCACAAGCCAGTGGTCCCAGCCCCCACCCTCCTCCAGTTTTTCTAGAACCCAGGTAAGTAGCCTCCAGGCCCCCTAGCCAGAGGTGCATGGAGCCAGCTGACACCAGCTGGCCAGAGCCGATGTGCACAGCCCCTTCCACCTCTGCACTCCATGATGCCAGGTGAGTAGCTGGAAGTCAGCCGAGGAGCAGGTATTGCATCATGGACATTGGTAAATGCAATGAACCAGGGCTTCTATTTTAACCAGGGAGCCTGCTGTTAAACGCTTAACGCATCGTTGCTCCCAGCCCTCCATCTTCCTGCTCTCCAGGCCAGGAGCCCCTGTCACAAGGCCCAGGGAGCCCTGGAGTCTGGAGAGAATCATGATAAGACACAAGGTTGTGGCTGGGCATCACTGCTGTCCATGCCACCCTGGGGCTGGACCTGGTCCCCAGCCCCAGACTTTCCCATCTCCACACCAAGGCCCCTGTCCCAGACTGGAGTTGGTCCCCAGCTCTGCATAACTCAGGAACCGAGAGCTCCAGGTGTGGAGCCACACAGACTCGGGTGTGGCTATGGGCAAGTCACTTTAGCTGTCTGGGCTACGGTGTCCTCATCTGCAGCAGGGAATCAGTAAATAGCATGACCCTAAAGCCACACTTGTGCTGTTCACCTTCAAATTCTGCCCAAGGGACCCCAAGCAAGGTGGAGAATCCCCTGCCCCGAGCCTCAGCTTCCTCATCTGTAAGATGGGAATTACAGCAGTTCCTTCTCATCAGGCCATCATAAAAGCCAACGAGTTGGGCGGAGCACGGTGGCTCACACCTGTAATCCCAGCACTTTGGGAGGCCGAGGCGGGTGGATCATGAGGTCAGGAGTTTGAGGCCAGTCTGGCCAACGTGGTGAAACCCCGTTTCTACTAAAAATACAAAATTAGCTGGGTGCGGTGGCGCGTGCCTGTAATCCCAGCCACTTGTGAGGCTGAGGCAGGAGAATCGCTTGAGCCCGGGAGTGGAGGCTGCTGTGAGCAGAGATGGCACCACTGTACTCCAGCCTGGGTGAGAAGAGTGAAATTCTGTCTCCAAAAAAAAAAAAAAAAAAAAAAAGGTCAACAGGTTACACCTATAAAATAGTTTACTTGGCCAGTAGCAGTAGCTCATGCCTGTAATCTCAGCACTTTGGGAGGCCCAGGAAAGAGGATTGCTTGAATCCAGGAGTTTGAGGCCAGCCCCGGCAATATGGTGAAACCCCACCCCTACAAAAAGTCCAAAAATTAGTGGGGCATGAGTGGCCTATGCCTGTAGTCCCAGCTACTGGGGAGGCTGAGGTGGGAGGATCGCTTGAGCCTGGGAGGTCGAGGCTGCAGTGATGGTACCACTGCACTCCAGCCTGGGTGGCAGAGCAAGACTCCTTCTCTAAAAAATAAAAAGCTTACTTAGCAGAGTGCTTAAGATGTCAGATTAGATGTTGTTATCATTGGTAATCATTTCCCATCCCACAGGGCAAGGCAGTGGGGACAGGAAAGGAGCCGCGGCTATCTCAATGTAGGATCTGCACACAGTAGGTGCTCAGTTAACTGGCCGGGTAATTTACAGCCACAGCAGGATGGGCCAGTGCCCCCAGCCAGGTGGAAGCGACTCTCCCTCGACCCGCCCCGCCACACCGGCAGTCTGGGAGGGCCCCGGCCCCTCCCGCGGCCCCGCCCCTTCACCTGTGCAGGCTGCACACCTGGAGCCGCCTCCGGAAGAGGGGACGGGAGGCCTCGGAGGGAGCCCGGCGGCTTCGGGTGAGAGCGTGGGGGACGCCGAGGGCCAGGACCCTCGAGCTTGGGGAGGGACCGGTCTGGCCGCGTCGGCGGAGAAAATGGGGGAGCCGGGGTGGGGACTGGGGAACCGGGATCGCCGGTGAACCGGGGGCGGGAACTCAGCCGTCCGGGGTGAACCCAGTCCCTTCTCCAGGTTTCCAACGCCTGGGACTGGGGGTCGGGGGTCTGGAGGCCCAGATACCTGGGCAGCTAGGTGCGGGAGGGGATGGGGAGAAGTCTTCAGGTCCGGGTCTCTGGGGTGGAGGGGGGCCGGGGAGCGGGGTCCAGGGTGCCGAGTCAGGGAGATCCCCGGGAGCGGCCTGGGGGCAGCTGGGCTGGGACCACCGTGACATTCAGGTCCTGCCAGCAGGGCTGCGCTTGGACACCGGGCGAGAGGAGGAGGGGGAGCATGGGTGTGGTGTGTGTGTACTGGTTGGGGACCCTCCGGAGGGCTGGGGCAGGTAAGCCTGGTGTGTCGGGCCCGCTGTTCCGAGCCCCCGAACCCCAGGCCCTGAGCAGTCCTAGGGGAGCACAGGGCTCCCGTCCCCAGGGGCGGGCCGGGAAGTAAACAGAAACTCCGAGGCGCACTGTGGCGGGGCGGCCGGCACAACCTGTTACCTCGCCCTGTCCTGGGCCCCACGCCAGGGCCCTGGGAAACTGGGGGGCTGGGGGTCAGGGCTCCTGAGACCAGAGGGGTGGGGGCAGGAATGCCTGAGTCCCGTGGAAAATGGGAACTGAGGTGGGAATCCTTGGTGGGGGACACTGGAGGTGGGACCTCTGAGTCTGGAGGGTGGAGTCAAAGCACCTGCTTGGGAGATAAGGAGAATGAGGGCGGGAGACCTGGAAGGTCTGGGGCTGGGAGCTGGGCTTCTGGTAGGGGAGGGAGCTGGATTCCTGGGGGCCAAGACATCTCAGTTCCCAAGCCTTAGGGTCCAGCATTCCTGGGAGGAGAAGGGACTGGGCTCAACTCCAACAGCTGAGTCCCTGAGAACCTGGGTTCTGGGAACGATCTCAGATGGTGAGGGGCTGCGAGCCAAACTTCTGGGTTCTGGGAAGAGAGGGTACCGGGAGCAGAGGTGGCCTGCGGCCCTGGAGTGCTGGAAGGAGCTTTCCTGGGGGCAGAGATCCGTAGAGGCCAAAGGCTGGGCAGGTCATTTCCTTCTACTTCCTGCCTCAGTGTACCCCAGGGACATTAACGGAACTGGGTGGCCAGAACACAGGTCATTAACCCTTCGTGGCCCAGGAAGCTCTGGCTGCAGGACCCAGCAGGCCGCGCAGGTCGAGAATTCATGGAGGGCCGGGTGCCGGCCTGCGGAGGGCGTGCCCCCGTCAGACTGCAGAGTAGAGTGTCCCGCAGCCACCTGTCCCCGCAGATGCAGCAGGTGACATGAGCTTTCCAGATGGGCCCAGCTTCTCATCGTCGGGGCTGCTTTCTGGGGGTACCTCTCCCAGCGGCGACGAGGGCTTCTTCCCCTTTGTGCTGGAGCGGCGGGAGTCATTCCTGGGAGGGGGCCCAGGGCCTGAGGAGCCAGAGGACCTGGCCCTGCAGCTGCAGCAGAAGGAGAAAGACCTGCTGTTGGCCGCAGAGCTCGGCAAGATGCTTCTGGAGCGAAATGAGGAGCTGCGGCGGCAGCTGGAGACACTGAGCACCCAGCACTCGGAGCGTGAGGAAGTAAGCTAGTGCCAGCCCGGGTGGGCAGGGGAGGACAGGTGGGCCTGGAGAGGACAAGAGAACGGAGTCAAGCAAGGGAAGGAGAGAGGAGCCCGAGGGGGTGGAGGGACAAAGGGGCAGGGGGAGGACTCTGGAACAGGTTAGGGCTGTGCCCAGTTCCCCTGGCAGTGCTGCCCAGTGGTAAAGAACATGAACTCTGGGGACCATGGACAGTTCCTTACTCCTGTAATCCCAGCACTTTGGAAGGCCAAAACAGCACCATCACTAGCCCAGTGTTCGAGGCCAGCCTGGGCAACATAGCCAGACTCTGTCTCTACATAAAATAAGAAAATTAGCTGGATGTGGTAGTGGCACTTGTAGTCCTAGCTACTCAGGAGGCTGAGGCAGGAGGATCACATGAGCCCAGGAATTTTAGAGTTTGAGGCTGCAGTAAGCTATGATCCACTGCACTCCAGCTTGGGCAACAGAGTGAGACCCTGAAAAAAAAAAAAAAAAAAAAAAAAAAAGGAAGGAAGGAAAGAAAGAAAGTGAGAGAAAAAAAGAAAAGAAAAGAAAAAAGAGAAAAATCATGAACTCTGAGGATTAAGACCTGGGTTCAGGTTGGGCATGGTGGCTCACACTTGTAAGCATGTAATCCCAGCACTTTAGGAAGCCAAGGCGGGCAGATCATTTGAGGTCAGGAGTTCAAGACCAGCCTGACCAATATGGTGAAACCCCATCTCTAGGAAAAATACAAAAAAAAAAAAAAAAAAATAGCCAGGCATGATGGCACGTGCCTGTAGTCCCAGGTACTCGGGAGACTGAGGCAGGAGAATCACTTGAACCTGGGAGGCAGAGGTTGCTGTGAGCC
>NW_022437039.1:81186-126350 GCF_009761245.1 Sapajus apella | reverse complement strand
GGCCATGTGTGGTGGCTCACACCTGTAATCCCAGCACTTTGGGAGGCCGAGGTGGTTGGATCACCTGAGGTCGGGAGTTCTAGACTAACCTGACCAACATGGAGAAACCCCGTCTCTACTAAAAATACAAAAAAGTTATCCAGGCATGTTGGTGCCTGCCTGTAATCCCAGCTACTCGGGAGGCTGAGGCAGGAGAATCGCTTGAACCTGGGAGGCAGAGGTTGCGGTGAGCCAAGATGGCACCATTGCATTCCAGCCTGGGCGACAAGAGCGAAACTAAAACTCCGTCTCAAAAAAAAAAAAAAATGGAAAGGAAGGCCTAGGGTCAAAACCTTGCCCGGCTGTGTGACCCTAGGTCAGTTGCTGGCCCTCTCTGGATCTTGGGTCCAGCTCCTCAGCAGTATAGCGGAACAACAGGCAACAGTCATGGGTATCCACTCCCTGTCTGGCACTGGGCTAAGTGCTTTTCATGACTCTGTTGATTCTCGCCCAGCCCAATGAGGTAGGAACAGTTCCCTCTGCCCAGGTTCTATTTTTGGCCGAATTCTCCCTCTGGGGCTCACACCTGGTCTTCTGAACACCCTCCTTTATCTGAGGCATCAGCCCCAACCACTGCCCTGAACCTGACTTGGGTAGCTAACTGTCTCCACCAGGCCACCTAGTGGGCATCTCAACACAAGTGGCACTCGATTCTACACCCCCATCACCTGCTGTCCCCATCCCCACCTTCCCACCTGAGGACCAGGGCCTGTGCACCTCCTTGGCCTCTCTCTCTCTCTCTTTTTTTTTTTTAACAGGGTCTCCCTCTGTCACTCAGGCTGTAGTGCAGAGGTGGAATCATAGCTCACTGCAACCTCAATCTCACAAGCTCAAGCAATCCTCCCATCTCAGCCTTCTAAGTAGCTGGGACTGCAGGCACATGTGCACCACCATACCTGGCTGGTTTTTGTATTTTTTGTACAGATGGGGTCTCACCATGTTGCCCAAGACATTTACATTTTTTACTGTCATTCTCTCATGAATGTACAGCAAAGTTTTCAAGTGGCTAAATTGCCAAGTTTGACCCACAGACTCCGGCCAAGTGACAGATGACAGAAGTACACAGACACAGGTGTTTTTTCTGTGAGAGCACAGCTAGGGGACCCCAGAGCTTACAGACCCCGAAGAAGGAGTTCGTCCATGCAGCCCTAATATACCAGACACACTTGAATTTATTTTAGAACAGATTTATTTTATTTTTTTATTTTATTTTATTTTATTTTTTTGAGACGGAGTTTCACTCATGTTACCCAGGCTGGAGTGCAATGGCGCGATCTCGGCTCACCGCAACCTCCGCCTCCTGGGTTCAGGCAATTCTCCTGCCTCAGCCTCCTGAGTAGCTGGGATTACAGGCACGCACCACCATGCCCAGCTAATTTTTTGTATTTTTAATAGAGACGGGGTTTCACCATGTTGACCAGGATGGTCTCGATCTCTTGACCTCGTGATCCACCCGCCTTGGCCTCCCAAAGTGCTGGGATTACAGGCTTGAGCCACCGCGCCCGGCCTTTAGAACAGATTTAATGACAAAAGTCTTGAGCAAACACCACTTGTGGGTAATTAACATTGCTGACCCCCCCCTCCCCCAGTAGAGAGCAGTCATGCGCATGGATGATCAAAGGTTGGTTTGGGAAGTGGGGAGAATAGGTAAACAAGCTATTTAGATAAACTCTGCTACATTCCCCTGTTATCTGCCCTTTGCTGCAAAAACTTTGCGGAAAAAGTTATGACTGAAGGCATGACTTCTGGGCTCAAGCAAACTCCCTGCCTCAGCCTCCCAAAGTATTGAGATTATAGGTGTGAGATAATGTGCCCAGCCAACCTTTGTTGAGTGCACACATTCCCCCTATATCCACAAGCCGTTTTGATTCTTCTAAACTAAATTCGAACCACCCACTTGTCAGCTGTGCAGCCTTCAAGCTGATCACAGCCTCCATCACCTCTGCCCCAGACACTCCAGCCACCTGCTCCCAAGTCCCCAGCATCCACTCTTTTTTTTCTTTGAGATAGAGTTCCGCTCTGTTGCCCAGGCTGGAGTGCAGTGGCACCATCTTGGCTCACCACAACCTCCACCTCCTGGGTTCAAGTGATTCTCCTGCCTCAGCTTCCTGAGTAGCTGGAATTATAGGCGCCCGCCACCATGCTCAACTAATTTTTATATTTTTAGTAGAGACAGTGTTTCACCATGTTGGTCAGGCTGTTCTCAAACTCCTGATCTCGAGATCTGCCCACCTCGGCCTCCCTTGGCTGGGATTACAGGCATGAGCAACTGCACCCGGCCTCTCTCTCTCTCTCTCTCTCTCCTCTCTCTCTCCTCTCTCTCTCTTTAAATTATTTTTTAGATGGAGTTTCACTCTGTCACCCAGGCTAGAGTGCAGTGGTGTGATCTCGGCTCACTGCAACCCCCACTTCAGGGGGTTCAGGCAATTCTCTCACCTCAGCCTCCTTAGTAGCTGGGATTACAGGCATGTGCCACCACAGTTGGCTAATTTTTATATTTTTAGTAGAGATGGGGTTTCATCATGCTGGCCAGGCTGGTCTCGAACTCCTGACCTCAGATGACCCACCTGCCTTGACCTCCTAAAGTGCTGGGATTATAGGTATGAGCCACTATGCCCAACTCCCAGCTTCCACTCTTGACCCCTGAAGCCCATGCTCTAAGAGACACCCCAGGATCTTCAAAAACTGCAAATCAGATCCTTTCACTCCTCACCCAGAATCTCCCCCTCACTCTTAGAATGAAACGGAAATTCTTCCCCAGGGCCTTAAAGTCCCCAAGAGCTGGGCTCCTCTCTCACCTCATCACAGAAGCATTCCTTCTTCCCCTCCTCCAAGAAGGGCAGCTGCACCACCCTCTCCCCCACAGCAAGGGCTCTTTTCAGTTCCTCCAAGAGCTCACGCTTGTTCCCTCTGGGCTTTGCACCTGCTGTTCCTTAATGCTTGGCCCTCTTTCTGGTGGCTCCTTCTTGTCCTGCAGAAGTCAACTCAAACACAACATCCTCCTTGAAGGACCCTCCACCTCCACCCCACTCCTTACTCTTCATCACTTCCCAGGTCTCTTTACAACACTTAATGTCCCCTGAAATTACCTGACTCTAGCATGTGTCCATACTCTCTGGACTCTGAGCTGCTTGAAGCAGTGAACTTGCTGACAGCGAACCCCAGAACAAGTGGAGCTCAGGAAATATTGTAGGATCGATAGTAGTGTGGGTGGATGGACTTAAGAGATATTATGTGCAGGCCACAAGGCATCAGCAGAGCCAAGCATCCGCCAGAACAATCTGACCTTGAACCTGACAGCTTAATCCTACTGCCCCCACAGTATTCGGTTGAAGAGTTTTGCTGCCTGAGTTGGCATCTCTGCTTCACGAAATTACTGTGTGTTGGCTGGGCACGGTGTCTCACACCTGTAATCCCAGCACTTTAGGAGGCCAAGGAGGGTGGGTCACTTGAGACCAGGAGTTCAAGACCAGCCTGGCCAACATGGTAAAACCCCGTCTCTACTAAGAAAACAAAAAAATTTGCCAGGCGGGGTGGCGCACCATGCCAGAAATCTCGGCTACTTGGGAAGCTGAGGCAGGAGAATGTCTTGAACCCAGGAGACAGACATTTCAGGGAGCCGAGATCATGCCACTGCACTCCAGCCTGGACAAAAGAGTGAGGACCTGTCTCAAAAAAACAAAACAAAAATAAATGATTGTGTGTCCTTAGCCAAGGCACTCAGCATCTCTTTGAGCTTCAATTTTATCTGTAAACCCAGGACGTTAGTGATTCTCCCTCTAGTGGATGAAATGGAGCAATGCAGATAAAGCCCTGGTGCAGGGTACCTGAGTCCCTGCAGCTGCTGGAGAAATTGACACCTTCATGTAGGCGCAGCCCGCTTTGAGGGCGGAAGAGGGTGGGCCAGAGGTTAATCCCCAACTCATCTGCTTCCCCACGCTGGGCATCTGGGTGTGCCAGGGCATCCCTCCGCTGGTCAGACAGGTTTTGGACCAGGGCGGGGCTGACCAGGGTTAATTAGAGGGAACTGGCCAGGAGGAGCTAGGGAGGGGGCTGGGCAGAGTCTGGGCTCCAGAGCCCGTGGGCCACAGCAGGTGTGTGCCACCATGGGCCGGGGCTTGAATTCTGCCAGACTGAGGCGCCAAAAACGGCGCTTGCGACCTCGGGTCCAGAAGCCCAGGCAGCAGCTGGAGGTGAGTGGGCATCAGAGAGCCCCACCCCCACCCTTGCACCGGGGCCCGTAAGTCCCATCTGCCTGGAACATTGCCTCTGGGTTTCTGGGTCTTGCTCACTGTTCCTCCTGCACTCTCCCTTGCTTTTGTGTCTGTCTTGGACACAAGGCCCCCTTAGGTGTTCTCCTTAGGTGTCTGTCTCTCCATCCCATCTCT
The DNA here is from genome assembly GCF_009761245.1 of Sapajus apella. Classification (NCBI taxonomy): domain Eukaryota; kingdom Metazoa; phylum Chordata; class Mammalia; order Primates; family Cebidae; genus Sapajus; species Sapajus apella. Next base: position 121,923 of record NW_022437039.1, on the reverse strand, counting down.
CTGTGCCTGTCCAGTCTCATCGGTGCCACTCTGTCTCTGTCCCTCTGTCGTGGCCCCCACAGCGGCTCCAGCAAGAGAACCATGAGCTCCGTCGAGGGCTGGCAGCCCGGGGAGCTGAGTGGGAGGCCAGGGCCGTGGAGCTGGAGGGAGACGTGGAGGCCCTGCGGGCACAGCTGGGGGAGCAGCGCTCAGAACAGCAGGACAGTGGGCGAGAACGGGCGAGGGCCCTCGGTGAGCTCAGTGAGCAGAACCTCCGCCTCAGCCAGCAGCTGGCCCAGGTGGGACAGCCCTGACCCCAGGGACCCGGGCAAGGTTGGGGAGGACGCCTGGGTCCCCAGTGGGGATTGGGTGCGTTGGGCTTGGTGCTGAGGCTCCTCTGTCCCCCTGTCTACCTCGCCAGGCCTCCCAGACTGAGCAGGAGCTTCAGAGGGAACTGGACACCCTTCGGGGACAGTGCCAGGCTCAGGCACTGGCTGGGGCAGAGCTGAGGACGCGGCTGGAGAGTCTGCAAGGGGAGGTGAGTGCCAACTGGGGCTCGGGGATTGCCTGAGATGAAAAAGCTGGGTTGGGGGCTGGGAGGGGGTGGCCCCCTCCCCAGCTCTCAGGTGTTTCCCCAGAACCAGATGCTGCAGAGCCGCCGGCAGGACCTGGAGGCCCAGATCCGAGGCCTGCGTGAGGAGGTGGAGAAGGGCCAGGGCCGCCTGCAGACCACCCACGAGGAGTTGTTGCTGCTGAAGCGGGAGCGGCGGGAGCACAGCTTGGAGGTGAGCTGCAGGGCTGGGGGACTATGACTGCCTCGACCCTTGGCAGTGGCTTCAGCACTTTCTGGGAGATGAAGCCAGAGCTGGGTCACTGGGAGGCCCAGAGGCTGGCCCACAAGACCATGGGCATTAGCCTGTAGGCAAGTGGGAGCCACGGAAGGCCGTTGAGCAGGGGAGGCATGCTCTTAGAATGCATCAGGGCCTGGCAGCTGGAAGGGCCAGGGACGGGGCTGATGCCAGAGCTCAGGCCAGGAATGACAGCCCCTAGACAGAAAAAGGAATGAAAAGAGGACGCATGGTCTGATGTTAGAGGTCTCAGGACTCTGCACTTTGGGGTCGGCTTGTCTGCCTTCGCATCCCAGTGCTGCTTCTTACTACTGTGGAGCAAACAGCCTCAGTCGCACTGCTAAATGCCGCGTGAAAGCAATTAGTGAGTGAGGAGGTAGACTGGGCAGGGGAGGGGAGAGGGCTTTTCGAGGTGGGCCCCACTTTATAGGCGAGGAAATTGGTATCTCAGCTGAGGGAAGGCACGGCTGAAGTTGCCCAGCGATCCAAGAATGGGAACAACCTGGGCCGCTGGGGTGCGGGGCCCTCTGCGGCCCCCCAGCGTGGACCTGCCGCGGGATGCGGGTGCTGGGTGGTCCCGCTGACCGCCCGCACTTCCGTCTGCGGGACCGTCCACAGCTGGAACGCGCACGCTCCGAGGCCGGGGAGGCGTTGAGCGCGCTGCGGAGGCTGCAGCGGAGAGTCTCGGAGCTGGAGGAGGAGTCACGACTCCAAGACGCCGACCTGTCGAGCGCCTCGCTGCAGTCGGAGCTGGCACACAGCCTCGACGAGGACGGCCAGGGCCAGGGCGCTGACGCACGCGGAGACGCCCCGGTGAGCTCATAGGGCACCAATCCTGTTACCTGTGCCATCGGGAGGGTCGCAGGCGCCGCCTTTCCTCCTTTCCGCAACAGACTCCACGCCACTAACCCATTTCTTTGGCCCACAGACCACCCGGTCCCCAAAGACCCTAGAGGCGTCCAGGCCCCAGCCTTCACCCCCAGAGGAGAGCTTAGAGCCCCCCAAGAAGCGAGCATCCCTCAGCCCAGCGGAGATACTAAAGGAGCAGGAGGCGGAAGTGGCCAAGCTGCAAGATGAGGTGGGGAAGAGGAGGGCACGTTGCTGGTGGCAGGACCCCTCCAGCTGTCAGTTTCTGTCTCCCATGTCGCCTCCCAGCCTTTGCCCACGGAGCTCCCTACACCTGTGTTGGAAATAGATGCTCCGTGCGGCAAAGAAAAATTAGCACTGAGACAGAATCTTTCAGCACACCAATTCTTACTTCCTGGACTGCAGGAAGAGTACCCTGCAATCATCGTGCCAGAAGAGTACAATGAACAAAGAAGACACACAAATATATTCCTTATGCATTTGGGGTCGTCCCTACTGCTTTGTCTGATCTCCGTTGACTGGAGCCAGACCTCACAATTTAAAGTAAAACCCAATTGGCCGACAACTTAAAATTTTTCTAAACAGGTAAAAGCAATGGAGAGCTGGGACATGCCTGTGAGCACGTCCAGCACAGATATCCTGGTTAAAGTACAAGGACACAGAACGTACTATGTGCCTGTAAGCATGGCATGTTTAACAGCTGCATAGGATAGAGCTTAACAAAGAATTAGCACACTTATTCTTTAACAAGAAAGGAAACTTTAAAAAAGAACTTTTCGCCGGGCGCGGTGGCTCACGCTTGTAATCCCAGCACTTTGGGAGGCCGAGGCGGGTGGATCACGAGGTCAAGAGATCGAGACCATCCTGGTCAACATGGTGAAACCCCGTCTCTACTAAAAAACTACAAAAAATTAGCTGGGCATGGTGGCGTGTGCCTGTAGTCCCAGCTGCTCAGGAGGCTGAGGCAGGAGAATTGCCTGAACCCAGGAGACGGAGGTTGCGGTGAGCCGAGATCGCGCCATTGCACTCCAGCCTGGGTAACAAGAGCGAAACTCCGTCTCAAAAAAAAAAAAAAAAAAAAAAAAAAAAGAACTTTTCTACTTCCCACACCTGAATTGGCCTTCATCCCAACAGACTTACTTCAAGAGCTAGCCTGTATGCCACCTCCTCCAGGAAGACTTCCCGACAGCACCTCTCCCCTTAGTTCCTTAGTGCTTCTCCCTGCATTCCTCCTGGAGGGTTATGGCACCCCAACTAACCCTGCTCCACCCCACCGCGCACCAGCCTGAGGGGCTCAGAGGGCTCATCTAGGAGTCTCCAGCACAGGGCCACAGCTGCCTGGGGTGTCTGTCGAGCAGGCAGAGGATAGCTGGGGAGAGCCAGAGTCGGGGCTGCTGGGAGGAGCAGGGACTGGAAGGCCCATTGGCCCATCTGCCGCGCGGCCCCTCCTCTGCCCACAGATCGCGCTACAGCAGGCAGAGCTGCAGGCCCTGCGGGAAGAGCAGCAGAGGCAGAAGGAACTGCGGGCGCATGACGACCCTGGGGAAGCCCTGAACAGGGCCCTCTCAGACCGGGACGAGGCCGTGAACAAGTGAGCCTCAAGTCATCCACCACCACCCCAGCGCCCCCGGGACCCCTCTGAGCTCCTGATTCCCCTTCTGATACTGGTTATCATTATCCCCACCCCCACCCAGGGTCCCACGGCCCTCCTTGATCTCGGTGTTGGCAGTCCCCCTCCCGCCCGGGTCCAGAAGTCCCCCGTCACCCCGGCTCCCTGAGGTCCCAGCGCCCTCAGATGCGTCGTCCGCCCCTCCCACTCTAGGGCCCTGGAGCTGTCCCTGGAGCTCAAACGTGTCTCTCTGGAGCGAGACTCCCTGTCCCGGGAGCTGCTGCGCGCCATCAGCCAGAAGGTGGCGCTCACGCAGGAGCTGGAGGCCTGGCAGGTGAGGGGCGGGGCCTGCGTGAGGGGCGGGGCAGGGGGCGGGACCGGCGCTGAGTCGACCCCGGCCTCCTGCAGGACGACATGCAGGTGGTGATCGGGCAACAGCTGCGCTCACAGCGCCAGAAGGAGCTGAGCGCCGCCGCGTCGTCGTCGACCCCGCACCGCGCCGCGCCCCGCTTCTCGCTGCGCCTGGGCCCGGGGCCTGCCGGCGGCTTTCTCAGCAACCTCTTCCGAAGGACCTGACGGCGGGGCCCGGGGGGCTGCCCTTGCCCACTTGGGGGCCCACTTTCCTCTTCTGGCCAATGGAGCGACAGGGCACGGATTGTCTTCCAAGAGGTGCTGATGCCCTCCCCGCCCCAGGAGGATGGGCAAGAGCTCATCGGGAGCGGAGCCAGCTTTGTGGGGCAGAAGCTCCAGGTGGGTTGCAGGGGCAGGTGAACAGAGCTGTCGATTTTCCGAATCAATATAGGTCTGTCTTTTCCAGGGCGGGGATTTATGGGGTATTTCTAGGGCAGGGATGGGGCTGGGTATTTATGTATCAAGATCGGAGAGATTAATATATAAATCACGCCACCGATTTGGCCTCCATTCGTGGAAAGAGCGAGCGTGGAAGAAAAGCCTGAAACTTTATTGTTAAAAAAAAAAAAAAGAAAAGAAAAAGAAAACCACTCTAAAACCCTTGCTGGCTGGGGGTGTGGTCAGAGGTCAGAAGGACAGGGAGAAGGCTCGGTAGCCCAGGTTGGTGAAGACATCCACCCGGCAGCTGTTGCCTGCAGCTGTCAGGACCTGGAGAAGAGAGGGGCATGACTGGCCTGCCCATTCCCCCGCCTCCCAGCTGCCCGAGGCCCCTGCCGGACCCACCTTGCACTCGGGCGCGGCTGGCTGCTGGTTGAGGCTGAGGCTGAGCAGCCCTGGGGAGGAGCCAGGCACCTGGGCCTTCAGCTCCCCGCTCAGCTGCCACTGGTTGACACAGCGGCCCTGGCCAGCAGACAGAATCTGCAGAGGGCAAGGAAGGTGCTCAGGGGTCAGGGCTGGAGGGAAGAGCCAGTGGGGGTGGCAGACGAGACAGAGGGACTCACCAGGTCCTGATAGAAGGTGACGTGCTTCTGTGGCGCCCGCATGGGGAAGACGGTGGTGGGTGTGGAGGATCGGAGGTGCCAGAGGGTGAGGGCTGGGCCCCCTCCACAGACCTGGACAGAAAGGTGGGAGTCCCCAGCTGTGAGCTACGGCCCACAGCTGACAGGGCCCGAAGCTGCCAACCTGTCCCACAGTCTGCCCTGCTCACCATCCAGTCGGAATCAGTTGCCAAACAACCGATCCAGCGCCCATTGTGGGGCCTGGAGCACTCCTGGGAGGGGAAGGGGAGGAGGGAAAGAGGTGAAGTCCTGGAGGGTTAAAGGAGTTGCTGGGAAAGAGGACAACGGCCACGGTCACGCCCTCACCTCGTGCTTATAGACCTCGATTGTCTGGACCTCCTTGGCTGTGCGCAAGTCTGCAGGGAAAGAACCCACCCTGAGTAGTGCCCCACAAGCCTCAGCCTCCCTCACTACCATGTTGCCCTCCAACTAGCCACCTCCTTACCCCAAAGTCGAACAGCTCCATCCTCGCCACCTGACAGCACCTCCGGGCTCCTTTCCCTCAATGCCAGGCAATGGATGTAGTCTGTGTGGCCGCGAAGGACCCGCTGCAGGTAGAGGGGCGATGTCAGGAGATCTAGGAAGAGTGCCTCTCCCTGGCCTGGACCTGCTCTAGGGCTCCAAGCCCCTGCTCACCGTGAAGGTCCCGGTTTCAAGGTCCATAGTGTGCAACTGACAGTCTCCCCCAGCCAGGATGAGGGAATTCTCCTATGAAGGGGCAGGGTGAGGCAGGAAGTCAGTGTCCAATCAGGAAAGGCAGAGAGTGAAGGATCAAAGTTTGGGCCAAGAATAGTCACATGGGGCTCAGACCTTGGGGACCAGCAGCAAAGCATTGATCTCAGGCACTTCCAGGCTGGTCCTGGGGCAGGAAAGTCAGGGTCAGTGAGGGAGTGCCTTCACCCCCATGCGCCCTCTATCCACGTGGCCCTGGCTCACCTGTATGGAGGCTGACGACACCACAGCTCCTTACAGCCCTTCAAAAAGAAAAACGTGAAGTGACCTCAAAGGCCCTTTTTGGTTCTGGGCACCCCAGCCCTTTCCCCAGCTTGACTCCTTACCTTCTTGAGCATCTCCGCCCAAAGCCAGGCCTTCACCTCCCCATCCCCAGCACTGAGCAGATGTCGATCGGTGGAGACCATGCTGTAGACCGGCCCATCATGGGCTAAAGAGAAATCCAGAAGTAAGTGAGCCAATCCCACCCAAACACCCGAAGCCAGACTCCACGGCTAGACCCACCTTGGAAAGTCACCACCGGCTTCTTACTTTCCTCTTTGGCTTCCGAGCTCAAAGCAGCAGACAAGCTGCAGGGGACAATGGAGGGGACCCAGGAGTCAGAAACAGAAGGCATCCGTCCCATGAAGACCAAGTGCCAGGGTGCCAGGACTAATGGGTAGACAGTGGCAGAGGGTACCTAAAGATGGCGATCTGCCCATAATTGTTGCCAGCCGCCAGAAACTTCCCACATGGTGAGACGCTTTGGGAGAAGATGGTCATATGGAGCCGCTGCAAGGCCTGAAACACCTCTGCCTGCAAGGAAAGACTGGATGAGGCCTGCCTGGGACATCTGAAACCTCCCATCCACAGACTCCTCCCTGCTTCCCCTGACACTTGCCAGGCCTCCCACTGTCCTGACTTCTCAGACCTCTTTTGCAGCAGCCAGCACCTGACCATGCATTCCCATGGGTGGCTCCAAGAAGACACTGAGGAAGGGGAGGGTTGAGGTCTGATGCTTCATGAACCTCTGAGCAAGCACCCAAGCCTCTCCTACCAGCTTCCTCAACTGTCAAATGGACAGAAGATTCTGTCACGATTAGATGAGCTAGTGTATAGACAGAGCTTTGCACAGGGCTGTCACTCAGTGCTTAAGCCAGGTGCTGTGGCTCAAGCCTGCAATCCCAGCGATCTGAGAGGCTGAGGCGGGAGGATCGCTTGACGCCAGGAGTTCGAGAGCAGCCTGGGAAAGGTGGTGAGACTCCATCTCTACAAAAAAATAAAAAAATTTGGCCAGGCACGGTGGCTCACACCTGTAATCCCAGCACTTTGGGAGGCCAAGACGGGCAGATTACCTGAGGTCAGGAGTTTCAGACCCGCCTGGCCAACGTGCTGAAATCCTGTCTCTACTAAAAACGCAAAAATTAGCTGGCCGTCGTGGGACATGCCTGTAGTCCAGCTACTCTGTAGGCTGAGGCAGGAGAATCGCTTGAACCCGGGAGGCAGAGGTTGCAGTGTGCTGAGATTGCGCCATTGCACCCCAGCCTGGGCGACAGAGACTCCATCTCAAAAAAAAAAGTTTAAAAAGTGGCTCGGCTCCGCCGGCGCCGTGGCTCACGCCTGTAATCCTAGCACCTTGGGAGGCCAAGGTGGGTGGATCACCTGAGGTCAGGAGTTCAACACCGGTCTGGCCATCATGGTGAAACCCCATCTTTAAAAAAAAAAAAAAAAGTGGCTCTGCTTGCGAGAACTAGCTAGGAAATTAAAAAAAATAAAAAGTGGCTCTACTATCCCAAAATAGAAAAATGTACCTACTTGTAATCCCTATTCTCTGACTTGCGTTAAGCCCCTGAGGCCTTATTGATTACTTTCCCGCCCCCCGCCCCGCACACCGGGTCATAGTCTGAGTCCCACAAACAGCCCGAGCAAAACAAGGCTCCAGGCACGATTCCCTGCCCGCCCAGTCCAAGTTATGCATGGACTACAAACCCCAGAAGGCACCGCGCACCACGTCCGTCTCACCTGACCCAGAGGCACCACGAGCGGCAGAGCTCGCTCCATCTCCAGAACTACAAGTCCCAGAGTGCTCCGCGCGCGACGCAACCTCACGAAGCCGTACGTGCCTACAGCGGTTCCTCCTCGCGGCGCTCTGCCGCGTTCGGCGCGAAGGTGGCTGCTGCGTACTGTACTGAACCCAGGAGCCGAGGTGAGCGCCACGAAAAACTCCGACACTAAGAAGTGGCGCCCACCGCCGTTCCGCTAAGCCAGATCCCTTCCCCCACCCCGGGGAACAGGCCCGCCTTCCGCCACACGCCACCCGTCTGCCGCGCCCGCGCAGAACCTCGCCGCTGCGCACGCCTAAAGCCACACCCCTTCGCGTTGGGCCACGCCCTCAGAGACTCCGCCTCCGTCGCCCAGATCCCACCCGCAGGACCCCAAAACCCAATGATTCTGCAGCAGCCCTTGGAGCGAGGCCCCCAGGGTGGGGCCCAGCGCCTCTCGCGGGCCGCCTTGGGGGTGACTCGTGGCCTGGACGCCAGGTGCGTGTAGGGGACCAGGGTGGGCCTGACCAAGGGCCTTAGGAGCTTTGGCTGGGTGCTCAGAGCTGGTCTGCAGGATGGACACGGTGTTGGGCGAATCGGCGGGGCTTAGGTGTGAGCTGAGACCGGATTGGGTCTTCGGCTCAGGGTCGAGACTTCGAGGTACGCTGCTGGATGGCCCAGGAGAGAGGGGACAGGCACCACCTGAGACAGGAATGGGCTTGGGGCTCCTGGCTGATGCTGCAGACTCAGGCGGGCAGATCCTTGGGAAGGGGCCAAGAGGGTGGGGTGCACCAGGCTGTCTTTTTTTCCCAGCTCCCCTCTCCGAGGAGCTGTGCCCCTGAGCACCAAGCGGCGCCTGGAGGAGGAGCAGTGAGTTTGGGGGCAGGGAGGGACTCCCAACAAGATCTCTGTCACCTCTGGTCCCCAACACACTGCCACCTGCCTCAGTATCCCAGCCTCCCTCTCTCTCATCTCTCCCCAGGGAGCCTCTGCGCAAGCAGTTTCTGTCTGAGGAGAACATGGCCACCCATTTCTCTCAACTCAGCCTGCACAATGACCACCCCTACTGCAGCCCCCCTATGGCCTTCCCCCCGGCCCTGCCCCCACTCAGGTAGGCTCCTCCACTGGCCAGGCTTTCTGCAGGATCACAGGCGGTCCTCCGTGCTGACCTCAGGCCCCTGCCTCATCGTGCCATATTTAGCTCTAGCTGACCTCTGGGTTGTTTCCCATCTTGGCTCTTTGAAAAGTGCTGAGAACCCAGGAGCCCCTGGGGACCTGGACCCCACCTCCTGGTGGGAGGTGCTCAGCTAGGCCAGCCTCAGCTCCCATGCCGACTATCATTTCCTCTTCTAGGAGCTCTTGCTCTGAGCTGCTTCTCTGGCGATACCCTGGCAGCCTCATCCCTGAAGCCCTCCGCCTGCTGAGGCTGGGGGACACCCCCAGTCCCTCCTACCCTGCGACCCCAGCTGGGGACATAATGGAGCTCTGAGTGCTAGTGGACAGCGCCCCTCCCACCTTCCTTCTTCCCCACAACAGAAGAGACCAGCGACTCCCGCAAAGGGACAAGGAGCCTCCCTCTCCTCCAGACCAGGCATCTGGGCACCAAGACCTTCCCTCAACAGAGGACACTGAGCCCAATGAAACTCTGGGATGAGAGGGGTGGGAGCATGGGAAGGGAGGCATCCCACCCCCAAGAAGAACTGAATAAAGATTGCTGAGCAAAGAAAGGCTTCCATGTGGAACCTGGGGCTTTTGGGGATGGTGGAGAGGGCAGAGGCGCAGGATGCTGGGGTTCTTCTCAAGATCTTCCCTGGAAAACTGTTAGGGCCAGCCAGGTCCTGCCGGCTGAGTTCCAGGCATTGAGAATGTGTGAGTCAGAGCCTCACCCCCGCCCCCGTGGCTGGCTGACTCACTCCCTCCCTTCAGCTCAGGGGAGTCAGTTGGGGATCACTGCCTCTCCAAACCATTTAAAGTTAAAGATTCCTTTATTAATAAATTCTCCCTCCCCTCCGAACTTTCCCCAAAATAAATATCTCCTCCCATCTTTAGGGAGTTGGGGGGTGTCTGTATCTTAGGGCCAGCCCTCCTAGTGGGCCAGCCCCCTAGTGTTAAAAATAGGTCCCTAACCCCCCAGGCTGGTGACCCCTGTGGTGGAATTTCAGGACATCTGAGTGAGGGGGGCCTAGTGTCTGTCTGTCCCCCAAGTCAGCCTAGCCCCCAGGGCCTCTAGGGAGGTGGATACCTCCTTGTGCAAATGCTGCAGTTCCTTAGTCAGTGTCAGCTGTTTGTGTGAGCCAGCTTAAGGCTCCCTTTCTGTTCTGAGGCCAGAAGCAGGGCAACCAGACACCTTGGAAGGCTCCCCTGAACGCTGCAGGAGCCCAGGCCTCAGAGGTGATTCACCACCCCCCACCCCCCTGTGGCTGGAGTGGCTCCTGCCACGTCTGGGAGGCAGAGACTGGCTCTAGATGGATGAATGAATGATGAGTAGGCGAGCCCCGGTTGGCAGGGGGCGCATTGTCACTGGATCAGGGCCACGGCCGGGCAGCCATCTCCACCAGTCTCCTCTATGGGGGCTGCAAAATAAGAGGTGGGGTCGTCAAGGGCAGGGGAAAGGTCGAGTGATGAAGCGGCTGGGGAGGCCGGGGCTCACTTACTGGTGAACTTCTCTCTCCTGCGGCATCGTCTCCAGACCAGGAAGCCAGAAAGCAGCCCCAGCACGAAGGTCAGGCTCAGAGCGCCCCCCAGGATGGGCCAAAGCAGCCGGAAGGGGGTCGGAGGTGCCGCAGCGCCTGGGGGCGGACTTGGAGTCAGACCTCGCCCCTCTCCAGACCAGCCCCCTAGGACTGAGCCTTCAGCCTTCTCCCAGCCGTGGCCCCCTCCCTGACCTGAGACCCCTCCCCACTCCCACCTTCCCCTGATTGATTTCCCAGATGCGAAGCCCTCGGCCCCCCTCTCCGCACCAGCCACGCTTTCTCCCAGTCAGGGATCCGATCGCCACTGGCCCCGCCCCCCACTCACAGCCTAGGCAGAAGTCGCTGTGTGGTCGCGCCCGGCACGACGCGCAGTCCATGCACTTGTCCAGGTCCGCGCTCCAGGAACTGCCGCGGGAGCAGGGGGCGGTGTCTGGGGAGGGGGCCGAGGGTCAGAGGCTGGGGGCGGGACTCGGCTATTCTGGGGCCTGAGGTCAGGGTCGGCCGGCTCGAATAACGTGAGTCACTGGCGCCCTCCCCGCACATTCCTCACAGGTGACCGCACGGCCCGACCGGGACACGGCAGCTCCAGGAGGGAGGGCGTAGCGCGGGACGCTGGGTGTGGGGGTGTCAGGTCCCCATAACCCCCCTGCCGCCGGCGGGTGACTCACTCCTGGGCACCGGGCCCGACCCCGGTCCCTCCCCCCGCATAGCTGGGCACTGAAGTCACCGGATGGAAGGGGGCATCCTACATGGTATAGAGGGCACAGACCCTAGTGCCTCTCGACAGCCCCCCCAACTCGTCGGTCACTGGGGCTAGTTAGACCGCGTACAGACCGGGCTGGGGGCGTGCCGCTTCCTAGACTAAACATCCCGCCCTCAAAACTTACTTTCTCTCTCCACTTCTAGTTCGAACTTTCGGAACCGAAGATCCCTCCCCCACCCAACCCCAATTGGACAGTGGGAGAAACTGAGGCCCGGATTGTGAATGAAGCTTGGAAAGTGATGGAAGCTCCCACAGCGGGAAGCGCGCTGTCTGAAGCCCACCTGACCCCAGATCCCCACATCCGCCTGTTCCCCCAGTTCCGCGCTGTCCTCCGGGCACCCAATCTCGGCTCCAGAGCCCCCGCCCAGGGTTCCCCGATCCCCGCACCCCGCGTACCTGGCGCCCACTCTCCGGCCACGGCGCGCAGCAACGCCAGCCGGAGCCCCAGCACGAGGAGCAGCAGCAACGGGCGCAGCGAGCCCCGAGCCATGGTGCACGTCCCGCGCCCGCGGCTGTCTGCGCCCGCCGCCGGCCGGCAAGACCCATGGCCGCTGCCCCGCCCCCGCCCCCGCCTTCCGGGGCGGAGCTTTCGCCTCCGCCCGCAGTGAGGTCCGCTCCAGCACGCCAGGGGCCCGCTGCGTTCATTCATTCATTCAACGAAGTCCTGGCGCGGGAGCTGCCAGGACCTGGCAGGCACGTAGACCCCTCCTTTGCCCCGCCTGTGGTCTAGTCCGGGGCGCGTGGGGTAGGGAAATCAGAAATCAGACACGAGTGCTTCCTTCGGCAGCACATACAGAAATCAGTCAAGAAAGGCTGGGCGCGGTGGCTCACGCCTGTAATCCCACCACTTTGGGAGGCCGAGGCGGGAAGATCACGAGGTCAGGAGTTCCAGACCAGCCTGACCAACATGATGAAACCCCATGTCTACTAAAAACACAAAAATTAGCCGGGCGTGGTGGCGCGCGCCTGTAATCCCAACTACTTGGGAGGCTGTGTCGGAAGAATCGCTTGAACCCGGGAGGCGGAGGTTGTAGTAAGCCGAAATCGCTCCACTGCCCCCCATCCCACCCGAGCGACAGAAAAAAAAACCCGGTCCAAAAAAAAAAAAAAAAAAAAAAATCACGAACAATTCCTGCAGATCACTGCAGCTTCCTTCCTACCCCACCACTCCACACCTCTTGAGATTGCATCTCACTCTTGCTCAATGTGGAGTGCAGTGGCGCAATCTCGGCTCTCTCGGCTCAGGTGAGTCTCCCACCTCAGCCTCCCCACTAGCTGTGACCACAGGCACGCACCATCACGCCCGGCTAATTTTTTTTTTTTTTTTTTTTTTTTTTTTGAAACAGAGTTTCTGCTCTCGTTGCCTAGGCTGGAGAGCAATGGCACGATCTCGGCTCACCGCAACCTTTGCCTCCCGGTTCTAGCGATTTTCCTGCCTCAGCCTCCGGAGTAGCTAGGATTACAGGCACGCACTACCAGGCTAATTTTGTATTTGTAGTAGAGACGGGATTTCTCCATGTTGGTCTGCCTGGTCTCTAACTCCCGATGTCAGGTGATCCGCCCGCCTCGGCCTCCCAAAGGGCTAGGATTACAGGCGTGAGCCACTGCGCCTGGCCATTTTTTCATTTTTTGTAGACACCGAGGTCTCACTATATTGCCCAGGTTGGACTGGGCACTGCAGCTTTCTTAAGGGCCTGAGGGGTGTAACAGTAACAACATAAAAATAGGGCTGGCGCGGTGGCTGACGCCTCTAATCACAGCACTTTGGGAGGTGGAGGCAGGTGGATCAGGAGGTCAGGAGTTCAAGACCAACCCGGCCAAGATGAGTGAAACCCTGTCACAATTAAAATTCCAAAATTTAGCCGTGCCTGGTGTTGGGTGCCTGTAATCCTAGCTACTCGGGAGGCTGAGGCAGGAGAATTGCTGGAATCCCGGAGACTGAGGTTGTGGGGAGCGGAGACTGTGCCATTGCAGTCCAGACTGGGTAACGGAGCAGGACTCTGTCTCAAATCAAACAAAAGGCATAAAAATAATGTGCTCTAGCCAGGCGCGGTGGCTGAAGCCGGTAATCCCAGCGCAGTGCGAGGCCAAGGAGGTCGGATCGATTATGCCCCTGAGTTCGAGACCAACCTGGGCAATGTAACCAGATCCTGTCTGTACAAAACATAAATTAGCTAGGCGCGCTGGGGCGGGCCGCCTGTAGTCCCAGCTACTCAAAAGGCTGAGGCCGGAGGATCGCGTCAACCCGGGAGGTTGAGGCTGCAGTGAGCTGTGATCACACCACTGCACTCCAGCCTGGGTGACACAGTGAAAATATTTATTTTCTCTAAAATAATCCTAATAGTATGCCCTTTAATTTGTACCTTAGGAAGTAGTTACATAATAAAATGCAGACTTGTTCTCTCCACTTTGCGAGGTAGGAAACGAAGGATCGGGAAGGTTAGGTGAGTTCTCCATGTCACCGCGCTGTGTAAGCGGTGCAGTGGAGACTCAAGTTCTGTTCTCTCCTAAGCCCGGCGCCCGTCACCCTCGGTGAGTCTGGACGTCCGCCCGCCTGGCGCAGCGACCCCAGCCTCCAGCGCCCTCCTCTGACGAGGCTGGGATTCGCACGCCCGCTCGCGTCTGGGACAGGGTCTCTGCCCCTCCTCCGGGGCGGTGGTCCAGTGACGTCACCGCGTCTTTAAGACCCCCGCCTCCGCCGCTTTCCGGACACTCGGCTTAGGAATTTCTCTTATCCATTTCGCAGGTGAGTCCGGGGCAAGTGTGCGCGTTGGAGACACGCCTCTTGGGGTCGGGTGCAGGGCGGTGGCGGCGTGGGTAGGGGTACCTTCGAACTCCGGCTGCAGTCACCTGGATGCGCGAGTCCCTGAAAGGGTCGGGGCGGTCTGCTCCCAAGCCTCCGCGGCGATCCGGTCCTTCCGCGGCTCCCAAGGGTTAAACGCCCCTCCCCCTTCCCCAGGGACAAAGACACCGAAACCCCGGGCGCCCTCCCCCACCTGCCTTGCCTCTCGGGGCGGGACGCCCCTCGCCCCCTTCCCCTTCACCTGCGGAAGCGGACCTTGAGGCCACTGCAGCTATCGAACCCCTCCTGGGCGCGCAGCTCCCTGGCTGGGGTTGGGGTGGGCGGGTGGGCGGGGGAGCCCTCGGACAGAGTCGGGTCTGCAGTGCCTGGAAAAGAAAGGGGCAGGGACGCACTCAGAGGGCAGAGGACTGGGGCGCCTAGACCAGCGTGGCCCTGGCCCTAACTCTGCCAGAGGCCTAGTGCCTGGACCCGGCGGCCTTCCCGGGTCAGTCTTCCCAAGGTGGCCAGCTCCGCCCAGGCCTGGGGCCCCCGGCTAATGAGTAGAGAGCCTGCCCTCCGGCCACTGCAGGCAGGGATAAGTTTAGCTCCAAGCTGCAGAACGTAAGAATTCTGGGCAGTGGGAGGCCACAGCCAAGCGCTGGGCAGAGGTGATCCCCTCGACAGCCTCCAACACTGCCTGGGATATGAGCGGACACAGGTGCAGGATCTGGAGGGGAGTCTAGCACCGCATTTAGGAATTAGGAAAAGGCCCTCAGCCTTGAGGCTACACGCTCCAGCTCTTAGGTGAGGTCAGAAGGGTGGTACGAGAGAGCCAGTGAGTGGCTTTGGGGAAGGAACTGCTTTTGGGTGGGGGATTAATTATCTTTTTCTTCAACTCTCCTGCCGCTCCCAGCTTTGGCTGGGCCTCCAGATGTGAGGAGCTTGGCTAATCTCCAGGCTCAGGTGGCTCCTGTAGGGTGAGGGAAGGCGGGGTCTGAGATACAAGATCCCAAGATCCAGCTAGTGTCTGCTAGCCTGGAGTGTGGAATCAAGTTGTGAGGGGCATTGAGTGGTGTGAGGACGCTTGGAATCTCCAATCTTAGTGTCAAAACTAACAAGTTTTGGTTGAGCACGGTGGCTCACACCTGTAATCCCAGCACTTTGAGAGGTGAAGGCAGTCTAATCATCTGAGGTCAGAAGTTCGAGACCAGCCTGGTCAACCTGTTGAAACCCCGTCCCTACTAAAAATACAAAAATGAGCCTGGCATGGTGGTGCGCATCCATAATCTCAGGTACTTGGGAGGCTGAGGCTGGAGGGAGGCAGAGGTTGCAGTGAGGTGAGGTAAGATTGAGCTACTGCGCTCCAGCCTGGGTCACAGAGCAAGACTCCATCTCAAACAAAAAGAAACGGACAAATATTGCACCTTAAAATCAGGGCCAGAACCGAACCATTCTACATGGAAACTGCCTGGAAATAGCACCGTCTTCTCATCCTTTTTTTTGCCGCCTTGCGGCCCGATCCCAGGCTCTGACCCTGGACTGGCATTGCATAGGTTTCACCCTGTCATCTTTCATTTGCACTCACAGCGGCCAGGGCAGGGCTGCTTGCACATTCGCTGTCTTGAGCCAGTGCCTGTCACATAACTAGAAAAAAAAATAAATACTAAAGCATTATGTGCTCATTTTGCCCATGAGAAGTGAGGCTCAGGGAGCGTGTCTCCACTGCAGTATGGGATATGATGACCACTTTCCAGGGCACATGCCCCTGGTGTCCTGTCCACACGTGGCCTGAGGTCTGGGCCCTCCAGGCCTCACCTTGCTGTGCTTCTGTCCCCACTACAGTGCAGCTCCTTCACCCTCACCATGGCCTCTGCCGGAATGCAGATCCTGGGAGTCATCCTGACAATGCTGGGCTGGGTGAATGGCCTGGTGTCCTGCGCCCTGCCTATGTGGAAGGTGACCGCCTTCATCGGCAACAGCATCGTGGTGGCCCAGGTGGTGTGGGAGGGGCTGTGGATGTCCTGCGTGGTGCAGAGCACAGGCCAGATGCAGTGCAAAGTGTATGACTCGCTGCTGGCGCTGCCGCAGGACCTGCAGGCCGCTCGAGCCCTCTGTGTCATTGCCCTCCTTGTGGTCCTGTTCGGCTTGCTGGTCTACCTTGCTGGGGCCAAGTGTACCACCTGTGTGGAGGACAAGGATTCCAAGGCCCGCCTGGTGCTCGTCTCTGGGATTGTCTTTGTCATCTCAGGGATCCTGACGCTAATCCCCGTGTGCTGGACAGCGCATGCCATCATCCGGGACTTCTACAACCCCCTGGTAGCTGAGGCCCAAAAGCGGGAGCTGGGGGCCTCCCTCTACCTGGGCTGGGCAGCCTCGGCCCTTTTGTTGCTGGGTGGGGGGTTGCTGTGCTGCACTTGCCCCTCGGGGAGGGCCCGGGGCCCCAGCCATTACATGGCCCACTACTCGCCATCGGCCCCTGCCGTCTCTCGGGGGCCCTCTGAGTACCCTACCAAGAATTACGTCTGACGTGGAAGGGAATGGGGGCTCCGCCAGTGCTAGAGCCATCCAGAGGTGGTAGCGCCCAATAACTTTGGGATCTTTTGTTTCTGCTTCCTACTGCTGTCCTTTTGACTGAGGGTATTTAAAATCCATTGAAGACAACCAAGAAGGTGACTCAGACTCCCACCTGGGCTCTGCTGTTTCTCACCTTGGGATGATTGAACCAAAGAGGGGATGCTTTGAGATTCTGGATCTTTCTCCACCCTAGAGATGCCCATCTTAGAAGCCAGTTGAGCTGTGGAACTAATGTGGAGGCTGCTTGCTATGCTGGCCTTTGGGACAAGACAGACTGTCCTCAAGAGTTCCTGCTGCTGGGAGCTGGGCTTCCCTAGACTTATCAGGACAGCCACCCCTCCATCCTACTCAGGCCTCTGGAGCCCCACTCTTCACCCCTGGGAAAGCAAGTGATCCGTTAACAAAGGACTACCCTCCTCCAGAACTTTGGACCTTCTCTGTCCTGATAGGACGTCCACACCTCCAAAGATCCCAGATGTGTAGACCCCCCACTCCCACCTCCAATACTGTACCCTTCTGCCCTGCCCATCCTGCCCTGCTTACACTCATGTTTTTACCAAATAAAGCATGTTTTGTTGGTGTGTTCCGTGTTGCAGGGGGTTACTGAGTGCCCAGCCTAGCTAGGAGAAGAGGTGGACATAAGTGAGTCACGATCCCCTCTGCCCTCTGCCCATGGTTTGAGTGAACAAACCCAGGCCGAACCTGGAGTCAGACCTTGGCCTGACAGCCACCAAGGGAGGCCACCTGGCTGTCCCTGCCCAGCCCCAGTGGTGGTGAACAGATCAGAGGGAGCCCAGTTACAGATGTTCTCTTTATTCCCAATCTTGGGTGGCGATGTCAAGGAAGGGGAGGTGATGGGCAGACTCTCCATGCCAACTCCAGGGTTGGGAGGGTACAGTCAGCTGCTTGGTTTTGGAGCCAATGAGCTGCTGCCTTTTTGGTGAAGCCAGGGTTCCTTGGGCAGGGGTGGGCTCAGAAGAGAAGGAAGGCCAGCCAATGTCCTGGGCAATGGAAATAAACAATTACTGGGGAGGTGGGGGCAGGCCAGGGTGCCCAACACCTCTGGGCTGCCCAGCTCGGGGGAGAGCATCAAAGAGAGCCCCACTGAGAAGAGCTCAGCCGGGCCAGCAGACCCAGCCCTGCAGCCAGGCATAGCTTGGGCTTTTGGAAAGTGGGTTTTCCTAGGGGAGGGGCTTGTAGTGGAGCAGGGCCTCTGGTCAAGGTCGAAGGTGCAGGGCAGTGGGGAGCAGCAGGCTCTGAGGGGGAACCCTCCGCCTCACACGTAGTCCCTCTTGTCCAGTCCGGACGCGCCTGAGCGGGAGGGGATGGAGTAGCCCAGCCTAGGTCCCTGGGGCCGCTCGACCTGGGGCGGGGGGCACGTGCAGCAGAGGAGCCCCCCACCCAGCATAAGCAGTGCGGCCGCAGCCCAGCCCAGGTAGAGGGAGGCCCCCAGCTCCCGCTTGAGGGCCTCAGCCACCAGGGGGTTGTAGAAGTCCTGGATGATGGCGTGCGCCGTCCAGCACACGGGGATGAGCACCAGGATGCCAGCGAGGAGAAGGATGACCCCCCCGGTAAGCACGATTCGGGCCTTGGCGCCTTCGTCCTCCACACAGGTGGTACATTGGGCACCTGTGATGGCCACCAGGAGGCCAAGCAGGGCCAGCAGGAGGGCCACGACACAGAGGGCTCGAGCAGCCTGCAGGTCCTGCGGCAGCGCCAGCAGCGAGTCGTACACTTTGCACTGCATCTGGCCTGTGCTCTGCACCACGCAGGACATCCACAGCCCCTCCCACACCACCTGGGCCACCACGATGCTGTTGCCGATAAAGGCAGTCACCTTCCACAGGGGCAGGGCGCAGGACACCAGCGTTCCCAGCCAGCCCAGCACAGCCAGGGTCATGCCCAACAGTTCTAAGCCAGCAGAAGCCATCTGGCCCCTTGATGAGGTCTTCTCAGCCCCAGACAGCCTGGGTGACTCAGCGGGTGTGTCAGGTGTGCTGGGTGGGAGTCTTCGTGCCCAGAAGAAAGGGGAAGCCAGGCCAGTTCTCAGTTTCAGGAGCCTCTTGAATGGCGTCTCTCTGTGCCTCTTGCAGGTGTCTCTGATCCTCGCAGAGCACAAAGCAGACTCTGGGCCCCGCTCAGCTGAGTGGTGGGTGTCACCTCGAGGGGCGGCTGTCCATTAGATGCCCTGAGAGTGCTGCTGCTCTTACCACCCTGCAGTCACGCCTGGGCTGAGTTCACAAGGGCCCTCCAGATGCACCGCCACGCTGAAGACAGCCTTGTCCCCTCTGGGCTGGCGCAGATTTCCACTGAGCGATTCAGCCTCTGACGGTGCCACCTGGGGACTCTGCCGGCTCTCAGCTGCAGGCGGGGTTTTAAGGCCCAGGCAGGGGAGGAGCAGAGTGAAGTGCAGGGAGGCCGCCACAAGGGAGACCTGAGCCACAGGGAGGGTGCGGGGATAGCGGCTGGTAGGCAGCGGGTGGATGAGTGGCCTTGGGGTCAGCAGGGGACGCTGCAGCTGAGAGTGGACAGGGGAGGAAGAGCATGCATAGCATCCATGCATGTGGGAACCAAGGGCAAAGGAGGGGAAGATGGAGGACCAGCTAAAGAAGAAGAAAGGGAGCGGGGGTCAAAAAAGTAACAGGCTCAGGGCAGAAACGCATGCAGGAGCTTCGACCTGCCTTCCTGAGCCTTATTCTCCTACAGCCCTCCCCGGCCGACTCTGCTCTCCCCCGGCCCAGTTTCGTGATGCAAACATGCCCCAGCTCCCCAGTATCGCCCACCCCCGCCTACCTGGGACTCTCTGGAATCTGATCCATCCTCTGTCTCAGCCCACTGGCCCTGCTAGCTCCCGGGGGAAAGGCCACGCCCGCACTGTTCCCCGGACAACAGGTGCCTGGCGCCCAGCTCAGGTGGCATCGCCCTGGAAACGGCCTAGAAAACTACCCCCACCTTCAGCCTCAGCTCAGGTGTGCTCTTGCCACCCCTGCTGAGTGGCAGGTTGAGCTGAGCTGCCCAAGGTCTCCAGAGTCCAGAGTATACTTGGCCTGTTGTGGAGGTTGGGGGGGGTACTCCGGAAGGGGGATGGAGGTGGGAGGGGCTTAGGCTGGAACCCAGGGTCCAGCACAGCCCAGGACCCAGTTGTGGGTGGGTGAGTAGCCAGGTAGCCTTCCCGGGCCAAGACACCCCAGAGGTAGGCATGGGCATTAAACCCAGGGACTCAGGTATCCCAAGACTTACCTTCCAGTTTGCAGGAAAGCCTTCCCTGCAACCCCCTCAGAGCCTGTGATTCTGGCCAACATGGGTGAAACCCTGTCTCTACTAAAAATACAAAGATTAGCTGGGCATGGTGTTGCATACTTATAGTCCCAGCTACTTGGGAGGCTGAGGCAGGAGAATCACTTGAACCTGGAAGGTAGAGGTTGCAGTGAGCCGAGATTGCACCACTGCACTCCACCCTGGAGACAGATCAAGACTCCATCTCAAAAAAACAAAAACAAAAACTGGGTGTGGTGGTGGGCACCTATAATCCCAAGTACTCAGGAGGCTGAGGCAGGAGAATCGCTTGAACCCAGAAGGTGGAGGTTGCATGAGCCAAGATCGCACCCCTGCACTCCAGCCTGGGCAACCTTGTGAGACTCCGTATTAAGAGGAAAAAAAAAAAAGAGAAAGAAAAAAAAGTGATGTGAGGAAGATTCTCTCCATTCATACAGCTTCCAGGGAGTTGCAGAGGATCCTCAGAATGGGCCCCCAGCTGGAACAGCCTCTCACCTGCCTGGTCCTTGGATGGCTGGGGTATGCTGGCACCCACTGGCTGTTAGGGGCAGGGCTGGGGGTGCCCACCAGGCACCATGCACATCTGGTGGCTGTCTCACTTCATGGCACTGCCTTGGGGAAACCGGTGGCCAGGCACATCCTGCTTAGTGCCCCTCACCTATTCAGTGGGACTTTGTTTATAAAGGTCTCTAACCTCAAGGAGTGTTCAGGGTTCAAACCCAGGGTATGAGCATCACTTTTTTTTTTTTTTTTTTTTGAGACAGAGTCTCACTCTGTCGCCAGGCTGGAGTGCACTGGCTCAGTCTTGGCTCACTGCAACCTCCGCCTCCCAGGTTCAAGCAATTCTCCCGCCTCAGCCTCCCCAGTAGCTGGGACTACAGGTGCGCACCACCACGCCCAGCTAATTTTGTATTTTTAGAAGAGAGGGGCTTTCACCATGTTAGCCAGAATAGTCTCAATCTCCTGACCTTGTGATCCACTGGCCTTGGCCTCCCCAAGTGCTGGGATTACAGGCGTGGGAGCTCACTGACCTGCTGGGCTGGCCTCTGTCTGCCTTTCTTCTCTGCTCTCCCCACACCCATCCTGTGACATCCGAGCCCCAGGAGCTGGGCGAGCTGGACAAACCCTCTGCAAGATTCCCTGAGTCCATCGATGGCCATTTTCCAGCCCAAACTAGCTACCACCACACTCCAGCCTAGGCGAGACTCGGTCTTCAAAAAAAGCATCACTTCTGGGAAAGGGTTTTAGCATCTTTTGGGTCCAGGCACTGAGGCTCACGCCTGTAGTTCCAGCACTTACTTGGGAGGCCAAGGTAGGAGGATTGCTTAAGGCCAGGAGTTTGAGACTATCCTGGGCAACATTTTCTACAAAAGATAAAAATACAAAATTTTTTTTTAATTTAAATATTTTATTTTTACAAAATACATTTTCTACAAAAAATAAAAATACAAAAATTAGTCAAATGAGGTGTTTCCTGTCTGTAGTCCCAGCTACTCAGGAGGCTGAGGTGGGAGGATCTCTTGAGCCCAGGCGTTGGAGGCTGCAGTGAGCTATGATTATGCCACCGCCCTCCAGCCTAGGCGAGACCCTGTCTCTAAAAAAAGAAAAATGATACTTAGAAGAGAGGTTTATACTTTCCTTCAGCTTTGCAAAGGGGCCTTGATCCAAAACAGTTTAAGATTTTTCTGGAAAATACAGAGACTGAGGCCAGCGCCAATCAGCTGGTCTGGAAGGTAAACAGAAGTCTGGATTCTTTACCACCCCCCAGGCCTCTCCACTGAGAGGGAGTCCTCCTGTACAAGGGGCTGACCTGGTGGCCCCACAGAGTCTGGAGGACGGGCAGCCGGGGGCGGTGATGACCAGGGCTGGAAAATGGCCAGCGATGGATTCAGGGAATCTTCAGAGGGTTTGTCAGGCTCGCCCAGCCCCTGGGGCTCGGATTTCACAGGATGGGGGTGGGGAGAGCAGAGAAGAAAGGCAGACAGAGGCCAGCCAGTCCGTGGGCTCCCTCGCAGCTATCCAGGGGCCTCGAGGAATCCAGCCGCACAGGTTTGGGCAGCTGTCAGGAGGTAGCCGGTGAGCCTGGCCCTCAGGAAGGCCCCCACCTGGAGGCCCCAACCCAGGGACTATTCTCTTCCCCGGGCCTGAACAAGTCCTCCTTTGCCTTGGGTCTAAGGTGATCAGGTCGTCCCACTTTTTCGCGGGACAATCTCAGTTTGAATATTAATTCCTGCATCCGAGGGACAGCAGAATGGCTGGTCCACTTGCAGTGGGCCCTGCCTCGGTGGCCCACCGGTTCCACAGGCAGCTCTAAACCCCTATGTTATAGCCTGGTGGGGAGGCTGCACACATCCGGTGAGTGTGGCACCCGGAAAAGGCATAAGAGAACCCCAGGTTTTGTTGTTTTATGTTTGTCTGAGATGGAGTTTCACTCTTGCTGCCCAGGCTGGAGTGCAAAGGCAATCTCAGCTCACCCAAACCTCCACCTCCCGGGTTCAAGTGATTCTGCCTCAGCATCCCAAGTAGCTGAGATTGCAGGCATGCACCACCACGCCTGGTTTTTTTTTTTTTTTTGAGATGAGAGTCTCATTCTGTCGCCTAGGCTGGAGTGTAGTGGTGCGATCTCGGTTCACTGCAACCTCTGCTGCCCAGATTCAAGCAATTCTCCTGCCTCAGCTGCCCGAGTAACTGAGATTACAAGCGCCTACCACCTTGACCAGCTAATTTTTGTATTTTCAGTAGAGACAGGGTTTTACCATCTTGGCCAGGCTGGTTTTGAACTCCTAACCTAGTGATCCACCCTCCTCAGCCTCCCAAAGTGCCGGGATTACTGGTATGCGCCACCTCGCCCAGTGACCCCAGGTTTTTAAGACCCCAATTCCTCTTTGGCCCAACATCTCCACACTCGAGCGGAGGAAAGAAATCCCATACTCCAGGAACTGGTCAGCTGTGGGAGGCGGCTGCTCAGCAGATGGTCATATCCCCACCCAGGTGACCATCCCGCTGGACTTGCCTTCACAGTGGCCCCAGGCAGCTTCAGCCTCCTCCCACCCTAAGTCTCCCACTCCAGATCTCTAAGATAAAACAAAGTATTTCCCTAAGCCCGAGGTTGGGTGGGGGGGTGGGTGGAGTAAAAGTATGTATGTGGAAATACATCTCAGAGCCTAAGAGAGGCTGGAAGAGGGTGGTCGGGGAGCTGCCTACATTGGGAGGATTTCCAGGACAAGTGGGCAGCAATTTGCCTGTTGTCCTCAGCCTTCGCTAGGCCCAGGCTGAGAGGCCCCACACCCTCTCCTAGGCACCGCCATGCACCTGGATTCAGTTGGATCTTGGGAATGGAAGGGTTAAGGTTGGGGCCTAATCAGGGACTTCGAGGGGCTGGAATGACATTGATATGGAGAAGTGGGGGCCCCTTGGTGTGGTTACCTCCTCAATGGCACTTTAACATGTCCAGTGAAGTCCCCTCCCCCATCTGCCATGTCTGGGGAAGGAGGTGGGGAGGGGAACCTTCCCCATTGTACTACCCTGGGAGGAAAGGAAGCTGGCTCTCCACTAGCCCCTTCCTGGAGCGACAAAATGGACCTCGTTTTTGTTCCATCTAGGAGGGTAGAGGGAAAGGAAGGCTCAGGTGGGCAGAAGAAACCGGAGTTCAGCTTAGGTAGGGTGGAAGTGGGTTAACTTGCACCTCTTAGAGGGGGAAGTGTGGCCCCACAACAAAGGGAGGGAACAAAGTTACCAGGAGCTACCATGTGCCAGGAGGAGTTCGGGGGTTGGTGTGGGGGCTGCACGCTGGGAACACCAAGGGCAGAGTCACCCATTGCACCCAGAGGAGCTGAGACCCTGATCTTACAGGTAGACAAGCCAGTCCCCTGGCTCCCAAATCAAAAGGTGCAGCTAGATCGCGGTGGCGCGGCAGTCACCCTCACGGGCTTGCTGCACGCCTTCAAAGATAGGAAGGAGCTCACGGAGCTGAGCCAACCTGTCCAAGTGCAGAGCAGGAAGTAGGAGATGCCTAACATCGACCCAGACCCTGGCTTCAGAGCCAGTCCCCTGGGTGGGCTAAGAGGGCCTCCTGAGCCTCTTTCCCGACAGGCAGTGGGGCAGGGCCTCTCCTTCTGGGCATCCCAAGCACGGCTCCATTCCTCCTTTTCCCAAATTCTTTGAGACTCCCAGTACAGGGAAACCCACGGAGATGCAGGGGAGGCTCCCCTCCACCTGCTGGCTCACTCTCACAGCCACGTCCCTGGCCTGGAAAGTGCCCTTTGCTCCCCACTTGCAGGGGGCAGTGGGCTGGACTCCTGGGACTTCGTGGGACCCCCCACCCCAGGGCTCCCTGAGCAAGTCACAGCTGCCCAAACCTCAGGTGCCTCCTGGCTGTAAAGCAGAGAGAAGAGACAGCTCTGCTTCAACCCTGACGCCTCCCTGGGGGTTGAGGTAGTATTGACTCAAGGCAAGCATATTATGCCAGAGCATGATGGAGGTTTCACTTGTAAACCTGGGCAGACTCCATTGACTGGGTAACAATTAACTTTATTATCAGTTGTAACTGTCGATTTCAACCAGCAGCAGTTACTGCTCCCACGCTTTGAGGGTGGGGGCCCCTGAGGTTACACTGTCTTTAAGGGTAGACTCTGTCCCTGTACTTCCTGTTACTTAGCTGAGAGAGTAGTCCTAAACTATATAAAGTTCCAGGAGTGGCAGGCCAAAGGGAATGGGCACCTGGCCATAAGTCAGAGAAGAAGGAGAGTCACTCTATTTTCTTCAGGTGCCAGTAAGACCTTTATCAAGGTACTAGTGCCATCAGCTCCTGCCCAAGGGCACCCAGGGCTCCAGGTCACTGAGACAGGACCTAAGACACATTCCATTCTGGGAAGACAGCTGGGAAGGCAGGCCAGCCCCAAAGAAGAGAGACACTGCCTGTCTGGATTGGATGGGGGTACGCAAAGTACCTCCACCCCCTTGGCCCTGGACTCTGTGAATGTGATCTTACTTGATAAAAGGCCTTTGCACATGTAATTAAATTGAGGATATCAAAATGAGATTATTCTAGATTTTAGATGGGCCCTACATTCAATGACAATCTGACCTCTTAAAAGATAAAAACAGGGAGATTGGAGACAGACCTGGGGAGAAGTCTTGTGAAGAGGGAGGCGAGAACTGGAGTGATGTGGCCACAAGCCACAGAAGGCCTGGAGCCACCAGGCAGTGGGAGAGGCAGGAGGGACCCTCCTCTAGCACCGGTGAAGGGAACATGGTCCTGCCCACACCTTGATTTCTGACTTCTGGCTTCCAGAACTGTAAAGAATAAGTTTCTGTTGTTCGAAGCCACTCAGTGTGTACACATATGTTACTGCAGTCACAGGGAACTAGTACACTGCCTTTCTCGGTGGTGGGTCCTGGGCTCTCCAGGGTCCCCCAGGGTCAAGGTTAGCTTCCTGATACCGGTCCTGGGCTGCTGGAGAAGAGCCCACTGAGATAGAACTTCCGCCTGATTACCTGAGCTCAGGCCACCTAGGGAACAAAGAGAACTTTATTGAGTCGTAGAGGCTGCACAGAAACTGGCGGGTGGGGTGCGGGCAAAGCCAGAGAGAACAGGAGCCTCCTCTCAGGGCCTAGCGCGGGAAGGAGGGGTAGGGAAGCTCTCCTGTCCCGTGCGGATGACTTCACAGCCCTTGCATGTGACCTTCGGGTCCAGTATCAATCCACACCGTAGCTTCCCTGGTCTGCACGGCCAGCCCAACCCCTGGATCTGTTTCAGTTGAAAGTTAGACTTCTCAAGTCTTTTGAGGCAGGATCAGAATTTTCAACAGTCATAAACTGAGGACGGTCTTAGCCGTGGCATCCAGATCCTTTATTTTTAAGAGAAACGAAAAATCTGGATATAGTTAAAGCACTTTAAGCTTTTGTTTTCATCTCCTTGATCCCCCATTTCCTTGGACATGTGCTGTAGGCTCCGCCCGCTGCCCTGATCACAAGCCAGGTTATCAGCCCCGGGGATGGGTTACATTCTCAAATAACCTAGCAAGAGGACTGCAGGAGGGCACCAGGGGAAAATGGAAGAAAAACCCGAATCTTTAGACGAGTCTATTTTCAGACTCGCCCCTTTCTCTACTACACCTGGGCTGCTACCGATTCCCCTTTATCTCCTCCCCAAACTGGGCTCTAACCCCCATCCTCTGAATCCATGCCCGGGGAGGGCGGCTAGGGGCACTGGCCCTGTGTCCAGGCAGGGGGGCTGCTCACTCACCCGCCGCGGGACCGCCGGGTCAGCAGGGAGGCGACAGGAAGAAATGCGGCGGCGGCGGGGGCGGGGGCAAAGCGGGCAGTGGCCACGGGTCGCGGGTAGCGGGGGGCGCCAGCAGGCTGAAGGGCGAGGGCCTAGCAGGCAGCGGCGGCAGTGGCTGCGGGGGCGGCTCGGAGACTAGGGGCAGGCGGCCGCGCGCACCCATGGGCCCAGGGGCAGCTGCGACGGCGGCCTCGGGCAGCGGAGGCAGCGGCAGGTGCGCGGGTAGCGGCGCGGGCGCGGGCAGGCGCGGCAGATCCTGCAGAGCGAGCGCGGCTGCGGGCGGCGCGGGCGCGCAGGCCTCAGGCGGCAGCTCAGGCAACGCCAGGTGCGCTCCGGGACCCCACGGCGCCAGCGGCTCGGGCCGCAGTGGGAGCGCGGGCAGCGGCGGCAGCTCGGCCAGGGCGAGCGCGGAGGGCGGCGGCGGCCCGGGGCTCAGGCCCGGCGGCAGGCTGGGCAGCGGCGGATGCGGCAGGGACGGCGGGGGCAGCGGGGTCGGCTGCAGCGACGAGCGGGCCCGGCCCAGCCGCGAGTGGGCGCGGGCGCGGGCGAGCCGCGGGTGCGAGCTGGAGCGGGGCAGCCGCGCAGCCAGCTTGGTTGCGGCCGCCACCCCAGCGCCCCGGAGCGCGCAGGCCGCCGCGGCCACGAACCTGCAGAGGGGGCCAAGCGCAGCGCTCCGACCGGCCGGGCCAATCGCAGACGCCCACGCCGTGCTCCAGCCAATCAGAGACTAGTGCGCTCGCGGCCTACGGGCCCCTCCCGGCAGCTGGCGCGGGCTACTCTTGACAGCCAATCAGATATCAGCGCTCTCCGCCAAGTTCTTCTTCCCGCTCTTTCCTGGTCGCAGCCAATCACTGTGTCCCAGGTGCCGCCGCTGCTCCCCGCCCTCGACTAGCCAGGAGACCCGGCACTGCACAGGCGCAGTGGGCGCCCCCACCTGGCCTGAGGATCTAAGGATTCGTTGCGACCCCGAGGCGCTCCTCCCTACCAATTTGTTTTTTTGTTTTTCTGGTGGCTTTTTTGGGGACTGAGTCTCACTCTGGCGCCCAGGCTACAGTGCAGTATCACGAGCACAGCTCAGTGAAGCCTCGACCTCCCGGGCTCAAGCAGTTCTCCCGTGTCAGCCTCCCCAAGTGACTGGGACTACTGGTGCTCGCCACCACTCCTGGCTAATTATTATACTTTATTTATTTGTTTATTTGTTTTTGAGTCGGAGTTTCCCCTCTATGCCCTAGGCTGGTGTGCAGTGGTGCGATCTCAGTGCGCAGCAACCTCCGCCTCCCGGGTTCAAGCGATTCTCCTGCATCATCCTCCTAAGTAGCTGTGATTACAGGCGCCCGCCACCACACCCAGTTAATTTTTGTATTTTTAGTAGAAATGGGGTTTCATCATGTTGGCAAGGCTGGTCTCGAACTCCTGACCTCAGATGATCCCCCCCCCCCCCCGCCTCGGCCTCCCAAAGCCCTGGGATTACCGGCGTGAGCCGCCGCGCCCGGCCTAATTATTAAATTTTTTGTAGAGATGGAGCCTCACCATGTTCCCCAAGCTGGTCTCGAACTCCTGGGCTCAAGTCATCCGCCAGCCTCCGACTTCCAAAGTGCTGGGATTCCAGGCATGAGCCACCGCGCCCGCCCACCCCCATCAATCTGGAGTGTGACATTGTCCTGTTTACCCATAGCAATTCAGGTATGATGATTCTGTGTGGGTGGGTCACGGTACACAGATTTCCATTCAGTTATCTTATGAGAAAGACAAAACAATATCAGAATTCAAAAGCAAAGTTTGGTGATAAGATATTTAGCATTTTTTGTGTTCTTGAGAATGTAAATGACAGATGGGTAAGAGCCTCATAGCTCAGAAGAAAAAGGATAAAATGATCAAGCTATTCAAAGTTGGAATATAGAAACTTTTTTTTTTGTCAGGATCTTGCTCTGTCGCCCAGGCTGGAGTGCAGTAGTGCCATCATGGCTCACTGCAGCCTCAATCTCCTGGGCTCAAGCGATCCCCTCATCTCAGCCTCCCAAGGAACTGAGACTACAGGTGTGTGCCACCATGTCAGGCTAATTCTTTTATTTGTAGAGATGGGAGTCTCACTGTGGTGTGGAGGCTGGTCTTGGACCCCTGGGCTCAAGCAGTCCTCCTGCCTCAGCCTCCAAAGTGCTGGGATTACAGGCATGAGTCACTGCACCTGGTGGAAACCTTTATAAGAACAATTAAAACAATATTATAACAACATTTCTTGGTGTTAAGGGACATCCTCCACCATCCTCACTGACAATTGGTCAGTGGCCACTGTGCAGATGTTGGCTCCTAATCCTGTTCTCCAGTAAAGAGAAAAATCTTGGAATGTGGTTTACTCCATGCTGTGGTGCAGAGGAAGACAAGACCATTTGAATAGTATGTAGTATGTATGTATGTATTTATTTTGAGATGGGGTCTCGATCTGTCGCCCAGGCTGGAATGCAATGGTGGGATCTTGGCTCGCTGCAATTTCTGCTTCCCAGGTTCAAGTGATTCTCCTGCCTCAGCTTCCTTAGTAGCTGGGATTAGAGCCGTATGCCACCACGCCTGGCTAATTTTTGTATTTTTAGTAGAGAAGGGGTTTCACCATGTTGGTCAGGCTGGTCTCGAACTCCTGACCTCATGATCCACCCGCCTTCGCCTCCCAAAGTGCTGGGATTACAGGTGTGAGCCACTGCGCCAGGCCTTATTTTTCATTTTTGTTTATTTATTTATGAGACAAAGTCTCCCTCTCGCCCAGGCTGGAGTGCAGTGGCAAGATCTCAGCTCACTGCAACCTCCCCGTCACAGGTTCAAGCACTTCTCTTGCCTCAGCCTCTTGAGTAGCTGAAACTACAGGCATATTCCACCATGCCTGGTTAATTTTTGTATTTTTAGTAGAAACAGAGTTTCACTATGTTGGCCAGGCTGGTCTCGAACTCCTGACCTCAGATGATCCGTGTGCCTTGGCCTCCCAAAGTGCTGGGATTACAGGCGTGAGCCACCGCGACTGGCCAAGACCCTGAATATTTTTAAAGAATCAGTAATTCTGTGAAAAAGCAAAATTGTGTGATTCTCCAATAGAGCACATCAGATGAAGCAGGCAAGAAAAATCAGGCTGGAATTTCGATACTATTTACAGAATCTCATGAATGTTAATCAACCCAAAACCTTGTGCATACTGAGGTAAGGTGTTGGTCTACATCCAAATTCCGTGATCATAAATCAGGCTAAAAAAAAGAAGAGGTGGTGCCAGATAGGAATGCCAGATCCCAAGGAACTAGCTTGCAAGAAGAGGCTTGGATTTGGAAGGGCTCAGCTCAGAGGGGAGAAAGGTTCAGCCAGGTGCGGTGGCTCACCCCTGTAATCCCAGCACTTTGTGAGGTCCAGGTGGGAGGGTCGCTAGAGCTAGAGTTTGAGACCAGCCTGGGCAACAGTGAGACCTCCTCTCTACTAAAAATTTTAAAAATTAGCTAGGCCTGTTGGCGTGTGCTTATGATACCAGCAACTCAGGGGTGTGAGGCAGGAGGGTCACTTGAGCCTGGGAGATTGGGACTGCAGTGAGCTATGCTCAAGAGACCCTGCTTCAAAAAAAGAAAAAAAAAAAAAAAAAAAAAAGAAAAGAGGAAAGTAAAAGTAGTTCTGAGACATAGCTGGGTGTGGTGGCACGCACCCGTAACCCCAGCTTACTTGGGAGGCTGAGGAGAGAAAATCTCTTGAACCTGGGAAGCAGAGGTTGTAGTGAGCCGAGATTGTGCCACTGCACTTCAGCCTGGGTGACAGAGCAAGACAGTCTCAGGAAAAAAAAAAAAAAGAAAAGATAAAAAGACCAGGCTCAGTAGCTCACACCTGTAATCCCAGCATCTTGGGAGGCTGAGGCAGGTGGATTATGAGGCCAGGAGTTTGAGACCAGTCTGGCCAACATAGTGAAACCCCACCTCTACTAAAAATACAAAAAAAAAAGGCCAGATGTGGTAGTATGTGCCTGTAATTCCAGCTACTCAGGAGGCTTAGGCAGGACAATCATGTGAACCTGAGAGACGGAGGTTGCAGTGAGCCGAGATAGTGACATTGCACTCCAGCCTGGGCACCAGTGTGAAACTCCATCTCAAAAAAAAAAAAAAAAAAGTTCTTGGACTGGCCAGGCTCTGAGTCAAAGTTCAGCACTGTGGGTCAATTTCTAATTGCACAACCTCCACTCTGGACCCTGCCTCTGTGTGTACTGTTCGATACATTTGTAATCATGGGGTGAAAAAATTAAGCTGTCCTGTAGCACTGACACTGCTCCAGAATTAGTAACTGGCTTTTAAGAAGTTTGGAAGAGTTCAGCCGGGCCAGGTGTGGTGGATCACGCCTGTAATCCCAGCACTTTGGGAGGCCGAGGCAGGCGGATCACAAGGTCAGGAGTTCGAAACTATCCTGACCAACATGGTCAAACCCCATCTCTACCAAAAATACAGAAATTAGCCACGGTGGTGGCTCACACCTGTAATTCCAGCTACTCAGGAGACTGAGGCAGGCGAGAGAGAGAGAGGGAGAGAGAGAGAGAGAGAGAGAGAGAGAGAGAGAGAGAGAGACCATGATCACCATGATCACGCCAGTACACTCCAGCCTGGGACAGAGTGAGACCCTGCATCAAAAAAAAAAAAAAAAAAAAAAAAAAGCAGTCATCTGATATACTAAATGTTTGATTTATTTATTTCCAAGAGCCCCATAAGTGCTTAGGAAGATGCTGATTTTGGATTTGTACCTGGCTCCATTAAGAGAATCAAGTTGGTTATGTGTCTCATTGTTGTTTGAGAAATCTAAGGGTATTTTGTTAATTGGGCATTTAAGGCATGCTAAATACTTAGGGGAAAGTCGAGCTGTGAAATTCATATATATATTTTTTTTTTTGAGACTGAGTTTCGCTCTTGTTACCCAGGCTGGAGTGCAATGGCACGATCTCGGCTCACTGTAACCTCCGCCTCCTGGGTTCAGGCAATTCTCCTGCCTCAGCCTCCTGAGTAGCTGGGACTACAGGCACGTGCCACCATGCCCAGCTAATTTTTTGTAGTTTTAGTAGAGACGAGGTTTCACCATGTTGACCAGGATGGTCTTGATCTCTTGACCTCGTGATCCACCCGCCTCGGCCTCCCAAAGTGCTGGGATTACAGGCTTGAGCCACCGCGCCCGGCCTCATATTTGTTTTTATTTACTTATTTATTTCTCTTTTTTTTTTTTTTTGAGATGGAGTCTTGCTCTTGTTGCCCAGGCTGGAGTGCAATGGCGAGATCTCAGCACACTGCAAACTCCGCCTCCCAGGTTCAAGTGATTCTCCTGCCTCAGCCTCCCGAGTAGCTGGGATTACAGGAGCCCGCCACCACGCCCAGCTAATTTTTTGTATTTTTAGTAGAGATGGGTTTCACTATGTTGGTCAGGCTAGTCTGAAACTCCTGACCTCAGACGATCCACCCACCTCGGCCTCCCAAAGTGCTGGGATTACAAACCCGGCCACTTATTTATTTCTCTCTTTTTTTTCCATTTCTTTTTTTTCTTTTTTTATGTTTTAACAGTGCTTATATGAGAAAGACTTATTTATTTCTTTATAGAGATGGGGTCTCACTGTATTGGCCAGGCTGGTCTCGAACTCGTGGGCTCAAACAATCCTGCTTCAGCCTCCCAAAATACTGGAATTACAGGTGTGACCTACCATGCCTGGCCAAGCTGTGAAATTTATAATCTAATTGATCATTCTTCAAAGAATGTGAAAGTGAGTTTTACATCCAAATTATTAGTCAATACTGTTTCCGGAAGGCCCACTGTAAAGGCTAAGGAAAATGAGGTTTTTATCTAGTAACTTTATTAGATCGATTATAAATTAAAACACAAATAATGAAGTGTTCAATTCCATGCTTAAGTTCCCCAGCCTGGATGTAGTTCCCCCACTACAAGGTGACCAAGTGATGCCCTCCCTGAGGGCAGACGTTGATTGAGTCTGTTTTCTTCTCATGGTTTCTCTCACTGGGAACATGGTCCCTGGCACGTGGCCTCATGGATGTTTGTCGAATGAATGAATGAGGTGCTGGGTAGTGGCTGCAGGCCTGCCCATGCCAATCCCACCCTGGTCAGCAAGCCCTTTGCATGGCAAGCGGAAGCAGGCAGGAAAGCATGTTTGCGGTTCTAGGGAGGAGACCCAGGCCAGGCAGCACTGGAGGCCAAGCCTGAGGGTCTGTCTTCCTTGGCGGCTGGCGAGGGTATGAGGCAGAGGTCCTCGGGACCGGCAGGAGCCCTGCAATGCTCAGCATTTCCCCAGAGGGCAGCGGCCTGGGAAGAGGTAGAGATGGGACAAGGGAGGGGCGGGGCCCTAGTGAGGCCTTGCCTCCTCCTTCCCTCCCAGGGACCTGAGCCTCTGGGGTCAGTCGCTCAGCAGTCACCTACAGGTGGCAGAAGCTGCTATCCCTCCCGAGGGCTGGGTGCCACCCCCCATGGGGTTGGAGGGGTGACCGTGGGAGGCCTTTGGGCAGGCGGCTGGGCCACTGCGCCTCCCTCACCTCCGTAGCCATTCCCCATCTATCCGGTGCTGCCTCTCTTCACCCCAGGGCCCCCTACAGCACAGACAGACGACCAGGGGCACTTGGGTCACCAGAGAGCTTCCATCCACCCCAGCTTCCACCCAGGCTCTGGGAGACCCCCACACCCTGAAGGGCCCAGGGCTCAGCTTCCCAGGGGACCCTGGGGAGAGGGATGGAATATGGGGAACTGGTTCCCCAATGGCCCACATTCCCAGCTTTATCACCTCCGCATTTCGGTCCAGGGTCCAGGCTGGCACTCAGGGTCCCAGGCTCTGGGCCTCTCCTCCAGCCCCATTCCTTCCTGCTCTTCCCTGCCTGTGCCCTCCTGGCCTCTTCCCATTCATTCCATCCCCTCCATCTCTGCGGGGCTGTGGGTCAACCAGGGCCCAGGGCCTAGTTGCCTGAAGCCATCTCTGATGGCCCCAGCACATTCACCTGGCTGGTTCCCGGCCTCAGCATACTCGCCTCCTGCCTGATATCCAGGCTTCAAGCCAGTCCCCCAGGTCTGGAGGGTGGGCCAGGAAGAGCCCCACAGCAGCCTAGCCTGTCCTGTAGGAGGAGAGCTGGCATGGGCACCCTTGCCCACCAGAGCTAGGTCCCCCTAGCCCATGTTGGGCTTGGCTCTGCTCCCTGAAGGCCCATTTCTTTTTTCTTTTTCTTTCTTTCTTTTTTTTTTTGAGACGGAGTTTTGCTCTTGTTACCCAGGCTGGAGTGCAATGGCGCGATCTTGGCTCACCGCAACCTTTGCCTCCTGGGTTCAATCAATTCTCCTGCCTCAACCTCCCGAATAGGTGGGACTACAGGTGCGTGCCACCATGCCCGGCTAATTTTTGTATTTTTAGTAGAGACGGGGTTTCACCATGTTGACCAGGATGGTCTCGATCTTTGACTTCATGATCCACCCGCCTCGGCCTCCCAAAGTGCTGGGATTACAGCTATAAGCCACTGTGCCCGGCTCTTTTTTCTTTTCTTTTCTTTTTTTTTTTTTTTTTTTGAGACAAAGTCTTGCTCTGCCACCAGGCTGGAGTGCAGTGGCGCCATCTCGGCTCACTGAAACCTCCGCCTCCTGGGTTCGAGTGATTCTCCTGCCTCAGCCTCCTAAGTAGCTGTGACCACAGGTGCATGCCACCACACCAGCTAATTTTTGTATTTTTAGTAGAGACAGGGTTTCACCGTGTTGGCCAGGATGGTCTTGATCTCTTGACCTTGTGATACATCCACCTCGGCCTCCCAAAGTGTTGGGATTACAGGCGTGAGCCACCAAGCGTGGCCTCGCTCATTTCTTTTTTTTTTTTTTTTTTTTTTTTTTTTTTTTTGAGACGGAGTTTCACTCATGTTACCCAGGCTGGAGTGCAATGGCGCGATCTCGGCTCACCGCAACCTCCGCCTCCTGGGTTCAGGCAATTCTCCTGCCTCAGCCTCCTGAGTAGTTGGGATTACAGGCACGCACCACCATGCCCAGCTAATTTTTTGT
Source organism: Sapajus apella (assembly GCF_009761245.1). NCBI lineage: Eukaryota > Metazoa > Chordata > Mammalia > Primates > Cebidae > Sapajus > Sapajus apella. The sequence goes on along the minus strand of NW_022437039.1, from coordinate 87,999 downwards.
ATTTTTGTAGAGACGGGGTTTCACCATGTTGACCAGGATGGTCTCGATCTTTTGACCTCGTGATCCACCCGCCTCTGCCTCCCAAAGTGCTGGGATTACAGGCTTGAGCCACCGCGCCCGGCGCTCATTTCTTACCATTTCCTTCAGGGGCTGGAGCCGAGGCTTTGGGGTACACCAGAGCTTTCACCCCATCCCCTGCAAGAGACTCCAGTCATTCCCACCTAGCCCCTGGGCTGTTGGCTCCCCTGCCCCACTGCACTTTGTCCCCTGGGTCTGACTCACCATTCCTAAAGCCATTGGCCCCAGGGAACCCTGGAGGAGGAAAGAGGGTGTCAGAGGCCGGGCTATGGCCTCTGAGCCCAACGCTCCCACCTCCGCCCCCGCTCCCCAGGCACCTGGCTGTAGGCGGGCCTCGGAGAAGACCCTGGCTCCCAGGACACCATTCCCATAACCAAAACCTGCAGGAGAGAGATTGGAGAGGAGCTAGGGACAGCCTAGTGGAACAGGGACAGCATCAGGAGGGCCAGGTGACCTGCTCATAGACAGCGGGATTCAGACAGACAGATTGACTCAGGCATGTGGGAGATGCCAGCTTCCGCCCAACATAGGGGCCCAGGAGGACTCACCAATTTTCTGTGGCTCGAGGCCGCCATTGAAACCTGGGGGAGAGAAAACTGTGACTCAGAGATGGGGGTCAGAGAGAGCCACAGCCTTGGCGTCCCCTCTTCCTGGGGTGGCAGAAGAAAGAGGAGAGGAAGGGAGGGGAGGAACTCCAGGAAGGGCCTCCTCACCCAGTTCTGCTCCTGGTCCATAGCCATTTGGAGGCTGGTGCCCTGTGAGGAGAATGGAGGTCAGTGTGGAGGACCCAGACTTCCCCTGATTCCTTCGGGGCCAAAGATGGACTATAGGGACCCTGAAGTGGAAGCAGGAATTTTCCTGTCCACAGGGAATGGAACCAGAAGAAACTTAGAGAGCAGCAAGAGGCCAGGCACGGTGGCTCACACCTGTAACTGCAGCACTTTGGGAGGCTGAGATGGGCTGATCACTTGAAGTCAGGAGTTTGAGACTAGCCTGGCCAACATGACCAAACCCTATCTCTACGAACATTACAAAAATGAGCCAGGTATGGTGGTGCATGCCTGTAATGCCAACTACTTGGGAGGCTGATTTTGCAGTGAGCCAAAATTGCACCAGTGCACTCCAGCCTGGGAGACAGAGCGAGACTGTCTCAAAAAAAAAAAAAAAAAAAAAAAAAAAGCAACTCGGGGAGGGACTTCCTGGCCTCAGGTTGCCTGAATAGCTGAGGCAGCCTAGGGAACAAGGTTGATGAAGGCGTGACCCTGATCTGGTGGATAGACCTAGTTGAGAGTTTGTGCCTCTGGGATGTGGGGCCTGGGGGCAGAAAGACTCACACCTGCTTTCTGAGATTTCAGCTTCCACTGGATGGAGAAAAGTTGGGGCAGGAGTGAGCCCAGCCCAGGACTTGGGGGGCTGCAGCTGCCATGGGGCAGGGATGGAAAGGGCTTCCATACTGGGGACCACATGGGGTCCCAGAGCCAGAGTTCAGGCTTCTCCTCAGCAGATCACTGTGTGACAAGTCACTGCCCTCTCTGAGCCTCAGCGTCAGAGGACAGGACAGAGCCAGACATGGCAGCTAGGCACTCCCACTCCACACTCACCTTGGAACTTGCCATTCTGTACCGCGGAAGGAGGCTGGGATTTCAGGCCCCAGACACCCTCTCTGTCCGAAGGGATCCCTGGAGTGGGAAGCCTGGGGAGGAGCAGTGGAGCGACCCTCGAACTGCAGGGACCTAAGATGGGCAGGAGGGGAGGGGTGGGTGTGTACTCCAGGCCAGTCCTCACTGACGCTGCCTAGGAGGCCTTGGCCTGGCCAAGCCACCGGCCTGTGTGGCTTCTAGGGCAGACCTGTCACCTAAGGGGGACATTAGCCAGGCTGGAGAAAGCCCAGCTCCCTCGGGCCATTCCCTGCTCGGGAGACTGGGGACCCCGGCAGGGGACGGAGGGACATAGGGACCTGGCAGGGATGGGGCTCCTCGAGCCCCTCCATCTTCCAGCAGCCTCCCTCTCCCTCCCTCCTGGGCCCCCACCCCAGTCCCAGTGGCCTCACCTGGCTGGGCCCGCAGCCCATTTCCATGGCCATATCCTGGAGAGGGAAAGCAAAGATGAGCGTGGTAGCACTGGGGGTGGGGGCTGGAAGGGCTGAGAGGCAGAAGGAGGTGCGGGGCAGAGGGGGGTGGGGAGGTGCTCCCCAACGTGCCTGGCTTCCAAGCCTTCAAGCTCTCTCGCAGGCCTGGGGAGAGGCAGAAAGAGGCCAGTTCAGACCCCGGTCTACCCCATGGGGGTAGTGAACTCCTCTCTCCTCTGCTCATCTCCCTAGCCCTCACTTCTCACCTGACAGGAGCCCCAGCTGGGTCCCTGGTGTGTATCCTGGGATGGAGAGCAGGGCATAAGGGTGGGCTTGGAGTTGGGGACCTCAGAGGAAGCAGGAAGAGGGGCAGAGAGAAACTCGGCTTTGGAGGTTTCAGATCCCTTCCCAGGCCAGACACCCATGGAAAATGACGGACAGGCCGACCCCACCCCGCCCCATCCCTCCCTGATACCCAACTCTGCCCCTTGGAGCCCATCCCCCTTCCCCTCTGCCCCGGATCCCGCCCGCCTCCCTCACCTGGCTGGGCTCCTTCCCATAGGAAGGCTCCAGCTCCAGCCTGTTCTTGCACCCTAGGGAGACAGGGTGCGGCTTGGGGGGAAAAGGGTGGAGGGGGTAGGCTGTGTCTGCACGCAGGGAGAGTGACAGAGGTGGAAAGGGCATACCTGGCTTCTGAGGTTTCATGCCCTCTCCAGTGCCTGGAGAGATGGGAGCAGGTGAGGTACCCATGTCGCACCCCTCACAAGGGGCCTCTTCCAGATCCAGCATCTGCCCCCTCACCTGGTGCCCATGCCGACCTCCCCTACCTGGTCCATGGCCAGTGGGAACTGTGGGGCTTGTGGAGCGGCATGGGGAGAGGCTGGGGTGCAGAAGGGGGCTGGCGCCTGGCCCCCTATTCCTCCCAATTTAGGAAGTGGAGCTCTGGGCCTCTCCCTCCACCTTGTGCCATCTCCACTCCAGACTCTACCCCCCTAAGGCTGCAGGAGCCCCCAAGAGAACCCTCAGAGGCCCTCACCTCTCTCCTCTTCTCTGTAACCCCAGCAACCCCAGCCCCCCAGTACCTGTTCTGTAGCCATTCTGGGCTGAGGGGCCTGTGGGGAGGGAGGGGTGAGCAGGGGTTTGGGATTCTAGCTGAGGCTGGGGCAAAGGGCCTGTGGCTCCCCCTTCAGAGCCAAGTCAGAAAGCAGGAGTCCTGGAGCTGCCCCTCCTCCCTCAGTTTGGTGCCCACCTGCCCTGGAGGCCTGGAAGGGAGGCAGGGACAGCCGCCTCCACACCCCCTTACTGGCTGGGCTCCCAGCTCTCTCCTGAGTCCCAATGGAGCTGAGGTGGCGTGTGAATGAGGGAGGGAGCTCAGGGTTTGGGGGAGGCAGAGGGACAGGCCGGGTGGGCTCACCTGGCTTTTGGGGCTTCATGACCCCCACAGAGCCTGGTCGAGAGACAGGGAGCAGGTGAGGGACCCAGAGTCTCTGTCTTGGGCCTCCTGGAACCCCAGCCCTGCCCCTACCTGGTCCATAGCCATTTGGAGCTACCAGGCCTGTGGGGCAGAAAGGGGAGCATGGTAAGGCTGAGCCGGAGGGGCACTGGGAGGCAGGGGCCAGGAAGGGGACCTTGGTCTCTCCCCCACCTCCTCTCCCTGCAGTCCTTTGTGCTCCTACAGACCTCTCCTCACTCATGAAGCAGGGGTCACCCCTCCCCTGGGAGTCCCATGCAGACCCAACTCAAACACCATGGGCTAGGGGAGGTGGGGCCACAGACGCCGGCAGTCCCCTCACCTGGCACCTGAGGCTTCATGCCCGCTTCTAGACCTGGGAGAGACAGAGAGGCTGATGTCAACTCCAGCCAATACTGCCTACCTCCAGACTCCAGCCCTTTGTCCCCATGGCCCAGGCTTCTCTCCTCCCGCCCTACTTCCTAACCGCTCCGGCCCCAGGGCCAGCTGCCCTCACCTGGCTGGACTCCAAGTCCATTTTTGTGGCCATAACCTGAGGGAGAGGGACAGGGTGGGTGTGAGACGGCGGCATGCAGAGGGGGCATCAGGAGGAAGCAGCTTGGCTATGAGAAGCCCTAGAGACAGGGCAGGAGGGCCAGAGCCCTCCCCCACCTGTCTTCTGAGGCTTCACTCCCCTTCCCAGGCCTACATAGAGAAACGGAGGCGGAGCCACACCGGGCTAGCCAGTGGCACCCATTTCAGACCCACACTCTGTCCTCCTGGTCCCGTGGCCGCTCTCTGCGTTCCCCATTCCCTCCAAGAAGCCTGGGTTAGGCTGGGTGCAGTGGCTTACGCTTGTAATCCCAGCACTTTGGGAGGCTGAGATGGGTGGATCATCTGAGGTCAGGAGTTCAAGACCAGCCTGGCCAACATGGTGAAACCCCATCTCTACTAAAAATACAAAAATTAGCCAGACATGGTGGCGGGTGCCTGTAACCCCAGCTACTCAGGAGGCTGAGGCAGGAAAATCACTTGAACCAGCAGACGGAGGTTGCAGTGAGCTGAGATTGCACCACTGCACTCCAGCCTGGGTGACAGAGCAAGACTCCATCTCAATAAATAAATAAATAGGCCGGGCATGGTGGCTCACACCTGTAATTCCAGCACTTTGGGTGGCCAAGAAGGGCAGGTCACCTGATGTCAGGAGTTCAAGACCAACCTGGCCAATATGGTGAAACCCCGTTTCTGCTAAAAAAAAAAAAAAATACAAAAATTAGCCGGGTGTGATGTCAGGTGCCTGTAATCCTAGCTACTCGGGAGGCTGAGGCAGGAGAATCACTTGAACCCGACAGGCAGAGTTTGCAGTGAGCCGGGATTGCACCACTGCACTCCAGCCTCGGTGACAGAGCAAGACTCTGTCTCAAAAAATAAAAAAGGCTGGGCTCCTGCCCCAGGTGTCATCACCTGGCTGGGTTCTGGCCCCAGGGAAGGCCCCTGCTCCCAGCATCTTCCCATATCCTGGAGAAGGAGAGGGAGTATGAACCAGGTGCTTATGGCTTCAGGAGTGCGTGCATAGAAAGGCAGACTAGGGCAGGGCTCACCTGGCTTCAGAGGCTTTACAACTTCGCCAAGGCCTGGAGGAGATATGAGGCCCGTGAGCGACTCAGGGGCCCCACCCACAGTTTCCCCGAGTCCTTCCTTACCCCTGCTCTTACCTGCTCCAAATCCAAATCCATTCTGGGCTGTCAAGACTGTGGGGAGAGGAGGGTGGGGTGGGGATTTGGGGTTTGGTTGAGGCAGAGGTGAGGGAATTCTGGAGGCCTCCTCCCAGCTGCCCTCGGTTATTCAGCAGCTCAGCACCCCCGTGAGACTGGGGAGGGAGGCAGGAAGAGGACACCCCAGGGGCAGAACCCCAAACCCCACCTCTCTCACCTGGCTGAGCACCCAGCCCATTCCCACTCCCATTCCCGAATCGTGGGGGACAGATGGAGGTGAGGATGAGAGGGGGAAGAGGGCTCTGAGAGCTGGAGGGACAGAAGCTCAGGGGAGATTCAGGCTCACCTGGCCCCTTTGCCTTCACACCCCTTCTAAACTTCAGGAAAATGGGGAGCAGATAAGGTACCCAGGAGCCCCCAGCTCACATCTACCCCAGAACCCCAGCATCGAGACCCTAGCTCCTCCATCCTCTCAGGACCTGCTCTGTGGCCATTCTGAGCTGGGGGGCTTGTCGGGGAGGGAGGGCTGAGCTAAGCTGGGGGCACAGCGCCTAGAGCTCTCCTCCAAGACCAAGCCAGAAGCCAGTGATCCTGGAGATGCCCCCCCACCCCTCTCCATCATTCACCAGTCCCACCCCTGGAAGGAAAAGGCCACCCAGATGTGGACCCTGGAACCCCAAACTCTATCCCCTTCACCTGGCTGGGCTCCCAGCCCAGTCCCATACTATAATCCTGGGGGAATAGATCAAGGCAGGTATGAATGAGGGGAGGGAGCTCAGGGTTTGGGGAGGCAGAGGGACAGGCCGGGGCAAGGCTCACCTGGTTTCTGTGGTTTCACACCCCCAACATAGCCTGGTGGAGAGACACGGAGCAGGTGAGGAACCTGGGGCCCCAGCTCTAGGCCTCCCCAAACCGCAGCCCCACTCCTACCTGGTCCATAGCCGTTTTGAGTGGCGGGGCCTGTGGAAGGAGAGAAAGGGCTAAGGCCCTCAGCAGCCCTGGCCGCCATCTCCAGCCACCTGGGGCAGGGGTGTCACCACCTCTGACTTCAACCAGCCAGAAAGGTAGGTTCCTTTCCTCAGCAGCCTGCCACTGTCAAGCTCCAGCTCCTGCCACTCTGGGTCTTTAGCGCTTGCTTGAGTCTGTACCTTCTTTGTTCAAAACTCTTTATTTTTATTTTTATTTTTTTAAATTTTATTTATTTTTTTATTATTTTTTGAGACGGAGTTTCGCTCTTGTTACCCAGGCTGGGGTGCAATGGAGCGATCTCAGCTCACCGCAACCTCCGCCTCCTGGGTTCAGGCAATTCTCCTGCCTCAACCTCCTGAGTAGCTGGGATTACAGGCACGTGCCACCATGCCCAGCTAACGTTTTGTATTTTTAGTAGAGACGGGGTTTCACCATGTTGACCAGGATGGTCTCGATCTCTTGACCTCGTGATCCACCCGCCTCGGCCTCCCAAAGTGCTGGGATTACAGGCTTGAGCCACCATGCCCGGCAGA
>NW_022437039.1:69710-81086 GCF_009761245.1 Sapajus apella | reverse complement strand
GCAACATCTGCCTCCCAGGTTCAAGCGATTCTCCTGTCTCAGCCTCCCTAGTAGCTGCGATTACAGGCATGTGCCACCACGCTCAGCTAATTGTGTTGTATTTTTAGTAGAGACGGGGTTTCCTCATGTTGGTCAGGCTGGTCTCAAACTCCTGATCTCAGGTGATCTGTCCAATTTGGCCTCCCAAAGTGCTGGGATTACAGGCATGAGCTACCACGCCCGGCCATTCAAAACTCTTTTTGGTCCAGTTTCTCAGAGGATTGGGCCATTCTCTCCTCCCTGGCCTCCACTGCCTCCTGCCCAGAATGCCCAGGGCCTGGCTCTGGGGCAGCCTCAGCCCACATTTTATGTCCCAGCATGGTCCTGGTTTGGGGAGGGCCTGTCCCCAGCACCTGGTTGGCTTGGAATAGGCATGGTCCATGGATTAGTTTTTTTTTTGAACAGGGCCTCCCTCTGTCACCAGGGCTGGAGTACAGTGGCAAGATCTCCACTCACTACTGCCTCGACCTCCTGGGCTCAAGTGGTCCTCCCCTCTCAGCCTCCAGAGTAGCTGAGATGACAGACATGTGCAACCACACCTGGCTAATTTTTGTGTTTTTTTTGTAAGTGGATCCCTTGAGCCCAAGAGTTCAAGGCCAGTTTGGGAATGTTGCCCATGGTGGTCTTGAACTCTTGGGCTCAAGTGATCCACCTGCCTCCGCCTCCCAAACTGTTGGGATTACAGGCGTGAGCCACTGCTCCAGGCCTGGATTGGTTTGTTGAATGAGGTTTGTTGTGTGAGACCAAGCTGGGGGGCCAGAGGGTGGCGCTCACCTGATGTCTGAGGCTGTAGTCCTCTCAGGTCTGGGAAGAGAAGAGAAAGGACTCCCTGCAAGTCCACCCGGCCCTTCCTCTCCACTCAGAACCAGGGCCAGGCCCCCACCCCCATTAGTAACCCCCAACCCCTAAGACCTCCATGCTTCCAGAACTCCAGGGCCCCACCTGCCTGGGTTTCAGCTCCCAGGAAGGCCCCGGCTCCCCACCCATTCCCATTCACACATCCCAGGGAGACAGAGAATGTGGAGATCCGGGACTCTGGGGAAGCAGCAGCACATGCACAGGAAATGGGCAGGCAGACAGGGACAGGGTGGGGCTCACCTGGCTTCTGGGGTTTTCCACCCTCTCCAAAGCCTGGGGGGACGATGGGAGCGTGAGGGATCCTTTCCTCTGGGCCTGTGCCCAGAATCTCAGCCCCAGGCTCCCTGCTTCCGTCCCCATCCTCTTTATCTGGTCCAAAGCCATTTTGAGCGGCAGGACCTATTTGAGGAGCAGACACAGCAGTGTGGAGGCGCTGCAGTGGGCATGAGCTGGGGCCTGGAGCCCTGCCCTCTCCCTTTCTTTCTCGTGGCCTCAGCCCTCTCCTGGTGTGTCTCATGTGAACTCCCTCCCAGGACTGACCGCAGTCGTGGTTGGATTTGGCTCTTGGCCTGAGAGTCCAGACCGTGGCCGCACTTGACCAGCTAGAGTGTCCTCCCTGCCCAGCTGAGGCCTGGCTCAGGGTGGGTGGGTGCTCAGGGGAGATTGGGTGAATGAGTGAACCCCCAAGAGCCCATCAGGGACCCAGAGTGTGGCCCCGGGCCCCTGACCTCTCCCTCCCAGCCACCCCAGCCCCTTTGGCCCCCACCTGGCTGGGTTCCTGGGCTGTTTCCATTGCTGTATCCTGGGAGGAAAAGCAGTGTGTGAGGGGTGGATTTGGGGAGGACTTGAGGGTGGGAGAAGACTAGAGATGCAGGGGCCACAATCAAGATGGGGGACGGGAGAGCAGGGGCTCACGGACCCCCCCCATTTCCTGTCCTCCCCAAGAAATCAACTTTCTGCCCTCTGGACTTCTAACATCCCCTATCTCTTCCCTGTGTCTCCTTCTAGAATCCTAGCTTAGTCCAGATGCCCTCACCTGGCTGGGCTCCAGCTCCCAGGAAGTCCCCAGCTCCCTTCCCATCCCCATCACCAGATCCTGGGAGACCTAGTGGAAGGAGGAAGCGGAGACTAGGCCGATGTGTGTGCACGGGGGAGTGGAGGACAGGGACACAGGACAAGGCAGGCACACCTGGCTTCGGAGGTCTCACCGCCCCCCATGCCAGGAAAAGAGAGACCAGGGAAGGGAGACTGCAGCTCCCTCCAGCCCCCAGACCCAAGCCCAGGCCCTCAGCTCCACCCCACCCTCCCTGGCCTGGTTTTGGGCCTGTGGGGTGAGGGAGGCAGAGGCTGGAGCTAGGCCATGTGGGGTGCAGTTCTGTGGACTAAACATCACCCCAGCACCACCGTGTCCCACGCCCTGACAGTTCTCAAAGGGCATGTGCCCAGAGGGCAGCTCAAAGGCCTCCCCAGGAGTCCCCAGTCACAGGCATGGCATCGGCAGGCCACAAAGGGACCAGTGCCTGGGGAGGGTGACAGACTGAGAGGGGGACAGAGAGGGACGGGACACGGCGAGTGTGGCAGGGAGGCAGCACAGGGGTGGGGTCCTCCCTTCACCCGCTTCTGAGGCTTCCTCTCCCCCAGGCCTGGGGAGAGCTAGAAAGAGGCTGACATTGATCCCAAGAACTCCTCCCCTAAGAATGAGGGTTAGGACCCCGAGCCCTCCTGCCTGCCCCTCCCTGTGGCCCCTGCCCAGGCACCCTTGGGTGTGAGAGAAAGATGTGAGACAGAACCTGGTGGGGTTCCTGCCCCTGGAAGAGTGCCAGCACCCAAACCACTTCTGCTCTCCAATCCTGGGGAGACAGAGGCGAGGTCCATGAGCTGTGGGGTGGGCAGGCTTGGGGGACACAGAGGCGCATGGATAGAACTGGGCAGGGTGGGGCAGGGCTGTACCTCACCTGGCTTCAGAGGTTTCACACCCACTCCCAGGCCTGGGAAGGGACAGAGTGGCTGAGCCCTGCCCACCCTCCAGAGCCCAGCTCTCCCAGCCTCTGGTTCCCTGACTCTGCTATACCTACTCCTCCTCCCTCCCAGAAGCCCAGATTCTGCCCCACCTGTCTACATCCTCACCTGGCTGTGCTCCAGCCCCTGGGAAGGCCCCTGCTCCCAGCCCGTTTCCATATCCTGGGGAGACAGAGCCAGAGGGACATGAGGAGGGGGGACAGGGGCGTCAAGTGGAGACAGAGACAGACAGCAGGAAGTGGACATTAGGACGGGTATGGGGTGGGCTCGCCTCTGGCTTCTAGGGTTTCACAGCCCCTCCAAAGCCTGGGAAGAGAGATGGGCAGATGAAGGAGCCAGTGTATCCCTTCACCAACCAGACATCAGAACTCCCTGTGGTCCCCTTCCTGCCCACCTCCCGTGAGGCTCCCACCTATTCTGCCTTCTCTGAGGCCTGGGAGAGCCTGGAGAGGACCTCAGAAATGCTGATCTGGCTGCATCCCTTCCCCCACAACATCAGGCAAGATTAGGCACCTCCATGCCCCTCCCATGTCTGTACAGCTTCCCCCCACCTCATCTGGCTGGGCTGCAGCACCTGGGAAGGTCCTGAACCCTGGGGCGAGAAGGCAGGAGGGAGTCGGGAAGAGTGAGGGAGGCGGACTCGGTGCAGGCAGGGCTGGGCGAGACTCACCTAGGTTCTGGGGTTTCACGCCCCCTTCAATGCCTGGAAAAGAGATGAGGATCAGATGAGGGGCTCAGGAATCCCCATGCCAGGGATACCCGTAGAATCCTGCCTTCCAGCTCCCCAACTCCCACCTCTACCTGCTCCATGGCCATTCTGAGTGGAAGGGCCTGTGAGAGAGGGAGAGGTGAGCTGAGGAGGTGTGGGGTCCCAGCTGTGGTGGGGGTACAAGACCCTTGGACCCCCCCCCCCCGTGGACTAAGCCAGACAGCAGAAAATCTGAGCGGCTCCCTGTGCCTCCCTCCCCATCACTCTCCAATCCTGCCTTTTCCCTCTGTGGCTTGGGAGGGAGGCAAGGAGGGGACCCTATGGCTGTCACCTGGCTGGATTCCCAGGCCATGCCTGATCCCGAATCCTGGAGAGACAGATGAGGTGAGGTGAGGGGTGTGAGAGAAAGCTGGGGAGGCAGAGCTGGGGCCGGGGCAGGGCTCACCTGGCCTCTGTGGTTTCACACCCCCTTCATAGGCTGGAGAGACAGGGAGCAGGTGAAGGACACCCTCTCCCAGGATCTCCCCGGATCTCCCCAGAACCTCCCGCCTGCCCATAGCCTTTCCACGAAGCTTGCCTGTGGGAACTCAGTCCCTTCCCATGAGGGTGGAGGGCTACCGAGCACACGTGGGTGCTTCCAGCCTCCCGTCTTCTCTCCTTCCCTCTCTCTTTCCTTTCCTTCCTCCTTCCTTCTCTCCTTCTTTCCTTCCCTCTCCACTCCCTTTCTTCCTGCCTACCTTCCCCTCTCCCCAGCCAGGATGCCTGGGGGACACTCCGGGGCTCAGCTCTGTCCCCACCTATTTCTTTTTCTTTCTTTTTTTTTTGAGACGGAGTCTTGCTCTGATGCCCAGGCTGGAGTGCAATGGCATGATCTCATCTCATTGCAAACTCCGCCTCCCAGGTTCAAGCGGTTCTCCTGCCTCAGTCTCCCAAGTAGCTGGGACTACAGGCACATGCCACCATGCCCGGCTAATTTTTGGACTTTTAGTAGAGACGGGGTTTCACCATGTTGGCCAGGCTGGTCTTGAACTCCTCACCTTGTGATCCACCCTCCTCAACCTCCCAAAGTGCTGGGATTACAAGCGTGAGCCACCTCACCTGGCCTGGCCCCCTATATTTCTGAGATGACTGCTTCCCCCTTTACCTTTCCACCTCCCAACCCAGCTTTCCCTGCTCCTGCCCTCCCTCCGCAACCCCCCCCTCCCAAGCCCTGCCCTCGGACTCCTCCCTTCCTTATGCCAGGCCTCACCTGCTCCCAGACCACTGGGGGGACCATAGGCCATCGGAGAAGTGAGACGGTGAGCCCAGGGTACTTGAGCAGCTGGGAGCCAGTGTACCACCCTCCCCAAGCACCCCCTACAAGCTTTACCTGATCGGTAGCCATTTGGGCTCTCTAAGCCTGTGGGCTCCAGGAAGAAGTGGGAGAACTTAGGAGGGGACTAAGGGGTCCAAATCTGGATGCCACCCACCTCCCTGGGCCTCAGTTTCCCTGCTGTCACAGGAGGGTAGAAGGCAGAGCCCGTGAGCAGTCTGGGGCCAGGGTAGTGGAGGCTGGAGGGCCCCTGCGCCTGGAGGAAGGTATCTGAGCCGGGGCCCTGGGGCGCTGTGGGGCAGAGCCCACTCCAGCCTCTTCCTCACCTCTCCCATCCATTCTCTGTACTGGGCTCCCCTCCCTGGAAATCTCCTCTTCTTCTCACCCCCGACCTCCCCCCTCATCTTTCTCTCCTGAAGCTCAGATGCATCAGGGCTCAAGGGAGCCTCTCCTCCTACCCTTAGGACCCCCCATGTCTCTGGAGTAAAGACCCTTCCATGACACTCGGCCTCCTGCCTGGGCTCTCCTTGTCCCCCCCCCGTCACACCTGCGACCCTTCTGAGCCAGCGCAGGCCCCTCCTCAGGGCTGCATGTTCTGCCCGGCGGACTGTTTCCAGAGTGCAGGGCGTCTGTGTCCCCCCGACCCTTGAGTGGACACTTGATAAGATTCCCTGCCCAGAAGACAGCAAGGTCCCTCAGCTCTCCTGGGCCTGCCATCAGGAGTCCCAGAGAGCACCCACACTCCCAGGGCAGGAGAGATGGGGCCTCTTCCCTGACGCCAGTGCCAGAGGGGCCACCTACCTTTCCGCAGGCCAGGAGGTAGCAGGGGCAGCCCTGGGCAAGTAAGAAGGTGCTGACTCAAGGCTGGGGACCCCAGAGGCTGAGATGGGGCAGGGCCCAGGCATCTATCCTCAAGCTCCCCAAAAACCCTCGATGTCTGAATTCTCTGCCCAGACCAGGCCAGGCTTCCCACACCCCAACCCCCCTTGTCTCCAGGACCCCAACATCTGGCCAGGGCCTCACCAGGACCCCCAGCCCCGGTCACAGATGCCTCCCTTCCAACCCCCAGCCTTGAGCTGCCCTCACCGCCTTGCAAGCTCTCGGGAGTCAGGCAGAGAAGGAAAAGAGCCACGGGGAAGACCCAGGCGCCCATGACTCTGGACAGAGTGGGAAGGCCCACACCCTTTGGGCTTTTAAACACCCCTGGTTGGGTGGGGACCCTTACCCAGGCGCCCCAGCTTTGAGAGGCAGAGGCTCTGCCTGCAGACCCTGGGGGGTCAGCCCCGCACCTCCCCCTGTGACAGAAGTCTAGCTCTAGCCCCTCATCCATCATGGGCACTGACAGCAAGACAGGCCCCCTGCCTGGCCCCTGAGACTTCTCCACCCCTGTCAGCAACTTAGGCCCTGGCGCCAGGCCCAGAAGGCTCAAATGTCCACCCAGTAAGGGGCAGGCAGGCACCCTAGGCCCAGCCCAAACACAGCTGGGGAGAGAGTGGGAGCCAGGGCCAGAAAAGCTGGGGCTGCAGAGTGTTGCAGACAGCAGGGGTGGAGGTGACAGCCTCTCAGACCCTGTCTGACAGGCGGGTGGCGTCCCCAACAAAAGCCAGGCGTCATCCCGTCTAATCCTGAGACCACATAGACCTCTCCTGGGGGGCCCTTTGTCCTCATGGAGGCTCGGACTGCCAGAGTGGGCCAGAGACCCCAACTCCAGAGCCCCCCCATTCCAGGAGGGATAGGGACACACAGGGATGGGCCAGCTGTCCCCAGCCTCTCTGAGAGTCCTTGGAGGCCCTCCAGCTCCTTCTCATCTCCTGCCTTAGCAGCGACTCTGACTTTGGGTCACAGGCTAGCAGAGCCACCGCTCACGGTGGCAGGGCAGGACTGCAGGAGAGGCTAAGGAGGGACGTGGGGGGCTGGAAGCAGCTCTCCATGCCTGGGGCTGGGTGGACGGACTTGGAGCCGGGGCCCTGTGCTGGGGGCCTGGCAGGAAGGCGCCGGGTGTGGGGGTCTGGGCAACAGGCACCACCCCACCAGGAGCCTGCAAACCCCACCAGGCTGGCTGGGGATGGCAGTGAGTCAGCCCCCAGGCCCTGCACCCTTGTCCAGAAGGCCCCACACCCTGTCTGTCTGCTGGCCTGTCCCCTGCTCTGCCAGCCCCTCCTCGAGCCTCTGGCTAAGGAGTCCAGCCTGCCAAGCCAGGCAGCCCAGCTAGGCTGGGGGTCTGGAGAGTGGCTACAATGAGGAAGGGGCAGCAGGGGCTTCTCCCAGAGAGGCTCTGGAGCCCACACATCTGCGGCCAGGTCCAGCTGCCAGTAGACTGCAGTTACCACCAGGTACCCTCCCTCACAGGCCAGCCCCACACTGATGTCCCTGTGTCCCCTCCCTCTCTGCCTCCCCTCCCACCTACATCACTGGTTGCACCCCACTGCTTCTCTTCCTCCCCACACGAGCCCCCCGGGGCTCACACCCACAGGCACACTGAGATGCCCATGGTGTCCACCTCCCCACCACAGACCCAACTTTGCATGAGGCCTGTCTGCTCATGGTAGGCCCCCTCAGCCCAGCGCCTCAGAACAGTGCCCTGAATGACCCCCTCCTGCCCTGCCTGGCAGCCATGAGTCGGGGTCCCAGACGCTGGACCTTCAGAGGCTGCTGATGGGCTCAGGGATGCTCCGACCCCATCCATCCCATGTGAGCCCAGGGCAGCAGGGACAGTCCATTCAGACTCCCTGGGAGGGCTTTCCTGCCAGGCCACCTGCTCAGCCCATGGCACAGGCACATGTCCCCTGTGTATTCATGGTGGGCAGCCGAGTGCCCCGTGGCTAGCAGCTAGGTGCTGGATTCAGACGGGGTGCACACACCCACTCCATCTGTCTCGAGGCCTTCCCGAGTGTGTTCACTCTCCCCTGAAAGGACAATACGAGCACCTTGATGTTGGGGCTATTGGGAGGAGCTGGCACTTATCTTCATTTACAGATGGGGAAACAGAGGGAGAGGGGAGGGCACTTGGCTCAGATTGTGCAACTCCTGAGCAGTGGGGCTGAGAGCTGAACCCCAGCAGTCTGGCAGTCCCCACGTCTGCTGTCCCTGCTCTCCAGCACCTTACATGCTTATACATGGGCAGTAGGCCCAGTTATGCCAGACAGCACGAGGTGTCTGCTTCAGACCCGGGACAGCTGAGAGCTTCTACACAGACACATGGCCCGCCCCGCAGGATGCTGGGAAAGAATGGCCCAGGAGGAGGCAGGCGGGAGACCAGGAGGGGCCCTGTGGGAGGTAAAGAATGGGTGCCTGCTTGGCCACTGCCAGAGGGAACACCAGTGCCCGCCACCACTGCCAGGCTGCCTGGTGCTGGCATGGCCTTGGAAAATGCCAGCCAGCCCAGGGCGTCGGGCCAGCCTGACAGCCACTCAGGAGCAGGCTGGGCCCAGTCAGTGTCCCAGCCCCTGCAATGCCACCACCCCTACTGCCAGCACAGCCAGGCCCCTCTGCTCACCCCCAGACCCACCCAGGCAGGGCCTGCCTGAGCGAGGACCATGTGCGGGCCAGGAGAGCCCCTGCTGAAGCCCTGACGTGGACTACCCTTTGCTTCCAGGCACCCTGGCCTGAGGGGTACACAACACAGCCCCTGAACAGAGGAGCAGCTATGGAGGGCTAGGGCTGGGGCCTGAGGGCAGGGCAACAGCAGGCATGTTGGAAGTGCGGGACCCAGGCCCAGGAAGTGCATTGCCTAAAATGGCGAGAGACTCCCTGCCAGCTGCTTGACACCAGCAGCACCTGTGAGGGCAGGAATTTGGGGAGGACAGTTGGAGCAGTGGCCAGGCGCCTGCTGGGCAGACACCTTCTGCACTCAGCTGTGAGCTGCGGGTCCTGCCGGCCACTCTGCTTGGGCAGCTCTGCAGTCCAAACCCAAATATCAGAGCCTCTAGTGCACCATACTAGGCATCCCAAGGCAACTCACACCAGCAAAGCTGACCTGTACGAACTCCTCCCTACCCATCTGCCAGTTTATTTATTTATTTATTTATTTATTTATTTTTTTTTGAGACAGAGTTTCACTCTTGTTACCTAGGCTGGAGTGCAATGGCGCGATCTCGGCTCACCGCAACCTCCGCCTCCTGGGCTCAGGCAATTCTCCTGCCTCAACCTCCTGAGTAGCTAGGATTACAGGCACGTACCACCATGCCCAGCTAATTTTTTGTATTTTTAGTAGAGACGGGGTTTCACCATGTTGACCAGGATGGTCTCGATCTCTTGACCTCGTGATCCACCCGCCTCGGCCTCCCACAGTGCTGGGATTACAGGCTTGAGCCACCGCGCCCGGCCATCTGCCAGTTTATTAAAATCTTATGCAATTCTTCTGGTGTAGTGTCAGAAAAAAAAAAAAAAAGCCTTAAACAAATGTGGCCAGGCACAGTGGCTCATGCCTATAATTCCAGTACTTTGGGAGGCCAAGGCAGGAGGATTGTTTGAACCCAGGAGTTTGAGATCAGCCTGGGCAACATAATGAGACCTCCTCCGTCTCTACAAAAGATAAAAAATTACCAGGGTCGGGTGGTGCACCCGTGGTTCCAGCTACTTGGGAGGCTGAGGTGGAGGATCACTTGAGCTTGGGAGGTTGAGGCTGCAGTGAACTGTGATCATACTATTGCCTGGGTGACAGAGTGAGACTCTGTCTCAAAAATAATCAAAAAACCGGCTGGGCACAGTGGCTCACGCCTGTAATCCCAGCACTTTGGGAGGCCGAGGCGGGTGGATCACGAGGTCAAGAGATCGAGACCATCCTGGTCAACATGGTGAAACCCCGTCTCTACTAAAAATACAAAAAAATTAGCTGGGCATGGTGGCGCGTGCCTCTAGTCCCCGCTACTCGGGAGGCTGAGGCAGGAGAATTGCCTGAACCCAGGAGGCGGAGGTTGCGGTGAGCCGAGATCGCGCCATTGCACTCCAGCCTGGGCAACAAGATCGAAACTCCGTCTCAAAAAAAAAAAAAAAAAAAAAAGAAATTGAGACCATTCTGGCCAACATGGTGAAACCCCGTCGCTACAAAAATACAAAAGTTAGCTGCGCTTCTTGACACACACCTGTAGTTCCAGCTACTCAGGAGGCTGAGGCAGGAGAATCGCTTGAACCTGGGAGGTGGAGGTTGCAGTGAGCCAAGATCGCACCACAGCACTCCAACCTGGCAATAGGGCAACAGTGTGTCTCAAAAAAAAAAAAAAAGGCCGACACGGTGGTTCACGCCTGTAATCCCAGTACTTTGGGAGGCCGAGGCGGGCAGATCATGAGGTCAGGAGATCGAGACTATCCTGGCCAATATGGTGAAACCCCGTCTCTACTAAAAATACAAAAATTATCTGGGTGTGGTGGCGCGTCCCTGTAATCTCAGCTACTCTGGAGGCTGAAGCAGGAGAATCGCTTAAACCCGGGAGGCGGAGGTTGCAGTGAGCTGAGAGTGCACCACTGCATTCCAGCCTGTCGACAGAGTGAGACTCCGTCTCAAAACAAAATAAAACAAACAAAAAAAACCCTTATTCAATTATGAAATATAGCATGCAAAAATAAGCGCACGTGAGACGTGAACGTGCGGTGTGGCAATTGTACTTAGGAAGCAAACCCCTGTGCAACCAGACCAGGGCCAAGAAATAGAACATAGCCAGTTCTGCAGAAGCACCCGTCACAGTCCTCTCCCTCCCATTAGGATAGCCATGTTTGCACTTGTGGTGGTCATTCCCTCGCCTTTACTTTTTTTTTTTCTTCAGACGGAATTTCGCTGTTGTCGCTCCTGTGTTGTCCTTTTGTGGCCGCAATGGGATGAGTGCGTCTTCCTGGGAGAGTCTGGGCGGGGTCGCGGGTGCTGTGGCGGCGATGAGACACACGGGGGCGCGCGCGGCCCGCGCCTGGACGCGTTTGCAGAGGATGCAGGACGCGCGAGTGGGGCCGGTTCTGGAACTGCGTGTCCCGGCGGCGGCTGGGCGGATTCCTCCCGAAAGGAGGCGGTCCAAGCACTTTGGTCCGGAACCCTGTGGGCCTGTTCCTCTGTCCCTGTGACACAGGGTGGTTAGAGGAGTCCCGGCTTCTCTCCTCCTGGGGCCTATTTTTGGTCCAGACTGCAGCGTTGAAAACTGCAACAGATTGTATAATGGGGGGGTGGTCTGTTTTATTATTATTATTATTGAGGCTGAGTCTGACTCTGTCACCCAGGCTGGAGTGCAGTGGCACCGTCTCGGCTCACTACAACCTCCACCTCCTGGGCTCAAGTGATCCTCCCACCTCAGCCTCCTGAGCAGGTGGAAAGCATAGGTGCACACCACGATGTCCAGCTAATTTTTTGCTGGTCTCAAACTTCTGAACTCAAGTGACCTGCCCGCCTCAGCCTCCCAAAGTGCTGGGGATTACAGGCGTGAGCCATCTTTTTTTTTTTTTTTTTTTTTTTTTT
>NW_022437039.1:63791-69610 GCF_009761245.1 Sapajus apella | reverse complement strand
AGTGGCACAATCTCAGCTCACGGCATCCTCTGCCACCCAGGTTCAAGTGATTCTCCTGCCTCAGCCTCCTGAGTAGCTGGGACTACAGGCGCATGGCACCATGCCCAGCTAATTTTTTTGTTTGTTTTTTGGATTTTAGTAGAGATAGGGTTTCACAGTGTTGGCCAGGATGGTCTTCATTTCCTGACCTTGTGATCCAGCCGCCTTGGCCTCCCAAATTGTTGGGATTAATGGGGTGAGCCACCGCGCCTGGCCTATTTTATATTTTTTACAGTGTCTTACTCTGTTGCCCAGGCTGGAGTAGAATTGTTCGATCATGGCTCACTGCAGCCTTTAACTCTTGGGATCAAGTGATCCTCCTGCTCCAGCCTCCTGAGCAGCTGGGACTTAAGGTGTGTGCCACCCCATCCCACTGATTTATTTATTTCTTCTTTATCTTTTTCTCTGTTTATTTTCTTTCTTTCCCTCTCTGTCTCCCTTCCCTTCCCTTCTGTTCCCTTCTCTTCCTTCCTTTCCTTTCTTTTCTCTTTTCTTTCTTGAGACAGGGCCTTGCTATGTTGCCTAGGCTAGATAACTATTATTATTTATTTATTTTTTATTTTTTTAATTTTAATCACAAAAAGTCAGGGGAAAGCGCGAACGCAGTCCCCCACGACCACAAATTATGCAGTTGAGTTTCCCACATTTGGGGAAATCGCAGGGGTCAGCACATCCAGAGTGCAATGGATAAGCCTTGCCCTGGGAAAACCACCTTCGTAATCATGGTATCTCCCCTGGCAGGTAAATATTATTTATTTATTTTAAAT
The DNA here is from genome assembly GCF_009761245.1 of Sapajus apella. Classification (NCBI taxonomy): domain Eukaryota; kingdom Metazoa; phylum Chordata; class Mammalia; order Primates; family Cebidae; genus Sapajus; species Sapajus apella. Next base: position 68,804 of record NW_022437039.1, on the reverse strand, counting down.
TTTTTTTTTTTTTTTGAGATGGAGTCTTGCTCTGTCGCCCAAGGCTGGAGTGCAATGGCGCGACCTTGGCTCACTGCAATCTCTGCCTCCTGGGTTCAAGCAATTCTCCTGCCTCAGCCTCCCAAGTAGCTGGGAATACAGGTGCACTCCACCACGTCCAGCTAATTTTAGTATTTTTAGTAGAGATGGGGTTTCACCATGTTGGCCACTCTTGACCTTGTGATCCGCCCACCTTAGCCTCCCAAAGTGCTGGGATTACAGGCATGAGCCATTGCACCCGGTCGATAACTATTATTTTTATCCCCATTTTACACATGCAGAATCTGGGGCACAGGATCGCAGCCCTAGTTTCCCTCACACCACAGCCCACGCCTTACCTGCTCCTGTAATTACTTCCATTTACACATATTTATATTACAGCCCTTCCTCACACACAGTGAAATCTACATCTGAAGCATGTGTTTCCATGCTTTTTAAAAAATTATCATTGTGAATCAGACCTTCAAAAATGGGTGCTTGGATGGGGACTTGTCCTGGGGATTGGGCTGGCAGAGGTAGCCCTAGGCAGCTGGGGAGGGGCCAGTGTGTGCCCCAGGCCTCCTGGCGGCCAGTCTGGAGTCATCAGCAAGGATCCAGAGTCACTGGGGCACGGCTGCCAGAGATGCGAATGCCAAGGCAGGGTGCAGCCAGGTGGGCTGCGGCCCCTAGGAGGGATCCCAGCCTCCCCGCCCCCACACTGCTGCTCTATGCACGGAACATTGCAGAGGGTGCAGGCACTGAATGCGTGGGGAGCTTTGCAGTCCATGACCTGTGAGACTTGTGGGGTGCACAGAGGGTTTGGGGGACTGGTTCTGAAGATCAGGGCTAGGAAGAGCAGGTAGTCAACAAGTAAACTCACAAATATAAAATATCAGACAAGAGATCAGTGCAATAGCAAAAATAAGGCGGGAGGAGAGGTGTGGGTGAGATAGCCAGCCTTTGGGGGAGGGTTGCCCAGAAGCATGACTCCTCCCACCCTGTTAAACGGATAAAGAGTCCTTAAGTGAAGGAAGGAACAATCCCTAGCCCCGCCTGCCCCGAGAGGGCCCCTGCTAATGACTTTAGGGGATCATCCTAGCGTCCTCAGCTCCGTTTTTTAAAGGCTCACTGCATTCCCAAGGTCGTTCAGCCAGGAGGGCGCTAAAGGGATTTAAGCTGAGAGCCAAGTCTCAAACTCAGAGAAGGGAGGAGCTGCCTCGGAAGTGGCTGGGGCTCGAAGGTCGAGGCTGCAGTGAGCTATGATCCCGAGGCCAGTCGCGGTGACTCATGCCTGTAATCCCAGTCGTCTGGGAGGCCGACGCGGTCGGATCATGTTGGTAACCCCCCATAAAGGCACCGAGGAATGAGAGCTAAGCAGAACCCTGGCACAGTTAGGGCTTGAGGAATATCTCACTTTATAGTGTTGCTACTCAGCTATTTCCTTCTATATAATCCTTTATACAATCATATATTAGTTTATAGAATTAGGGCTTGAAGAATCCCTTTATATAATCCTCTCTATATAATCATATAATAGTTGATAGTATGAGTGCCTAAAGAATATTTTCCTACATATATACCTATAATTATATCTTAGCTCATAATGGGAGGAATGCCTAGAGCAGATACAGTGCAGAGCACGAATTAAGGGAAAACAGTTACACCAGGACAAGAATCCGTGGCCCAGGGGGCAGCGTTCAGTATCATAAAGATACCCGCTGTATGGCAGGCTTGGGGGGAGGGCCACTCCTCCTGATAAAGGAGTTGTAGGACCTTGCTCCAGTTCTTGTGGAAAGCTGCCCTCAGAACGGCAATCCAGCTTGGTGACTGTGAACTTTATCAGCTCTTTCTACTGTGCTGCTCAAAAAGCATCTTCCCATAGAACTCATTGGAAGCTGCCAGAAGGTGGCGGTAACCCTGACAGCTCTGTCACTGCTGTGTGACTTAAAGCACCCTCCTATAAATCTCCTTAGAATTAGTTTCCCAGGCCGGGCGCGGTGGCTCAAGCCTGTAATCCCAGCACTTTGGGAGGCTGAGGCGGGTGGATCACAAGGTCAAGAGATCGAGACCATCCTGGTCAACATGGTGAAACCCTGTCTCTATAAAACTACAAAAAATTAGCTGGGCATGGTGGCGCGTGCCTGTAGTCCCAGCTACTCAGGAGGCTGAGGCAGGAGAACTGCCTGAACCCAGGAGGCGGAGGTTGCGGTGAGCCGAGATCGCGCCATTGCACTCCAGCATGGGTGAAAAGAGCGAAACTCCGTCTCAAAAAAAAAAAGAATTAGTTTCCCATAGATAGAGGTATTGCATACTGCACACTCTTCACTACGCACGGCCCACCTTCAAGCCTCTGTGACCTAATGGAGGTGGACCCCTTACTACACACAGCCCTTGCCTTCATGGGAACAGGCCCCTTGCTGTGCACTGTCCACCTCCTGGCCTAGGTGATCTAATGGGGGTGGACCCCATGTTTTATTGCTCACGACCCTATCACAGTCCTTAAAGATGACTTCACTCACTGCCCTGCCCCCAACCTATACACAATAAATACGCATGCTTCCGGACATTGGGGCCTCGCCTGACTCCGCTTATAGGTGGCGTGGCCCCCCGAGCCCAGCTGCGTTTTTCTTGTACTTCTGTGTCCTGTCTCTTTATTTCTCGGATCCTGCGCCTCAGCACAGCATAAGGGACACCCCACGACCCTGTGGGGCTCTCAGCCCTACAGATCGCTTGAGGTCAGAAGTGCGAGACTAGCCTGGCCAACATGGTGAGACACTGTCTCTACAGAAAAATACAATAATTAGTTGGGCGTGGTGGCGCGCCCCTGAGGTCGCAGCTACTCAGGAGGCTGAGGTGGGAGGATCGCTTGAGCCTAGGAGGCGGACGCTACAGTGAGCCGAGATCGCGCCACTGTATGCCAGCCTGGACGACAGAATGAGACCCTGTCTCAAAATTAAGTAAATACATGAGCGGAGCGGTGGTGCGCGCCTGCAATCCCACACGCTTGGCAGGCTGAGGTGGGAGGACCGCTAGAACCTGGGGGCTGCACCACTGCATTCCAGCCTTGGTGACTGTGAGACTCTGTCTCCAAAAAAAAAAAAAGTGGCTGAGAGTTGTTGGCAGGGAAGCTGCAGGCAGGCGAGGTTAGGCCAAGTAGAGTCCTGCCTATCTGGAATGCTTCCTGGAAGAGGAGGCTTCTTCTGGCTCCCGAAGCCGCGCGCTAGGGGCTGGGGGGGCGTGCGTCTAGCCTCCCACGAGACCCTGGTTCAGAACATGGCCGGCGTGAGGAAGGGACCAGCGAGACCAGGACACTCGACCCCGCCGGGACACAGGTGGCCTCAGGGACTTCCTGGTTCTGCCCAGAGTGGCCGCCCTCTGGGGCTACGCCTGCTACGAGCACAGGGATCACCATCCCTTTTATGTACGCAAACACCACGCCAACATGGGTGGTGCGTGTTGGCGGTGGGGCCCGGAGGGCAATGGGCGTCCCGGGGACTCGGCGGGAGGCACTCCAGGGCGGGTGAGGCCCCGCCCAGCTCCTCTCCCCAAGGCCGCTGCCCACTCCCCGGACAGGCGCAGAGAACCCTTTGCGCCTGCGCAGTGAGCGGCCGGAAAGGGGAGGGGGGAACCGCTCCGCGGCGCGCACGCACCACGAGGGGCGGATCCCCGGAGCCTGGACGCCCGTGACGGGCTGCGCTGGAGAGGGGGCGGACACAAGGCGTTCCTGGGCGGGGCCTCGAGGCCGGTTTGGAATTTTTGGCGCGAGCAGCTCCGCGCGCGTTCACGGGCCGTTCGCCCTCAGGGGAGTCCTCCGCCCGGCCGTCTGGAACTGTCGACGGCAAACCCCGGCCCGCTGGGCCACCCGAGAGTTCCCGCGGCCTCCGCCGACCAGGAATCTGGGCCCTCGCGGACCCGCGCCCCGCCCATCCGCCCCAGGTGAGCCCAGAGCCGGCCCTGAGGGATCTCGGCGCCGCTCCCCTCCCTCTCCCGTCGGCCTCGTCCAGTCGGCGTCACCCTTGCCCCTCAGGCCTTCCCGGCGGCGCTCCTCCACGAACTCCTGCCTCCCGTCCTCTCTGATTCCTGGTCCCTTGCCCCAAGCCCCTTCCCAGTGGCGGCCCCGCTCTACGCGTCCCTCCCGGAGATCCCGCCTGCTGTCCATCAACCCCGCGCCACAGCCCTCCCCGGGACAGCCCCTCCCCTCCGTGACAGCTCCTCTTCCCCTAGGACACCCCCTCCTTCCCTGAGACACCCCCTCGTCCCCTGTGACACCCCCTCTTCCCCTAGGACACCCCCTCTTCCCCTAGGACAGCGCCTCTTAGTTACACCCACTCTTCCCCTGAGACACCCCCTCATCCCCTGTAACATACCCTCTTACCCTAGAATGGTCCCGTTCCTCCTAGGACAGCTCCTCTTCCCCTGTGAAACCCCTTCTTCCCCTGTGACACCCCCTCTTCTCCTAGAACAGCCCCTCTTCCCCTAGGACACCACCTCTTCTCCTGTGACACCCCTTCTGCCCCTGTGACACCTCCTCTTCCCCTAGGACACCCCTTTTCCCCTGTGACACCCCCTCTTTTCCTAGGACAGACCTTCTTCCCCTAGGACAGCCCCTCTTCTCCTGTGACAGCCCCTCTTCCCCTAGAACAGCCCCTCTTCCCCTAGGACACCGCCTCTTCCCCTGTGACACCACCTCTTCTCCTAGGACAGACTTTCTTCCCTAGGACAGCCCCTTCTTCCCCTTTGACAGCCCTTCTTCCCCTGTGACAGCCCCTCTTCCCCTAGGGCAGTCCCTCTTCCCCTGTGACAGCCTCTCTTCCCCTAGGCCACCCCCTCTTCCTCTAGGACAGACCTTCTTCCCTAGGACAGCCCCTCTTCCCCTATGACAGCCCTTCTTCCCCTGTGACAGCCCCTCTTCCCCTGTGACACCCCCTCTTCCCCTGTGACACCCCCTCTTCTCCTAGGACCGACCTTCTTCCCTAGGACAGCCCCTCTTCCCCT
>NW_022437039.1:0-63691 GCF_009761245.1 Sapajus apella | reverse complement strand
TGACAGCCCCTCTTCCCTGTGACACCCTCTCTTCCCCTGCGACAGCCCCTCTTCCCCTGGGATACCCCCTCTTCCCCTGGGACAGCCCCTCTTCCCCTGGGACAGCCCCTCTTCCACTGTGACAACCTGTCTTCCCCTAGGACAGACGCTCTTCCCCTGTGACAGACCCTCTTCCCCTGTGACAGCTCCACTTCCTCTAGGACAACCCCTCTTCCCCTGTGACACCCCTTCTTTCCCTGTGACACCCCCCTTCCCCTAGGACAGACCCTCTTCCCCTGTGACAGCCCCTCTACCCCTGTGACACCCCCTTTCCCCTAGGATACACCATCTTCCTCTGAGACACCCCCTCGTCCCCTGTGACACCCCCTCTTCCCCTAGGACAGTCCTTCTTCTCCTAGGACAGCTCCTCTTCCCCTGTGACACCTCTTCTTCCCCTGTGACACTCACTCTTCCCCTAGAACAGGCCCTCTTTCCCCAGGACACCCCCTCTTCCCCTGTGACAGCCCCTCTTCCCCTGTGACAGCCCCTCTTCCCGTGACAGCCCCTATTCCCCTGTGACACCCCCTCTTCCCCTAGGACAGCCCTTCTTCCCCTGTGACACCCCCTCTTCCCCTGTGACACCCCTTCTTCCCATGTGACAGCCCCTCTTCCCCTAGGACAGCCCATCTTCCCCTGTAAAACCTCCTCTTCCCCTAGGACAGCTCCTCTTCCCCTGCCACAGCCCCTTTTCCTGTGATAGACCCTTCCACTGTGACAGCCCCTCTTCGCCTATGACAGCCCCTCTTCCCCTGTGACAGCCCCTCTTTCCCTATGACAGCCCCTTCCCCTGTGACAGCCCCTCTTCCCTGGTGACAGCTGCTTCCAGTGATAGCCCGTTCCGTGCTCTGTTCGCCAGGGTTTCCCTACACCCACGTAGGTGAACTCAGCTGCCGCCCTGCCTGGGAGGAACTCACAGTCTATTGGAGAGGTGGCCAGCAGATGTGTCGGGCCCAGTGAGAGGGTGAGGCGAGAAGGTCCCATCACCCAGGTCCCTGGAAGCTGCGGAGGTCACCCCTGCCTGGCCTTAGCTCAGGGACACCCTGGATTCACGTGGGAGCCCCTGCTCCTACCTCCCCCATCCCACCACTGAGGCTCTTGGGCCGGGCCAGTCATGCTAGAACGTAAGTTGTAGGGCCCGTGGGAGAATTGGGTTAAGATGCACAGGCTCAAGTCCCCGAATGTGCCAGGGTTGGGCCTGAAGGCTGTGCCTGTGACCTGTGACCTCGAAGATCCCAACACTCTGGCTCCTCACTTTGAGAAACCCTGGTATGAGACTCTGAGGTAATTAGAGTCAAAGGAAGAGTCTCCACAGATGGAGGGCAGCCTATCAGCCAGGCCCAGGTAGCCTCCCTCCCCTCACCACTCCATTCCCTCAGGGACTGGAGGCTGCTTTTTTTTTTTCTTTTTCTTTTCTTTCTTTTCTTTTTTTTTTTTTTTTTTTTTTTTTCAAGATGGGGTTTCACCGTGTTGGTCAGGCTGGTCTTGAACTCCCGACCTCAGGTGATCCGCCCGCCTTGGCCTCCAGAGTGCTTGGATTACAGGCGTGAGCCACCACACCTGGCCTGGAGGCTGCTTTTTTTTAGATTTTTACTTATTCATTATATATTTATTATTTTGTGACAAAATCTCGCTCTGTCCCCCAGGCTGGAGTGGAGTGGCACCATCTCGGCTCACTGCAACCTCTACCTCCCAGGTTCAAGCCATTCTCCTGCCTCAGCCTCCTGAGTAGCTGGGATTACAGGCGCGCACCACCACACCTGGCTAAGTTTTGTATTTTTAGTAGAGATGGGGTTTCACCATGTTGGCCATCCTGGTCTCAAAATTTTTTTTTTTTTTTGAGACAGAGTCTTGCTCTGTTGTCCAGGCTGGAGTGCAATGGAGCGGTCTCGGTTCACTACAACTTCTACCTCCCAGGTTCAAGTGATTCTCATGCCTCAGCCTGCCAAGTACCTGGGATTACAGACGCCCACCACCATGCCTGGCTGATTTTTGTATTTTTAGTAAAGACAGGGTTTCACCCTGTTGGCCAGGCTGGTCTCAAACTCATGACCTTGTGATCCACCTGCCTTGGCCTCCCAAAGTGCTGGGATTACAAGTGTGAGCCACCAAGCCCGGCCTGCTTTCGAGTCTTTGTTAAATCTGACATTTGGAGGCTGGATGTGGTGGCTCACACCTATAATCCCGGCATTTTGGGAGGCTGAAGTGGGCAGATGGCTCAAGTCTAGGAGTTTGAGACCAGCCTGAGCAACATGGTGAACCCCTGTCTCTATATATTAGGTATGATGGTGCAAGCCTGTAGTCCCGGCTACTCAGGAGGCAAAAGTCGGAAGATCCCTTGAGCTTAGGAGGCGGAGGTTGCAGTGAGCTGTCGTGCCACTTCACTACAGTCTGAGTGATACAGTATGAACCTGTCTCAAGGAAAAAAATCTGACATTTGAGCAGTTTCTGTTGCCTGTTTTGTTTTTTCATGTGTACGGGTCATACTTTCTTGTGTCTTTGTGTATCTTGTAGTTTTGGTGAAAACTGGACATTTTTGGTATTAACTGCATGCTGGTTCTCCACCCTCCTCCAGGGCCTATGATTGCTGTTTATTTGTTGGTGGCTGGCTGGACTACTGCATTGCAGTCTGTTTCCCCTGCACATGAAGCCTCTCATGTCACTCCCCTGAGGGTGCAAACTTGGGCATGTCCATAGCCACCCTGGGGCAAGTGTGGTTTTAGGAGGGCTCACTCTAGTTTTGCCCCCAATGACACCCAGCTATTAGGCTCCACCAGTGATCAGCTTATTGTTCTATTGTTTTTTTATAATACGTTGGGGCATGAGCCTCGCCAGTATGGTGAAACCCCATCTCTACTAAAAATATAAAAATTAGCCAGGTGTGTTGGCACACGCTTGTAGTCCCAGCTACTTGGGAGGCTGAGGAAAGAGAATTGCTTGAACCCAGGAGGCAGAGGCTACAGTGAACTGAGATCATACCAATGCACTCCAGCCTGGGAGACAGAGTGAGACCTTGCCTCAAAAACAAACAGTACCTTGGGCCATAAATTGTTCCACAGGCTGATCCAATTAATTTTTTTTTTTTTTTTTTTCTTTTGAGACAGAGTCTCACTCTGTTGCCCAGGCTGGAGTGTAATGGCCCAATCTCCGCTCACTGCAACTTCTGCCTCCGAGGTTAGAGCAATTCTGCTGCCTCAGCCTACTGAGTAGCTGGGATTATAGGCACACACCACCATGCCTAGCTTATTTTTTTATTTTTAGCAGAGATGGGATTTCACCATGTTGGCCAGGCTGGTCTTGAACTACTGACCTCAGGTAATCCACTCACCTCAGCCTCCCAAAGTATGGGGTTGCAGGCATTAGCCACTGTGCCAGGCCAAATCCAATTAGTTTTGAGCTCCTTTGACGGAGTAGCTTTTGAGGTCAGTGTTTGAGGTTTGCTCTGACTGCAGGCAGGCTCTTCCTCTTTCCCCACTTCTCTGTAGTAGTCTAGCACATGAAGCCTCTCATGTCAGTCTCCTGAGGGTGCAGCCTTGGGTGTGTCGCTGACCTGTGGTTAGTTGGTTGCCCTAATGCAGGTACCAGTCTCTTAACGGCTCATGACTAAAACCTCCACTGATTTTGACAGAACTTGAACTCCCCAACACTGTTTCAAATCAAGCCAATTTTCAGGGGGATGGTGGGTGGGGAGAGCTCTGTTTATGACCTGTGTCTACCCCTAGGCTAAATCTCTGAGTCATGTTGTAGAACTGGGGGCAGTATAGTGCACCTGTGTGCTGCTGCTGCTGCTTTAGGAGCAGGTAGCTGGGTCCGGTAGAGCCTCTGGCCTTCGCTGTTTCCCTTTTCCAGTGTGAAACTTCCTTCCTACAAATGAGCTGGGACTCCTTGTTCCCCGCCTGCTGGGCCTGAGGTACAGCCTCTACTGCATGGGAGCAGGTGGAAGAAGGGAGCCTCCGGCCTGTCTGTCACACTCAGCTGGAGTTTAGCTTCTGCCACGTGGAGTTAGGAGGGTTGAGAAGTGCTGAGAACCTGGCTCTCTTGGCTCTTGACTGGAAGCTGGGGGAGAGGGAGCCCTTGTTGGCCACACCTACCCCCAGTGCTAGGCTAAGGGAGTGGGGTGCTGGGGGTGGGAGAGCAGGAGTGTCATGGCTCAGTTGCCAACAGGCTTGCTGTTATTCCGAAGCTTTGGCAGGTTTTGTGGTGTAAACCTTTGTTTGCTATGTGCCCTGGGCACCATGCCCAGAGGCTTTCAGTGCCTGGGTTTGAATAATTGTCACCAGTTGTGCCTGTTTCACTGAGGGGGGGCGGTCCACGGGCTTTGCCCACTGCCATTCTGGAACTGGACACCACTAAATATGTTTTGGCACAACAGCTATGAAAAGAAAGAAACTTGAGGGATTCTATTTTGTTTTTTTTTACTTTGGAATTGGAGATAAGGGATAGTGGCCCCTGTGGTCTCGGAAGAAGCTGTGTAGTTCAGGGTCAGCGACCTGGCTGTGATGAGGACAGGGGGCAGGTGGAGCCTCTCTGACTCCAGAACCATCTTGGTCTTAACCTCTCTACCTGACTGCAAGACCCTCAAGAACACAGGCCCCATGGGTTTCTTATGTTTCTATCATCTCTAAAATATAACAGCCTGGTGGGCAGGTGAGTATGAATCTGTCCTCTGCCTTTTCCTGGTAGGTGCTTGTTGCTCCCATGGCTGTTTAAAGCAGAATAGAGGGATGGTGTAGATGTAGCTCTCTTCTGTGGCCTCTTTGGGGCCACAGGGTCATGTGGTGTCAGAGTTGACACACTGCCCTGTCCTCAGCCTCTGTCTCTGCCCCCAGGGCCTCCTGCGCTGGCCATGCCCGTGCCCACGGAGGGCACCCCGCTGCCCCTGAGTGGCACTCCTGTCCCAGTCCCAGCTTACTTCCGCCACGCAGAACCTGGCTTCTCCCTCAAGAGGCCCAGGGGGCTCAGCCGGAGCCTCCCACCTCCGCCCCCTGCCAAGGGCAGCATCCCCATCAGCCGCCTCTTCCCTCCTCGGACCCCACGCTGGCACCAGCTGCGTCCCCGGCGGGTGTCATTCCGGGGCAAAGCCTCAGAGACCCTGCAGAGTCCTGGATATGACCCAAGCCGGCCAGAGTCCTTCTTCCAGCAGAACTTCCAGAGGCTCAGCCGCCTGGGCCATGGCTCCTACGGAGAGGTCTTCAAGGTGAGCGAGGGGGCGGCTTCCAGGTCCATCTGGGGGACCTCCTTTGTGTCCCTGCCACTCCCCTGGTGGGACAGGGTCCTGGTCAGCCTGTTCCCCTTCTGTTCCCTACAGCCTCCCTCCCCTCACCCCGCCCCGGGCTCTACATTTGACTTGGCCACTCCCATCACCCGCAATGCAGGCCCCTCCAGGGGCTGCTCTGTACACACTGGCCCCTTGTCCAGAGTCTGGCACACCCTTTGGCAGCCCCTGTGCCATCTCCTCTGGCCCTGGCACCAGCTGTGCAGGGTCCTTGGCAAGTCTGCCCATACCCCGCCCTCCCCAGGCTGGCAGGCTCTGAGCTACTGTGTGCCTGCCACCTTGTTTTTCTTAAACACAGTTTCCAGTCATTTATGTATTTTTTTAAAGAGTAGTTTTCTCTCGTACGAGTCCTGTGTGAAGACAATTTTGTTAAAAAGTACAAACAACATTGCCCCCAGGTCAGCTTTCCCACAGGGGAACCCACTTTTCATACAACAGCCTGTGCTGCCCATGTTGCTCTGCAGCTGCATGAGCAACACATCCAAGAGGTCCCCTGGGGTTGGCTCAGGTCGGCCCGGCTCCTCTATCGCCGGGTCTCCACGGACCCAACCCCAGGGACGGAGGTTTTTCCAGTTTTGCTGTTGCCCTGGGTAGGGGTCTGAGACTTGCTGGCTACACCACTGTCCTGTGTGTGAGCCCTTAATGGAGTCTGCCAGGTTGTCCCCCAACATGGTTGCGCCACTTGTGGCTCTCCCCCACCCTGCCTGTGGGTACCACCTCCTTTCCAGGTGCGCTCCAAGGAGGATGGCCAGCTCTATGCAGTAAAGCGTTCCATGTCGCCATTCCGGGGTCCCAAGGACCGGGCCCGCAAGCTGGCCGAGGTGGGCGGCCACGAGAAGGTGGGGCAGCACCCGCGCTGCGTGCGACTGGAGCAGGCCTGGGAGGAGGGAGGCATCCTGTACCTGCAGACGGAGCTCTGTGGGCCCAGCCTGCAGCAGCACTGTGAGGCCTGGGGTGCCAGCCTGCCTGAGGCCCAGGTCTGGGGCTACCTGCGGGACACGCTGCTTGCCCTGGCCCACCTGCATGGCCAGGGCCTGGTACACCTTGATGTGAAGCCTGCTAACATTTTCCTGGGGCCTCGGGGCCGCTGCAAGCTGGGTGACTTCGGACTGCTGGTGGAGCTGGGTACAGCAGGAGCTGGCGAGGTTCAGGAGGGAGATCCCCGCTACATGGCCCCCGAGCTGCTGCAGGGCTCCTATGGGACAGCAGCGGACGTGTTCAGGTGAGGACAGGGGATGCCAGGTGTTTGGCAGGCTGTGGGAAGCCCTTCCTGGGACAGAAGCTCTATTCCCCAGAATGGAAGCTCCATCCTAGCCCAGGACACCCAGCCTCAGAGCTACGAGGCTGAGACATCGTCCCTGCGCTGCAGTGGAAAGGCTCTGTCTGGTCAGGCTGCCTGTGAGCCTCGAACCCTCCAGAGCCCCTTTGTGTAACTTGCCTCCTCCTCACATCTCCATAGGAGAAACAATTGTCACTTCACTCACAGCCAGGTTTAAGGGCCTTGCTGGAGCCCATTGCTAGCAGGTGGCACAGCTGGAACTGGCTCCAGGTGCTGGGTTCCAGGGTCCACACTGGTAACCACTGCCCTGATCATCAGGATAATAATACCTGTCACCAGTAACCGTGGCACCTGTCCAGCAGGGCACTGGGAGGACCTACCACTGTGGCACGTGGGCTCCCTGGGAACGGGGCCTATATTCCATGATGTCCCCATCCTGCCCGGGGTTCATAATCAGCCCTGCTGGGGCCTCCCTTCCCTCTGCTTCTGCTCCTCCCTCACTGATCAAGGAAGACAGCAGCCCTCTCCCACCCACCTCCAAGAGGCAGCCCGGGACTGAGTCTGTGTTCCAAGGCCAACCCTGCCCTCTTCTGTCCCCATCCTGTCCCTGCCAGTCTGGGCCTCAGCATCTTGGAAGTAGCATGCAACATGGAGCTGCCCCACGGTGGAGAGGGCTGGCAGCAGCTGCGCCAGGGCTACCTGCCCCCCGAGTTCACTGCCGGTGAGTGGGTGAGGGTGGGAGGGGGTATAGCCATGGGCTCCTGGGGAGACAGCAGCTGGGCGTGGAGACACTGCTGGGCTCAGGGTGCAGTTGCCATTCTGGGACCCCTGATGTGGCCTTTCTTCATGGGCAGGTCTGTCTTCCGAGCTGCGTTCTGTCCTTGTCATGATGCTGGAGCCGGACCCCAAGCTGCGGGCCACGGCCGAGGCCCTGCTGGCACTGCCTGTGTTGAGGCAGCCGAGGGCCTGGGGTGCGTTGTGGTATATGGCAGCGGAGGCCCTGAGCCGAGGATGGGCCCTGTGGCAGGTAAGCTCCTGATAGTGGCGGCTGCCTGCCTAGCTCCCCAGCCCTGGGGCCTGCCCACATTCTGAGCTCCTCTCCCCACAGGCCCTGCTTGCCCTGCTGTGTTGGCTCTGGCATGGGCTGGCTCACCCTACTAGCTGGCTGCAGCCCCCAGGCCCACCGGCCACCCCACCTGGCTCACCACCCTGTAGCCTGCTCCTGGACAGCAGCCTCTCCAGCAACTGGGACGACGACAGCCTAGGGTGGGTGCGAGTGCAGGGTATGGGGGGCTGGGGGGACATCACTGGGTCTCCATGGAAATTCATGGTAAATGGGGACCATTCCCACAAACCTGGCCCCCATCACACCGTGGGGAAGAGAACCAAGGCTGGTAGGGTGCGGCCCGGCCAGACTGAATGCAGCTTGGTATGTACTGGCTGCTCAGGGCATGGCTTCACACTTAAGGCACCACCACACCAGGGATTGACCAGCTGCACAGCCCTGACCCCAGTGGAGACTGCCAGTGCCCAGGGACAAGAAATTGTCCCTTCTCTGGGAATAAAAAGCCTCTGGAGTCTGGAGAGCCCTGCTCCGGGAGGAAGTCCTTGGTCCCTGGGGGCTGCTGGCCAACTGAGAGGCTGTAATTAGGAAACTGCTGCAAAGGAAAACCACATGCTCAGGGCAGACAGCTCTTGAGGACTCTGCCATTAGGCCCTTCCTTATAAAAACATCGCCTCATCCCTCGGGGGCACTTTATAGTAGACAAGTTCCAGAAAGGCTTACATTTACTAAACGTTTACTTCCAATCCGCCTCCATCAAGTCTGTATCTTCTGAAAAGGACAGAGGGGCCTTTGAATGTAGCCAGATGGAAGGTCTTTGAAGGCTCTCCAAGTGCTGCTTTCAGAGTGCACCAAGCTTTTATTGTATCTGACCATGGCTCCCTGCCTGTTGGTCAGGTGGGAGCCTAAAGCCTGCCTAGGGACAAAGCTGGTCTCGTCCTGCACTCCCCACCCCTGAACACCTTGCTTGTCTCACCCGCCCTCCTGCAGGCCCTCACTGTCCCCTGAGGCTGTCCTGGCCCGGGCCTCCACCCCCAGGAGCAGGTGCACGCCCAGGTAAGCAGGCCCAGGGGCTGGGGTGGGCAGGGCAGGGCTGGCTTTCGGATCCTGAGTGTCACTCCTCTCCCCTCCTCCCAGGGATGCCCTGGACCTAAGTGACATCGACTCAGAGCCTCCTCGAGGCTCCTTCCCCTCCTTTGAGCCTCGGAACCTCCTCAGCCTGTTTGAGGACACCCTAGACCCAACCTGAGCCCCAGACTCCGCCACTGCACTTGTAATGTTTTACCCAGTGTCCCTCCCATCGCTCTTGAAAGCTGGGGCCCCTTGGGAACTCCCATGGTCTTTTCTGCCTGGCCATGTCTAATAAAAGGTATTTGAACCTTGGGAGCACCCAAGCTTGCTCGTGTGGCAACATGGCCCTTCCTGTCCCTTTATTGATGTCATCCAGCATCTTAGGCCCCTGAGGCTGAACCCTGCTGCAGAACTGTTTTCCTGGCCTTGGGCCAGCAGCCGGAGCGTGTGGCCAAGAGGTTTCCTGAGCAGGCACATCCCTGTGGGCAGCTGGAGCTGTTGGAGCATGGTACTCAAAGTGGAGGGCAGGCACGGCCCAGGGGTCCCAGGATCTGAGGCCACTGAATTCCATGTCCCAGTTGCCTGGAAGAAGCAGCTGCAGCCCTTGTGCCTGTGGCCAGCTGGTACAAGAAGGGTCCATGCCCCCTTGGTCCTTTTGCCCAGAATGCCTTCCTCCATGTCTCGGCAGAGGAAGCCAGGGCGGGCAAGCTTGTGGCTGCTGGGAGAGCTTGTATGCAGGGCAGAAAGATGGAGGTCAAGAAGCCTGGGCCCAAGGGGCTGGCCAGAGGCCTGGTGGGAGTAGCAGGACGGAGTGAGGGCTCTGAGTTGGCAGCCTGGAAAGCTGGCAGGACTTCAACTCTCAGAGCAAGACATGACCCCAGAGTCCCTCTGGTCCAAACCCACAGGTCACAGAGGGTAAACAGGTCCCAAGAGGGAAAGGTTTCCTTCCAGCTGACGCAGTAAAACAGGAGCTTGGAGGGAGAAGGCAGGGAAGTAAGTCGAAGGGCCACCGCATGGCTGAAGAGGTCAGTCCACAGGGAAGAATGGGTGAGGAGGGCTCCTGGCTAGACGTCTCCTGAGCTGGAAGCATCCAGGGAGCCAGCCCCTTGCAGACCAGGAGGGAGGAACACCTGGTGCTGCTAACTCTAGGAGGCTGCTGTGGGCAGGCTGTCTTGGCAGCTCAGTCCTGGGGACAGGCGTGGTGGGCAGCCCAGAGCAGGTCGGGCACGACACCGGCGTGCAGCTGTAGGATGGAGCCCACGCTCAGCAGGTGCATGATCTGGTGAGAGTTGCCCCAGTAGTCAAAGCGGCCGGGTCCCCAACGCTCGGGCAGGCGGGCCACGTTCACCAGCCCCCCAAGCAGCGCCAGTGCGTCCATGCGTAGGTAGCAGGGCAGGGAGCCTGGTGCCCCTGAGCCCAGCCCCACTCCCCGGGCCCCAAACACCAACAGGCGGGCAGCAGCCTGCCACCCAAATGCCCGGAGCCGAGCACTGGTGGAGGGGGCGGTGAGGGCACGCCAACCAGCCACACCCGACAGCAAGGTGTAGCCCACCAGGGCAGCTGGGCGCAGCCAGGGCCTGCAGGCCAGGGTGCAGTGGATGATGGGCAGGGCCCCTGCACAACGGAGAGAGCAGAAGAGGGCACGTCAGTCTGAGGGTCCACCTACCCTTCGCTACCCAGGGCTTGTATGAGTCTCCCATGCCTCCCCGAACCAGTGGCCCCAGATCCCATCCCTTGGGGCCCTGACTCACCAAGTGTGTTGACAAGGCAGACCCCACACATGTCCAGAGCGAGGAGCCGGGCATACACAGCGCTGCCCCCTTGATGGCACATAAAGAGGTGATAGAGCACAGAGCCTGCAGGAGGTGCCAGGCAGGCCACGCAGTGTGTGCCCCCCAGCCAGCCATCCTTGCCCAGCTGACCCCAGGGCATGGTCATCGGCACCAGCACCAGGAAACCCAGCAGGGCCAGCCCTAGGGAGGGAGACAGTCATCCACCAGACAGCCTCAGTCACGTCCTCAAGGGGACCCCAGTCCAGACATAACACAGGACAGAGCAAGGCAGGTCCAGGTAATGGTGTCATCCAGGTGGCAGCCTGGCTTTGGCCAGAGGCAGGCCCTGGGCAAAAGGCTTTTGGCACTGGTTACTTATGGCTCAGGATGGTCTGGGAAGTGGAGACCATGATCCCCACTTTGCAGGTGAGCCCAGTGGGTAAGCAATGGCAGAGGACAGGCCTGGGCCATCCTACTCTCACACTGCTTTCCCCCAGCAAGCAGGAGGCCACAGGCCCCTGGCCTAGGTCAGCAGAAGCCTAAGGTGGCAAGACTTCAGACTGAGTTGTAAACAGGACACATGGGCAGTGATGCCAGCCCATGGGCCACTGGGCTTGCTCTTTCCAACCCAAGTCCTCCCCTCTCCATAAGTGTCCATGCAAATGGAGGCATTGGGCCTTTTTGTCTTCCATAAAGGGGTGAGGCCTGGCAGGGGAAAGCAAGTCCAGAATGAAGGGAAGGGGACCCCGAGGGGCTTGTGTCATCTCCCGAGGCCCCTCCCGGGGAGTTTCATTCCTCCCTGCCTAAGCCTTTCTGGGAGGTCCCCACCCCTTCCCACCAGCCTCTAGCATTGGCCTCCCAGGGGCCAAATGGGGCTCCGCAGACTGCCCACTCTCGTGGGATCTGACCTGGTAGAAACTCGGAGAAGCTACCCAGGCTGGGCCCGGCCGCTCAGGGCCCCTCGCCTAGCTGGGGCAGCTCAAGGACGGGCTCGGCTGTGTCAGCAGAGCTCCGCGGGGTGCGGAGGAGGGGCCGGGTGCCTGTTGGGGGAGGAAGGAGCCGCCACCAGGTGGAGCCCCAAGACCGAGCTGCCTGGGTCGGGGGCGTCAGGGCGGCTGAGTTGGGAGGGGCGCGGCGGCTCCTCCCGGGCCTTCCGCATGGCAGTCAACACCATCTCCCGCCTGGGTGCTGGCGGGAGAGGGTGCCCGGGGCGCTGGGATTACAGAGGCCAGACACCAAGCTCCCTATCCCTAGGACTCAGAGGGATTAAGCAGGCTCAGCCCCCCACTCTGCTTCCCTCTCCTGACCCGGCCCCCACCCGCCGGGAAAGCGGAAGCTGGCAGCGCGGCCCGCCCGGGACAATGGCAGCTTTGTCACCAAGGCTTCTGGCCGTGCCAGCCCAGGTCTTGGGCGCTGGGACGCTTCTCGGCCTCAGCCCCCGGCCCAGCACGGGTAGGGCTGCCCGAGGTGTGGGAAGTGCGTTAGGGGCGCGGCTCACCGTGTGTGTAGATGTTGCCCAGTTCGTTGTGCAGGTAGAAGAGGCTGCGCAGGCAGCCCGAGCCGCTGCTGGCGGGCCGGTATCCGGTCAGCACGAACTTATTGAACTGCAGGTGAGGCGGCGAGCTGGCCCAGTCCAGCAGGCGCGGGCCGGCGAGGAATGCCATAGTCCGCACCGCGCTGGCGGCTCGCGCTCCTCCTGTCCTCGAGCCTCTTCCTCAGTGGGGTCGCAGCACGGGGAGGCCCATCACGGCCCGGCGCCCACTTGCCGCCCTGGGCTCGATTGGCGCACGCGCTGGTTTGGGGGTCCCAGCCCGCGCCCCTCCTGCGCTGCGCACGCGCGAGTCCAACGCCCCCGCGCCAGGGCGGAGGCTGGGGACGCGCCTGAGGCCTGGGCGCACTGCGGTCGGCTCCGCCAAGACAAGCGCGCTGCAGGGACAGCTCGCGGCAGGGGCAGCGGCAGCGGCGGCAGCCGGTCGTCTCTCCGCAGCCGGGAGGACGGGTGCGGCCGGCCACGGGAGGGGACGCCAGGCTCCGCCCCAGCTCCTAGTCCCCGCCGGCTGGCCGGTGTTTCGCGCGCTGCGCTCCTGACGTCGGCTCAGCGAGAGCCAATGGGCGCGGCCGGCGGGGAGGCTCCGCCCCGAAGCCGCCCAGGCCTCGCCTGCTAGTACCGTGTGCGCGATCCCAGCCTTATTTGCATAGGGTAGCTAGGGGCTTGCGACCCGACCTTCTGGGTCCTCGGACTCCGCTAGAGTGACCCGGGCACCTCGTGTCCCTCAGCACTGTGCATCCGGGCTTTCCGCGTGAATCCCAGGTCTCCGCACCTTTGGGCACCCCCCTCTCGAGGGCACGGTCCCGCCACCCAGCACCACCCTGCAGACCGGGCTCTGTCCAAGGTGCTGCCGGACGGGTCCGCCCTAGATCCCGTGAGCCCCCACTCCAGAGTGATCTTTCCGCCGGCTAGACTCCTCCCGAGTGCAGCTGGGCACTCCGGGGTACCCAGATCTCTGAAGGCGTCTGATGCGCCCGCAGCCGCCAGGCAAGTCACTGCCCTTCGCACCAGGCTTCTTGGAGCGTGGGCTTAGCACAACTCGCTCCCTGTTATCACCCACAAGGCGCACTCTTGCCGTGCCCTGACCAGGAGAGACAGGAAACAGTGAAGATATAAGGTTGGTGGCCAGGGGACCAAAGTCGGCCTCTGTCCCGTCCACCCTGAGCAGGTACCTTCTTCACCATAATGTTGCCCACGATCCTCCTCCCTTTCAATCCCTGCCTTCTACAGGATCCCACCCACCCATATGTCTGCGTTCTGGGTCCTTCTCTGCATTCCAGGCAGCTCCGCCGAAGTCTGCGTGCAACGCCCTTCATTTGCATGGACACAGCCCTCGGCGCCTGGACGCTCATTAACATGCTCCTCTTCCCACTACGGAAGAACTTTGGAGATCCATACCAAAATAGACCCTTTATTCAAAGTTTGTGGGGGTCTTTTTGACCATTTTGTTGACCTGTGACCTCTCACTGAGGACGGCAGTCCAGGACCACCCCAAGAGGGGTTCAAAGATCTCTAAAACCAGAGACCACCCTCACATAAAGGTCCATGGACAGGGGCTGGATTCCTCTTGCCCTTTGGCCTGGAGCAAGAGGAAGGTCAGGCCAAGTCTTGGGTAATAGCAGGATGTTTCCTGTCCGAATTCTGGTCTCCCCAAGGCGACCAGAGGTCGAACTGCCCCTAAACAGTCACAAGGCCGAGATAGGGGGCGCACACAGCATCTCAGGTGTCTATCTCGCTGATGGCGGGTCCAGCAGACCCTGGGGGCCTGGAGTCAGAGAGCAGAGATGAGGGAGCGCAGGGAGCTCTGGCTGGAGGCACTCAGAGGCCGGTAGCCTGCGGCAGGACCCTCAGCCTGGAGGTCTCCGGGGGGGCAGGGCAGGGCCACCCCTCGGGGCCGTCGGTACCACACGGCCCAGCTTCTTCTGGGGCCCCTGGAAGGCCCCAGAGCCGGGGGCCCTTTTCCCGGAGCCGGCAGACAGCTCCTAGAGAGGGAGCAGACATCAGCCGAGCCAGTCCAATCCTTGCGATCCTACGCGCTATTCTGTGTATGGACCCAAAGGCTAGCTCCCTTAAGAACCCAGGAGTTCCTTCCTGGCTCTTTTCCCCTCTGGGGCCCCAGCTCCCCACCACGGGTCCACCCTCAGGCCCTGCCCCAGCGCCCCGCACCGTCGGCGCAGCGGACGCAGCAGCCCTAGGAGCAGCAGCAGCAACACCGAGACAGCCATCACCGTCGAGAAGACCCGGGCTGCGGGCACACAGCTGCGGTGAGGATGGGCGGGAGGGGTCGGCTCCCTAAGTCCCTCCCGTCCCGGTCCCGCGCGCCCGCCTCACCCCCCATCGCGGCCTGCGGAGCCCCAGGTCTGGGGCTGCAGCTCACGTTGGCCCCGTCGAGGGGCGCTGCGGGGGTCTGGGCCGAGCCCTCGGGGGGCCCGGGGTCTTCTGCGGCGTCCGGCAGCCCTGCGGAGAGGGGCGTGAGGCTGGGTGGGGAGATGGGGGTGGGAATAGTGGGCAGGGCGCGCCGGGCCGTGGCTCACCGCGGTAGGTGAGCGCGAAGCCCTGCGCGTGGCCGCGCGCATCGCTGCGGAAGGTGAGCAGCAGCGCGGCGGTGCCCAGGCGTAGTGGCCCGGGCGGCGGCGGGCGGGCGCCGTCGAAGGCTCGGAGCAGGCTCCCAGAAGCCGCGTCGCGCAGCTCCAGCCGGTCGCGCGAGTCGGCCAGCTCGAAGAGACGGAAGGTGAGCTCCAGCGCGGCGCCCGGCGGGCCCAGGGCCCAGCTGCAGTTCCGGTCCGGCCCGTACTCGTCCGGGAAGTCCGGGGAGTAGATGACGCCCTGAGGCGCCGTCCAGTTCCCCTGGCAGGAGCCCACAGATACTGCGGGCGGGGCCGGCAGTCAGGACCCTGAGGTCCTGAGGCCTCAGGGAGACACCCACGAGACACCGCGGCTCTCCGGCCCCGCCAGGCCCCACCCCGAGGCCCGCCCAGGTCCCTGGCCCCCGCTCACTCCTCACCTTCATAGACGCCCAGCCGCCCATCGCCGCCGCACAGCTGTCCGGGGTGGCCGAAGCAGATCTGGTCACAGTCGGTGGCGGGGGCCAGGCGTCCCCGGGCCAGGTCGCTTTCAGAGCCACAGAAGCAGGCGTAACCGGCCTCCACGCCCGCCAGCTGGGAGCACAGACTGGGTGACCCCAGGGCAGGGGACGGGGTAGGGGTGAAGCGGTGGGGGCCAGGGATCGGGGTTGGAATCGGACTGGAGGTTCAGAAATAGGTGTCTGGGTTTGGCAATCGACTGCTGGGAGTTGAGTGGGATCCTTAGGTCCAGGTCAGGGGTCACCGGTCTGGGCCAGTGAGCAGTACCTGGTAGCCCTTCATGCGGCAGAAGCGAAGGCACACCTGGACCGTGAGCTTCGTGGAGGTGCCGCTGGGGCCGCTGAGGGCTGGGGGCGCGCCGGAGTCCACGAAGCAGCCCAGGTAGCCGGGCACTGAGGGGACAGAGAGTCAGCCTTCCATGCCTCCAAAATTGACCCTCCTCCCAGACACGGCAGCGTTCCCACCTCTGTGCAGCCGTGCCACTCACTGTGACATGTGGGAATGTCGCAGTAGCGCCAGTAGATTCCCTCCTCTGTCTCCGCCACGTAGCACCACGGCTGCACATCGCCGTCTGGGTTACTGGGGGCGGGAGGGAGGTGGTCGGGGTCCTGCCACCCCAAGAACAGCAAAGCCAGTCTCTGCTCAAAATGGCCGTCAAGGCTCTGTGCCTGTGACCAGTGTGTTTCCCCCGTCCACCCACAAATTCCAGTTTGGTCTACACAGAGCTCTGCCTGATGAAGGTACTGGACGGGGACTTCTGAGTGGACAGTGGGAAGTCATTAAAAGGGCCATGAGAGCTGTTTTTAGGCTTCAGCTGTTACTAGACTTGAGCTTTGAGGCCATCTGTAGTCTTTACCCCCACCCGGCATGACTCTCAGCCACTTCCGTCCCTCCAACCCCACTTGTGTGTGGGTTTTTTTTTTTTTTTTTTTTTCTTTTGAGATGGAGTTTCTGCTTTTGTTGCCCAAGCCCGTGCAACGGCGGGATCTCGGCTCACTGCAACTTCCGCCTCCCGGGTTCAAAAGATTCTCCTGCCTCAGCCTACCCAGTAGCTGGGATTGCAGGAGCGTGCCACCACGCCCGGCTAATTGTTTGTATTTTAAGTAGAAACGGGGTTTCACCATGGTAGCCAGGCTGGTCTCGAACTCCTGACCTCAGATAATCCGCTCACCTCATCTCGGCCTCCCAAAGTGCTGGGATTACAGGTGTGAGCCACCATGCCCGGACCCAATCTCACTTTATTTATTTTTTTTATTTTTTATTTATTTATTTATTTTTTTTTGAGACGGAGTTTCACTCTTGTTACCCAGGCTGGAGTGCAATGGCGCAATCTCGGCTCACCGCAACCTCCACCTCCTGGGTTCAGGCAATTCTCCTGCCTCAGCCTCCTGAGTAGCTGGGATTACAGGCATGTGCCACCATGCCCAGCTGATTTTTTTTGTATTTTTAGTAGAGACGGGGTTTCACCATGTTGACCGGGATGGTCTCGATCTCTTGACCTCGTGATCCACCCGCCTCGGCCTCCCAAAGTACTGGGATTACAGGCGTGAGCCACCGCGCCCGGCCTTCAATCTCACTTTAAAGCAGAAGTGATGAGCTTCTGAGATTTGAGGCTCTCCTCCTGCTCTGTCCGTCCTGCCTCAGGCCGCAGCTGTGGCTCTGATCCCCAATGCTCCAACGCCCCTCAAATAAGTTGGGTGACAAGAGCCCTCACTCCAGGGCCCTCCTCTGACCAGGCCCACCCATAGGGGTCCTTTGAATTCCCAGGTCCGTTTCTCTCCTGGCCCTGAACCGAGGCTCTGCAGAAATTGTGCACCTGAGGAGGACCCCTTTTGCGCCAGGGTTCCGCGCGTCCCGCCCCGTTCCGCCCCTCGTTCTGGCCCCGCCCTCAGGTTCTCCGGGGCGGCCGGGCTGCCAGTCCACCGCAGACCTCCACCCCGCGCGCATTGAGGCCCCGCCTCGGGCCGTCCCAACAACGGTGCGCCCAGCCTCGCCCCCAGCGCAGGCCCGGCCCCTCACCGGCAGAAGTTGTGTGCGCCCAGCCCCCAGCGGCCCTGGGGGTCGCTGGCGCTGCTGTAGCTGTGCTGCTGCGTCTGATCCCAGAAGAGGCACGGGCGGCCCGCCCCGCGCGGGCCAGTGCGGTTCTGGTGGCCGCGGTAGTCAGCCCCATTCACCTGGAAGCACTCGGACAGGACTGCATGGCAAAGGCAGGGCCTGGGGAGGTCCGGACCCACGCTGGGCATCCTCGAGCCCCTGCGCCACCTCCCGCCTGGGTCCCCAGCCAGCGCCCCCTCGCACCCGCTCCCGCTGGCGCCCTCCGGCTGCTCAGCTGCTCCAACCACCTGCTGTGTCCCCTTCCCCAGCCTTGGGGGCCTGGCCCTGGGGACGGAGGCCAAGGAGGGGATGGTGAACACGGCCCGGCAACCGTGCCCGGACTTACCTGGACTGTGCAGGCTCCCAGCCGAGGCCCCACGCGGCTGTAGCAGTGGGAGGAAGAGTAGAAGGAGGAAGCCCTGCGCGGCCTGTGTCCCCATCGCACCCAACCAAGATAGGTCGCCCTGGCCCGGACACGGCCCGGGCTGCCCCTGGGTTCGCTGCGGGGTCTCTCAGGCGACCTGGGGGGCGTTGTCCTCTGACCCTCTGCCCTCGTCCGACTCTGAGCCGCGCTCTCTGTCTGGGGTGGGTTCAGGGAGGTCTTTGCCTCCCAGGGCCTGTGCCCCTGGAGGCGTCTCTCTGCCCCAGTCCCTACCCGGGTCTCTGCGGGGGGATCTGGCTGGGGGCGTTCTCAATCTCCGTCTCAGCGAGCTCTGGGCGGTGCCTCGGACTCCACACCCGCCCCCTCCCACTGCGCCTTGCACTAGGCGTCTCCCTCGCCCAGGTCTCCAACGCGCTGGTTTCTGCCCCCCTTGCATCCTCCGTGGGTCCCTCCCCCCCGGGTCTCTCCCTTGCCCCAAGGGAGGCCAGGGAACCCCGCCCAGGACTGGAGCGGAGGCAGCAGGTCCAGACGCCTCCCACGCCCGCCCCCCCGGACCCCAGGCGTCCCGCGCCTCCCCGCCCTCTCCCCCTCAGGTCGGTGCCGGTTCTAGCGAGAGGGTGTGGTGGCGGACAGGCCTGGCAAGCGGACGGAAGGCCCTTAAAGTGGGAGATACAGAACCCCCTCCCGTGGCCGCACGCCCCGGGACACCCTGAGTCTCCGAGTTACAAGCGCCCTCCTTCCAGTGCACGCACGCGCTCGCACTGTCACCCATTCATTGACAGGCGCTCACTCGCACACTTTCTCCGGATCCACACGCCCCTCCCGCCCTGGTCCAGACGTCGCTGGCCTGAAGGAGGGAGCGCCACTCCCTGCCCCCGTGCCCACGAGACAGGCGGGACTCGTGGAAGCTCAGTCCGGGACAGGCAGGGCCAGCTGGTGTCTGGGGAGAAAGGCAGCTGCGCCTCAGGTCCCAGTCTGTCCCCTCCCCCTGCCCCTCCCCCGCCCCTCCCTGGGACCCCCAGCTCAGACTCTCCCGAGCCTTCGCACTGCGATGGAATTCCCCCAGCAGTGCCCCCCACCCGGCGGGGGAGGGGGAGGGGAGCAGGTCCAGGCAGGCGTGGGGGGAAATTCCCCGCCCCCTCCTCCTGGGCCCGACTCCTCCGAGTCCTCTGATCTCCCAGCGCCACCCGCCCGCTGCCCCCAGGGCTTGGGGGGAGGCCAGCGCAGGTGCGTGGGAGGGTGGAGGCGGGGCCGGGGGAAGGAGCTGGTGGGGACCGGGCGCCCAGAGCGGCCCCGCCCCACCCAGACCCCTTTGCCCCTGCGTCCAGCCTGCCCAGCCAGCACTAGGCCCTAGCCAAGCTGTCGAGCCCAGGCCAACCTGTCCTCACCCTGCAGCCTCCACACCCTCTCTGCCCCGGGGCCGAGGGAGAAGCAAGATGGGGTTCAGGGAGGTTTTGCCGGGCCCAGGTGCCCACTGCGGTGCTGGTACCCGCGGGGATCTTCCAGCTAGTGCCTCACACGAGTGTTCTGGAGGCGGGGCGTGGAGTCGAGGTGGGGGCATTTGAAGGAGATGGACTCGCTGAGACTCTAGACCAGGGTCCCCTGGCCTCCTCCGGGAGCTCCCTCAGCGGCCAGGCTGGCCGGGCTCACTGAGCCCTGAGCTGGGGTCTCCAGCATCCACAGACTCCCTGGAACCCAACTGGGCTTCCTGAGGAGGGAACAGGCTGGGGGGCACCCTCTCCAGCCTGTCTCTCTTGGTGGAGCTCATTGAAGTCGTCCCAGGCTCCAGCCCACAGAGAATGTCCTAGGGGCAGGCCTGGGAGATGGTGGTGCATGGGGAGCTTCACCCCCACGGCCACAGTCCTCTGAGGATGAGGCGAGGTGGGGACAGGGACAATTAAGGATTCCATGTGCAGAAAGGAGGCCAGGTTGGCACGCTAGTGGAGAAATCAGCCCCTTCCCTGGAGGAAGCTGGGCCTGAAAGAGCCTTCCTTCTGCCCTTGGCACTGTGACACCTGGTTCCGTCCTCCCAGGCCTGTCTCCTGCAGAGGGCACAGTGGGTGAGAGGAGGGGGGACTCAGTGCTGAGGCTGGGGCACTGAGATGGAGTGGGGTGGAGTATCCATGCTGCAGACTTTACTCTCACTCAGGTTACTCATGGAACCTTCCAGAACTAAGAAGCCTCCGCCCCACCACACTTCCCACGCAATCGGCATTCAGTGCTGTGCAACCAGCGACGTGTCTGCCCTCCTGACACCCTGCGAGGGAGGACATCCTCATCTCTCCATTCTGCAGACGGGGTGCAGAGGCGGTAAGTGACTCGCAGGGGTCACCAGGTATTAAGTGTTGGAACTGGGCTTCAAACTCCAGTTGGTCTGACCCCAGTGCTGGGCGCTGACTCTCACCTCCATCCTGCATCCAGGGTCTCTGATTCTTCTGGGACCGCTGGGTACACAGAGATACCCTCTCGTCTGCCCTGCGGAGGCCCCTCACCCTTCACATGTCCTTGCTGCCAGCTGACACCTCCAAAGCAGAATCTCCAGCAGCCCATTTCACAGACGGGGAGACTGAGGCCAGACTGGAGTCCCTAGGGCCTGACAGGCTGGGTTTGTCACCTCTGAGGGAAGCAGGTTCGCAGGTGCAGATTGGCCACATGGGGGCGGCAGAGAGAAAGAAGCCAACGAGATACGTGCAGAAGCAACCCAGGAGCCAGGCTCGCCTTCCTTTCCTTTGGAACATGGGACATGGCATTTGCTCTGTCCAGGTGGCAAGAAGGTGAGAAGTTGGGGGACCTGGATGAGAGGAGGGACCAGGCCACTTTGTCCCAGTCAGCCCCCCAGGAGGGGGAGGAGCAGGCTCAGCACTGCCCCTCTGACCACAATGTGGGGTGGGCTCTGGGTCAGGGCTGGACCCAGGGCAGTCAGGATGCCTGGGTTCCTCCTCCGCCTACTCAGCTGCCCTTGGTCTTCCTTTTTTTTTTTTTTTTTTTTTTGACAGAGTCTTGCTCTGTCACCCAGTCTGGAGAGCAGTGGTGGGATCTTGGCTCACTGCAACCTCTGCCTCCTGGGTTCAAGTGATTCTCCTGCCTTAGCCTGCAAAGTAGCTGGGATTACAGGCGGGTGCCACCACACAGGGCTAATTTTTGTATTTTTAGTGAGACAGGGTTTTGTTTGTTTGAGACGGAGTCTCTCTCTTGTCACCCACGCTGGAGTGCAATGGCGCGATCTTGGCTCACTGCAACTTCAAGATGGGGTTTTGCCATGTTGGCCAGGCTGGTCTCGAACTCCTGACCTCAGGTGATCCGCTCCCCCCTCCTTAGCCTCCTAAAGTTCTGAGATTACAGGCATGAGCCACCTTGCCTGGCCCGTCCTTCCTTTGGGGACAGTGTTCCATCTGGGGCCCACTAGTGCCTCATGGCAGGGCACATGAGGGCCACCAAGGCAAAAGGGGTCCCTGGAAATCTGTGGGCAGGGGTTCTCCCCAGAGGCCACTGAGGAGGCTCTGGGAGAGACGAACCAGGCCAGACCTCACCTCCACGCTCCGTATTCAGGAGGGTCAGTGGGCTACCTCTCCTGGGTGACAGCTAAGTGTGTAATGGGTGGGGTAGGGGTTTGGGGGCCCCTCTGAGACCCTGAGAGCAGCCCTGTGGGCTCTTTTGGGCCTTCCCAGGAGTTCAGAAAGAGGCCCCTGATGAGGGGCCGCAAGTCCCAGTGGTGACCTCACCCACTCTCAGCAGCAATGATACTTTGCCCTGTCCCCCTTCCTGGGACAGCCGTGTTCCTCCTGCCTGCTTCCTAGCTGCACCCCTACCTGTGTTTACTGACCCCGATTCTTTCAGCTCCTGCACAAACGCTGGGCTTGGTTTCCCCACCTCCCCTACATGAGGTGCAGCTAGCAGGGCAATGGTGAGCATGGCACCTCTCAATGCTCAAAGTTCGGTCCCTGGACCCACACCATCATCACTGGGGAGCTTGTTAGAAATGTGGTGCTGGCCGGATGTGGTGGCTCATGCCTGTAATCCCAGTGCTTTGGGAGGCCAAGGTGGGCTGAGGCAGTGGATCGCTTGAGGTCAGGAGTTCGAGACCAGCCTCCTCAACATGGTGAAACTCCCTCTCTACTGAAAAAAAAAATATATGAAAAGTTGGCCGGGTGTGGTAGTGAGCGCCTGTAATCCCAGCTACTCGGGAGGCTGAGGCAGGAGAATCACTTGCACCTGGAGGCGTTGTAGTGAGCCGAGATCTCGCCATTGCACTCCAGCCTGGGTGACAAGAGCGAAACTCCATCTCAAAAAATAAAACTAAATAAACAAATAAATAGAGACAGAGTCTACTTATGTCATCCAGGCTGGTCTCGAACTCCTGGGCTCAAGTGATCCACCACCTGGGCCTCCCAAAGTGCTGGGATGACAGACATGAGCCACCACACCGGGCTAGAAATTTTCACAAGATCCCTGGAAAGCCCCTGCCAGGTCTGGCCTGCCACAGCCTCAGTTTCTCTCTTCTCCGTCCACCGACTGAATGGAGGGGATGCCTAGGGGAGGGTGGAAGGAGCTGGATCCCTGAGTGACCTTGTGGAAGGTGCCTGCCAACCAGAAGTCTCAGCGCAGATCTCTGAATGACTGAAAAATAAACATCTGTGGGTTAAGCCACCAAGACCAGGGGCTTGCCAGGCACAGAGCTGACCCAGTCCCTCCTCCCTTGCCCATCCTACTCTTCTTCTGTGTTGGTGTCCTTGGTTGTAGAAGCCTTACTCTGTTTTCGTCTTCAGATAGTGTTCCTCCTGTGTGCAGCTCTGTGTCCAAATTCCACCCCTGCCCCTGTCACCTTATTTATTTATTTATGAGATGGGGTCTTGCTCTGTCGCCCAGGCTGGAGCGCAGTGGCCGATCATGGCTCGCTGAAGCCTCAATCTCTCAGGCTCAAGTGATTCTCCCACCTCAATCTCCCAAGTAGCCGGGACCACAGGGACGTGCTGCCACACTCAGCTAATTTATTTTTATTTTTCATTTTTGAAATGGAGATTTGCTCTTGTTGCCCAAGCTGGAGTGCAATGGCACGATCGTGGCTTACCGCAACCTCCGCCTCCCAGGTTCAAGATTCTCCTGCCTCAGCCTCCGAGTAACTGGAATTCCAGGCGTCCACCAACACGCCCGGCTAATTTTTTGTATATTAGTAGAGATGGGATTTCACCATGTTGGCCAGGCTGGTCTCAAGCTCCTGACCTCATGATCCACCTGCCTTGGCCTCCCAAAGTGCTGGGATTACAGGCGTGAGCCACTGTGCCCAGCCTCAACATGTGAATTTTATTTATTTATTTATTTATTTATTTTTGAGACAGAGTCCTGCTCTGTCACCCAGGCTGGAGTGCAATGGTGGCATCTTGGCTCACTGCAACCTCTGCCTGCCAGGTTTAAGCAATTCTTCCTGCCTCAGCCTCCTGAGTAGCTGGGATTACAGGCACCTACCACCACACATGGCTGGCTAATTTTTGTGTTTTTAGTAGAGATGGGTTTTTGTCATTTTGGCCAGGCTAGTCTTGAACTTCTGACCTCAGGTGATCTGCTTGCCTTGGCCTCTCAAAGTGCTGGGATTACAAGCGTGAGCCACTGCACCGGCCTTAACATGTGAATTTTAGAGGATGCAACTCAACGTGTAACATCTCTTGAGGATCTCTCGTCTCTTTTCCGCCCTGGCTGGCACCTCCAGCTCTTGCCTGGACAATGGCTCACCCAGGTGAGGTCCAACTCCTTACTCTCACCCTCTACCATCCTCGCCAGCAACCAGTCCTTTATCTGGTAATTAAACATTGAGCTATCAGATACATGACTGGAGAGTCATTAAACATTAAGTCAGATTGAGCGGCTGGTCTGATAAGCATCCTTTGGAAGCTTGCCCGGCTCAGTGGCTCATGCCTGTAATCCCCGCACTTTGGGACACTGAGATAGGTAGATAACTTGAGGTAAGGAGTTTGAGACTAACCTGAACAACATGGAAAAACCCTGTCTCTACTAAAAATACAAAAATTAGCTGGGCGTGATGATACTTGCCTGTAATCCCATCTACTTGGGAGACTGAGGCAGGAGAATTGCTTGACCCCAGCAGGCGGAGGTTGCGGCAAGCCGGGATCACAACACTGCACTCCAGCCTGGGTTAAAAAAAAAAAAAAAAAAAAAAAGAACCCTCTCGAAGTTCTCAGAACACTTCAAGGCGCTGCCTGGGCTGACCTGTGCCTTCCTGTGTGACCTCAGCCCCACCACAGCCCCACGCCCCAGTGTGATCTCCTCCTGGTCCCCAGGCCGTGTCCTTTCTTCCCTCTGGGCCATTGTCCTGCGGTTCCCGCGGCCTGATGTGCTTCTTCCTTACATTTTCACTTGGTAAATTCCTGCCGCAGAGCTCAGAGCTGCCTCCTCCAAGAAACGTTCCTTGATCCCTGCTCCTCCATCCTGTTGTCTGCCCTTGCCGACATTGCCTCCTGAGCTGCCTGGTTCCTCTGCGCCTCCCCCTTCCACCTGGGGAACAGGTGAGGGTGGGATACAGCAGGGGGCGAGATGCCCAAATCCAGGCTTGTTTCGGTGGGATGGGGTCACCTGCTGCCGGCTTGTCCTAGATGCTCTGGTCACCAGTCTGGGCAGAGCCAGGGAGGTACCCTGATTTGGAAACTCAGACTTAAACTCAGCTCATGAACTCCTGGGTAGATGAGGAGGGGTTTTCCCGTGAGGATGCTGGATGACTGGCCGTTACCCCCAAGGCTTGGTCTGCAGGACCTGCCCCTCTCAGATGAGGACACTGAGGCTGGCAGGGCCGGGAGTGCCCAGGGCTGGCTTCATTTGGGACCCAGGCCAGCCGGCTTAGAATGGCTCCTGGGGCACCTGTGGCCTCGACCTCCAAAAAGTCTGCATGATTTGCTGAAAGCAGCCTTGCCCTAGCTGGGCTGGGGTTCTGTCTGTCTGTCTGTCCGAACAGCCCACAGTGTTCTTGTGCAGGGCAGGGAGGAGCCCACCCAGGCAGCTCCAGGGGCCAGGCAGGTGAGCTAAGCCCTTTCTTCTTGTTCCTCCCTCTCAGATTGAGGCTTCAGTTTCCATCGAGAGAGTCCCCTTCCTGCATCCTGGGGAAGGAGGCTGTCCACAGGCACCCCAGGCCTGGTCAGTGGTGTGTGGCCTAAGTAGGGCGTGGGGGATGGGGAACCCCGGAAGGAGACCAAGAACCTTAGCTAGTCTGGGGGCTGATGTGGGGATGAGCAGGCCAGTTCGGCCCTTCCCAACGAGTAAGGACAACCATGACCTGGCCCCTGGAAGGGGGGACAGGGAGGGGAACCTGCCTCCACCCCACATGCCCTTTTCTCCACAGGCTCCTCCCCCAGCACCATGGTGGGTGGAGGGCTGCCCACGTCCCAGGGACCCCCGTTGCCCTCGGAGTCCTGGCCATCCTCACCTCCAGACTTTGATGTGCCTCGGCGCACACCACCCGCCCCCCCGACTTTCAGTGGCTCCTTCTGCTCCCAGTTTCCCACCCCTGGCTCCCTTTGCCCCAGGCCTGTAGGTCCGGTGAAGCCTGGCTGGCAGGGCTGGGGCGCCTCGGCCCCAGGAATGCCGAAGCTCGTCTCCACCCAGCCCAAATGCCGGCTCCTTGGTGGGCCCCCATCCCTCCCAGCTGCCTACCCTGCCATCCCCACCCTGAGGGCTTGAGGGGCACTAGAAGGGCCCTCAGCTTTGGATATAAGGAGGGCCCCCACCCCACATTGCTTCATAGAAGGGAGGAGTATTTGCCTCGAACATAACAAGTTCTCAGAACAAGGTCCCCTGTCCCCTGAGTGACAGCAAATCCGGGAGGCGAGGGTGGCGTCGACCCACATGGGCTCCTGCCACTCCTGTCTCTGTCTCACAGATGTCAGGTGTGGAGGAGGGAGGGACTGGGCAGAAGCTGCCCCTCCCTGGCCTGGGGCTTGGGATTTTTGGGGAAGTAGCAAAGGCCACTCTCCCGCCAGGTGGCACCCTTCCCTGCAGGCAAAGCCCGAAAGGCAAGCCGAGGGGCTGGTGAGGACCAGAGCAGGTGAGGAGAAGGCTGGGTGGCATGGAGCAGGTGGGGGTCCCAGGTCCTGGCACGCCATGCTGTCCTCATGTCTCCCAGTAGGCACGGCTTGGTCCCTGGCCTAGCCCCCAGGGAGCCTTCCCACGAACCCAGCCTTCCCAGCAGACTTCTGAGGCCCAGGCAGGCCTCTTCCCAGAACCCCAGGAGGGGTCCTGCTCTGTCACCCGGGCTGGAGTGCAATGGTGGCATCTTGGCTCACTGCAACCTCTGCATGCCAGGTTCAAGCAATTCTTCCTGCCTCAGCCTCCTGAGTAGCTGGGATTACAGGCACCTACCACCACACGTGGCTGGCTAATTTTTGTGTTTTTAGTAGAGACGGGGTTTTGTCATTTTGGCCAGGCCAGTCTTGAACTTCCAACCTCAGGTGATCTGCCTGCCTTGGCCTACCAAAGTGCTGGGATTACAAGCATGACCCACAGGAGGGGCCACCTGGGCACCCCACACAGCCCCCAAGGCTTCCTGCCTTAGACTGGGCAATACAGAGAAGGGGAACCCACAGGGTCTTTTCTGGAACCACATGGCTGGCAGGGGCACAGCCCAGCGGGGTCCTTCTGAGCCAGGGCACTTCTCCGAAGGCAGGCCCTCACACCCCCCTTCCCTGTGTGGCGCCCCTGTCGGGTCAGGGAAGGAGACTGGTGATAAGTAAGGGGGTGCGCTGGGAGCTGTAGCAGGCGGGATTCTGCTCTCCGTGTCTCCGCTCCCTGGAGTATGGACCACCCCTCCTTTGATGGGGTTGTTCTGTGGCTAAGGGATTCTTTTCTTTTCAACTCTCCTGTGGTGCTGCGGGAAGGGGTTTTGCAGCTGTGACTGGGGTCTCTCATCAGGCCACTTGGAGTTAATCAGAAGGGAGATTGGCCTGGGCCGGCCTGGCTTGCTCAGGTGTGGCTTTGAGAGGCTAGTAGCCCCAGAGCCGCCCCTTCCTACTGCCAAAGAAGCAAACGGCCATGGGCTCCACAGCTGCAAGAAATGGATCCTGCCCACAATCACGTGCGCTCCGGAGAGGACTGCGGGCCTTGGGTGAGATCTCAGCCCCAGCTGACAGCTTGAGTGCAGCCTGTGAGACCCTGAGCGGAGGACCCATTTCAGCAGTCCCTCCCCGGCGACCCTGAGCGGAGGACCCCCTTCAGCAGTCCCTCCCCGGCGACCCTGAGCGGAGGACCCCCTTCAGCAGTCCCTCCCCGGCCTCCTGCAACAGCCGAAGCCCTGAGAAGGTAAGTGTGCTTTCGAGACATTATGTTTCTAGTGGTTTGTTCTGCCAAGTTGTGCTCTGGAGTGTAGACGAGCTGGCAGGGTTGGGGGTGGTGAGTGGCGAGGCTCATTAGGCAGGGTATGGACCCCCAAAGGCAGCAAGGACAGCCCTATCAGGTCAAATACCCTCCCGTCAGCGGGGGCCTGGTCAGCCCTGGGCACAAAGGGACGCCTGCTATGGTTAATTGGTACCAGATGGGCCTGTTCCTCTGGGGCTTCAAAATGGGGATGGGGTGACTGGTCTCCTTCCTGGGGAGCTGGTTGTCTCCTGTTGGCCACACAGGAGGGGAGCAGAGCAGGTGGCTAGAGGCAGGAGGAGGGCCGGCGGAGCGGGTGGCTGGAGGCAGCTGTGGCTGGCGCTGGCAGACTGAGGCCAGGGATGGTCGTGCCCTTGGTCTCCAGAGAACCCCCTTGGGTATGTCTGGCTTCTGGTCCTTGAAACAGGTAGTTGTACCTGATATGAAAACCCGAGAGAGTACACCTGGGGCAGGTGCTGTGTGCTTCGATTTGCATTTTTAGGCCTGGGCGAGGTGGCTCACACCTGTAATCCCACCACTTTGGAAGGCTGAAGCAGATGAATTTCTTGAACGCAGGAGTTTAACCAGCCTGGGCAACATAGACTGTCTCCACGAACTTGCCCCAACCCTCCCCGCTGCAACCCCAGAACCCTGCAGATCCTGCCTCTCCCCACCCAAAAAAAAAAAAAACTGTCTCTACAAAAAAATTAAAAAATTAGGCAGTGGCTTGTGCCTGTAATCTCAGCACTTTGGGAAGCTGAGGCAGGTGGATCACCTGAGGTCAGGAGCTTGAGACCAGCCTAACATGGTGAAACCCCGTCTCTACAAACAAAAAAGCAAAATTAGCCAGGCATGGTGGCACATGCCTGTAATCTCATATACTTGGGAGGCTGAGGCAGGAGAACTGCTTGAACCTGGGAGGTGGAGTTTGTAGTGAGCTGAGATTCTGCCACTGCACTCCAGGTTGGGTTACAGAGGGAAACTCCATCTCAAAAAAAAAAAAAGTAAAAAATTAGATTGGTGTGGTAGTGCACACCTGTGGACCTAGCTCCTTGGGAGGCTGAGGTGGGAGGATCGCTTGAGCCCAGGAGTTTGAGGCTGCAGTGAGCCAAGGTCTCATGACTGTACTACGGCCTCGGTGACAGATGAGAGTGTTTCAGAAAGGAGGCCAGGGAAAGCACACGTGGGCAGGTGTGTGTGCTGGGATGTGCACTGAGGAAGCATCCTGTTCTCACTGAGCTATGGTGGGGCTGGGTTTTGCAGAGCGACAAATAAGAGACGGGATTGGAGACTGCGGCGGTCACACCCACCAGTGGCTGACCCGGCATGGGTCAGGCGCTGTGGGATGGGAATGTTTGAGTACAGGGACCCATGAAGGGGTTTCCTGTGCTGTCCCAGTTCCTTCCTTGGGTCCTGAAGATGCTCCCAACATTACACTCTAGAGGAAGGGGCCCCATCAGCCCCTCAGCACTTGGGTTAAGTAAATAGGCAGAGGGGTGGGGCGCAGTGGCTCGCACCTATCATCCCAGCACTTGGGGAAGTCAAGGCAGGTGAATTGCTTGAGCCCAGGAGTTCGAGACCAGCCTAGTCAACATTTTGAAACCCCACCTCTAGTGAAAGTACAAAAATTAGCTGGATGTGGCAGTGCACACCTGTAATGGCAGCTATTCAGGAGGCTAAGGCAAGAGAATTGCTTGAATCCGGGAGGCAGAGGTTGCAGTGAGCTGAGATGGCATCACTGAACTCTATCCCGGGCAGCACAGTGAGTCTGTCTCTAAAAAAAAAAAAAAAAAAAAAAAAAAAAAAGGCAGGCAGAGGGAGGGACAGCTTTTTAGGGTGATAAAAACGTTTTCAAATGAGATAGTTGTGATGGATGCACACTCTGTGGCTTTACACATATCAAAAGCCGTCGATATGAACACTTTTAACAGATGAATTGTATGGTATGTGAATTATATTGCAACAAAGCTGGTTTTTTTTTTTTTTTTTTTTTTTTTTTTTAAAAAAATTTTTTTTTCTCTCCCCAGGCAGGAGTGCAGTGGCACAATCTGCTCATTGCAACCTCCACCTCCTGGGTTCAAGTGATTCTCTTGCCTCAGTCTCCTGAGTAGCTGGAATTACAGGCATGTGCTACCACGCCTGGCTAATTTCTGTATTTTTAGTAGAGACAGGGTTTCACCATGTTGGTCAGGCTGGTCTTGAACTCCTGCCCTCAGGTGATCTGCCCACCTGAGCCTCCTAAAGTACTAGAATTACAGGCGTTAGCCACCACACCTGGCCACAAAGCTCTTTTTTTTTTTTTTTTTTTTGCTCTTTTTTTTTTTGAGACGGAGTTTCGCTCTTGTTACCCAGGCTGGAGTGCAATGGCGCGATCTCGGCTCACCGCAACCTCCGCCTCCTGGGTTCAGGCAATTCTCCTGCCTCAGCCTCCTGAGTAGCTGGGACTACAGGCACGCGCCACCATGCCCAGCTAATTTTTTGTATTTTTAGTAGAGACGGGGTTTCACCATGTTGACCAGGATGGTCTCGATCTCTTGACCTCGTGATCCACCCGCCTCGGCCTCCCAAAGTGCTGGGATTACAGGCTTGAGCCACCGCGCCCGGCCCACAAAGCTATTCTTAAAAGGCAAACCAGGCCAGGCACAGTGGCACACGCCTGTAATCCTGGCACTTTGCAAGACGGAGGCGGGTGGATCATATGACAGCAGGAGTTCGAGACCAGCCTGGCCAACATGGTGAAACTCTGTCTCTACTAATAATACAAAAATTAGCCAGGTGATGGCACACCTATAATTCCAGCTACTGAGGAAGCTGAGGCAGGAGAAACACTTGAACCCAGGAGGTGGAGGTTGCAGTGAGCCAAGATCACACCATTGCACTCCAGCCTGGGTAACAGAGTGAGACTCCCTCTTAAAAAAAAAAAAAGACAAACCAGGCAGGTGGTAGGCCCCGATGACTGATGGGATGCAGGACAGGCGTCGCAGGGATGCAGGGCGTCAAGGATGACTGGCTGTCTCACTCATCGTTGGTCTCCTCCCTCAGATGAGGACGGGGGACTATCCCCTCTGCCACCTGCACTGCTGGTGCTCATGGATGATGCTGGGCAGGGCCCAGGAGGCAGCTGGACACAGTGCTCAGGTCTCAATTACAGAAGTGAGGGCGGACTGACAAACTGAACCCCAAAGTGGCCGAGTAGAAGAGTGCTGAGGTCCACCCCCAAATCACCAACCCCCACTCCAAGGGTGGGCTGGGCCAAGGTGCACACCATGGAGGCTGGGAGGGGAAGCCAGAGGAGCCGGCACTAGGAGGGTCTTGGGGAGAGTGGTCAGTGCCCTTGGCCAGCTCAGAGACACACCTGCTGGCCTTAGCTACAGGGGTCCTGTGCCACCCTGTCTTGGCAGAGGTGGGACAGCAGGCTAGGTTGGGATCACTGGGGGATGGGGCCTGCCCTACAGCTGTGGGTCAGGGCCTGGGGGGCCAGGGACTCCCAGAGCTGGCCACTGTCCTCACCCTTGTTTTCAAAAGTAGAGTTCCTTGTTGATACCTTTCTGATGGCTTGCAAATTGTTTTAAATTTCATGAGACATCTGGCTGGGCATGGTGGCTCATGCCTGTAATGCCAGCACTTTGGGAGGGGGAGGCCGGTGCAAGAGGTCAGGAAATCGAGACCATCCTGGCCAACAAAGTGAAAACCCGTCTCTATTAAAAATCCGAAAATTAGCCGAGTGTAGTGGCACATGCCTGTAGTCCCAGCTACTCAGGAGGCTGAGGCAGGAGAATCACTTGAACTCGGGAGGTGGAGGTTGCAGTGAGCTGAGATCGTGCCACTGCACTCCAGCCTGGTAACAGAGTGAGACTCCATCTAAAAAAAAAAATTCACGAGACATCACTCACACTGTTGTGTCCAAGGGCACAGACACACCACGTGGTGCAGATGTCATAAAACGGGGTTTGTGGGGGTAGAAGCAGCTGAGCCAGGGCCCCGCTGAGCCGATGCTGGGCTACACACTCCACAGCTGGCACTCACCCACACACTTCAGCTCTGACAGTGACCGGGCAGTGGACATCTGGTGGCCCTGGAACTTTCCAAGAGGAAGGCTCTGAAGCTTACTCAATGGCTGATATCAGGCCCTTATCGTGGCTGAGTGGCCACCAGGGTGGGGGTAGGTGGCCGTGAAGCCACCCAAGGCAACAGCAGCATCCAAATTCAAGTCCACTGGGGAGTCTTAGCCCAGCGACGTGGACTGTCATCTGTCCTCTAAGGTCAAAGCAGGCGAGAGCCAGAGGAAGAGTGGGCCAGCCTCAGTCAATGACGCAGTGTCCAAAAAGGGAAGAGAAGCCGGTGTCCTTCCTCTCACTTGCCTCACACCTGCTTAGAGATGCCCAGAGCCCAGCCAAGGTGACAGGGCATGATCTCATGTGACTTGCGGCAGGAAGGTGCTGGCCATGGAGCCCCCAGGTACAGAGGGTGCGGTGACTCAGGCTGCTGTGACCTGGGCATGTATAGAGCTTTCCCCTCTGCAGGGAGCCTGACTGGAGGTGGGACACACTGGACCATCTTTCAGCAGGTATTTCTCAGGCGTGGCTGCCTCCTGTGGGTGTGCACACTTGTAACATGCAGTGGGAGTCGGGATTGAAGTGCTGGGTCTGCGGCCTTGGCCGTGAGTCCAGCTGAGGGCAGTTCAGCCTCAGGGAAGGATGCTCCAGGGCCGAGAGCACCACTCGAAATGGAGCCACTGTGCTGTGTCCCGGCAAAGGATGGACAGGTGGGCAAGTCCGCCTGGGCTTATGTAAATGAGTCCCGGGGAACTCAGGCTAATGGCCAGAGCAGAGCATCTGCCTCTTTCAGCAGCGTGACCTGCCACATCGGGGCCTGGGAGAGGCCACGGGCTGCAGCAGCCTCTCAGAGGCCCCAACTCCAGGCCCCTCATCCACTCTTGGTCCAGGGTACATGTGGGCCAGGTGACCGCAACTGCCTAGGTATTGGGGGGTCTCCCAGGCGTTGGCATGGAGACATGATGGGGTGTGGCTTCACAGTGGCTGACTGTGCCTGCAAGGGAGCCGTGAACACGCAGCAGCTACACGCAGTGAGATGCAAAACAGGATTTATTGGGGGAACCACACAAGCAGAGGAGAAGCATGGGCGCCTGGGCTGTCCCAGCCTTGCAGTGGATGGCGGGGATGTGCCTGCTGCCGGCACTCCCCCACAGTTACTTGGTGGGATGGAGCCACCTCTCGGGGCTGAGGACAGGTCCTTGTTGGTAAGCAGGAAGCTCTGCAGTCCCGGTGGGGTCATCTTGCCCCTCCGGACTGTTCCCTCTGACTGAAGCCGCACTGTGTGAAGCTGCTCCACAGAAGGGCACGTGCCTCTGCTGCCACCTGTCTAAGCTTCAGGCTTTAGTTGGACGTGGGCCACCCAGGACCCCACTGGCCTCAGCCAGGGCGTGTGTACCCAGCACTGGCCCCTGCCGACCTCTGGGCTGGCTCTAATCTCGGGACAACACCTGCCGTGGGTGTTGTGGAGAGGTTTAAGTTGGCAGGAGCACAGGGAGCAAAGTCTGGAGCGCGGAACAAGGCATGTGCTTTGGCCGGCTCTGGCTGCTGGGGATGGCCGCACTGTGGCAGCAGGCAGCCAGAGACCAGGAAAACCTACCCAGCACCTGTCCAGAAAAGACCAGTGTGGCCTGACCCAGCCTACACACGGCACAGCTCCC
This sequence comes from Sapajus apella, assembly GCF_009761245.1. Classification (NCBI taxonomy): domain Eukaryota; kingdom Metazoa; phylum Chordata; class Mammalia; order Primates; family Cebidae; genus Sapajus; species Sapajus apella. Next base: position 31,023 of record NW_022437039.1, on the reverse strand, counting down.
TTTGAAGCAGGAACTTCCCCAAGTATGCCCAGGCTCCAAGACAGTGGCATTCACTTTGCACTGTGCTGAGCAGAGCAGGGCCTTGCCAGGCGGAAAGCCCAGGGAAGGTGGCGTGCTCTGCAAAGCCAGGGGCGCTGGTAGCCAGACAGCAGGAGTGTCCACAACCAGGCAGCTTCCTTACATATTCCAAAGCTCAGGAAGGCGCCACTGCGCTGCCCCCCGCACCCGAATCTGCAAGCACCAGCTCTGAGCACCGTTCGCTGCCGACACGAGGACACCATCCAAGAATTCCTCCTGGGAGACCGCCTGAGGATATGTGAAGGCCAGTGATGCTTTGGAAGAATGAAGTTTCTGTCAAGCAAAACCTAAGTAGATGGGAAGCCTGCGTGGATGTGAAGCCGCCTCCTGTGGGCGGCACAGAGCCCCTCTGCGTGTGTCGCCTCACTGGGACTCGCCGGTCAGTCTGATGTCTCTGATGTCCCTGATTACAAAGAGACACATGTTTATCACACACATCAAAACATGGTGGAGATAGATAACACGGGAAGTTCAGGGTTCCTGGAATACTTTTACCTAGAGATACCACAGGCTACATAATTTACTTTTGAGAGGGAGTCTTGCTCTGTTGTCCAGGCTGGAGTGCAGTGGCGCAATCTAAGCTCACTGCAACCTGGGCCTCCCTAGTTCAAGCCATTCTCCCACCACAGCCTCCCTAGTAGCTGGGATTACAGGCATCCACCACCATGCCCAGCTAATTTTTTGTCCTGCCAGCCAGAACTTTTTTTTTTTTTTGAGACACAGTCTCGCTGTTGCCCAGGGTGGAGTGCAGTGGCATGATCTCAGCTTACTGCAACCTCTGCCTCCTGGGTTCAAGGGGTTCTCTTGCCTCAGCCTTCTAAGTAGCTTGAATTAAAGACATGTGTCACCATGCCCAGCTAATTTTTCTATTTTTAGTAGAGATGGGTTTTCACCATGTTGGCCAGGCTAGTCTTGAACTCCTGACCTCAGGTGATCCACCCACCTCGGCCTCCCAAAGTGTTGGGATTAAAGGTGTGAGCCACCTCGCCTGGCCAGCTAGATCACTTTTACACACACTTCCATCTATATCGATTCTGTTATGAGGTTGCTTCCTGACACACACTTGGGGAATTCCCTGCTTCCTACACCAGCATGATCGGGGAGAAACACCTAACACTTGCACAGAGCTTCAATTCCTGCCCTGGAAGTCACGGGCATCACAGCTGAGCCTTTTCAAGGTTCTTCATCAAGAAACACAAAATTGTCCTTTTATTACTTTATTTTCTGAGATATGGTCTCGGTCTGTCACCCATGCCTGAGTGCAGTGGTGCCACCACAGCTCACTGCAGCCTCGACCTTCTGGGCTCAAGCGATCCTTCCACCCCAGCCTCCTAAGTAGCTGGGAGCACAGGTGCACGCCAACACGCCTGGCTAATTTTTTTTTCCTCAGTCACCGCCACTAGCCCGCATGCAGTGTTCTTGGGCCGCTCCGCTGCCTCACTCCTCCTCTGGTCAGAATGGAAGAAGAAATCGCCATGCTCGTCATTGACAATGGCTCCGGCATGTGCAAAGCTGGCTTTGCTAGGGATGACGCCCCCCGACCCGAGCCGTGTTTACCTCCATCAGGCACCCCAGCACCAGGGCAGGGTGGTCGGCATGGGCCAGAAGGACTCCTACATGGGAGACGAGGCCTGGAGTAAGTGCAGCATCCTGACCCTGAAGTACCCCATTGAGCACAGCATCGTCACCAACTGGGACGACATAGGGAAGATCTGGCACCATACCTTCTACAACGAGCTGCGTGTGGCCCCAGAGGAGCACTCCATGCTGCTGACCGAGGCCCCCCTGAACCCCAAGGACAACAGACAAGATAACTCAGATCGTGTCTGAGACCTTCGACACCCCAGCCATGTACATCGCTATCTAGGTCGTGCTGTCCCTGTACAGCTCTGGGTGCACCACTGGCATTCTCATAGACTCTGGAGACGGGGTCGCCCACATGGTGCCCATCTACGAGGGCTACACCATCCTGCATCTGGACCTGGCTGGTGGGGACCTGACTGACTGCCTCACAAACATCCTCACGGAGTGGGGCTACAGCTTCACCACCGGCCGAGCGGGAGGTGGTGGGCAACATCAAGGAGAAGCTGTGCTACTTCGCCCTGGACTTTGAGCAGGAGATGGCCGCAGCTGTGTCCTCCTACTCCCTGGAGACGAGCTGCAAGCTGCCCAATGGTCAGGTCATCACCATCAGCAACAAGTGCTTCCGGTGTCAGGAGGCTGTTCCAGCCTTCCCTCCTGGGTGTGGAATCTTGTGCATCCATGAGACCACCTTCACCCCCATCGTGAAGTATGATGTGGACATCCACTAAGACCCGTACGCCAACACGGTACTATCTGGCGGCACTACCACGCACCCAGGCATCACCAACAGGACACAGATCACCGCCCTGGCGCCCAGCACCAGGAAGATCAAGATCATCGTGCATCCCCCCAGAGCACAAGTACTCGGTGTGGATCGGCGGCTCTATCCTGGCCTCGCTGTCCACCTTGCAGCAGATGTGGATGAGCAAGCAGGAGTGCGACGAGTCGGGCCCCTCCATCGTCCACCGCAAATGCTTCTAAATGGCCTGCAAGCAGATGTGTAGCATGTGCTGCATGGGTTAACTCCGAAGTATAAATTTGCCCCTGGCAAATGCATATACTTCATGCTAGCCTCATGAAACTGGGAGCTTTCGAAAAGAAATTGTCCTCGAAGCTGGTATCTGATATCAGCTCTGGATTGTAGAACTTGTTGCCAATTTTGACCTTGTGTTCAAGTTAACTGTTCCCCTTGGAATTTAATACTCTTTGTTTAATACAATATGTTTAATACAAATCTTTGATTTCAACCCTTAGTCCATGTGGCTTAGTCACTTTGTGGCTAAGAGCGTGCTTGTGGCAGACAAGCCTGTGGCTTGGTGACTCTACGTGGCCAGCAGTCTTCAATCTGTGCGGGGTAACCGTGTGTCAGGGCTGAGTGTTCTGGGATTGCTCTAGAGGCTGGCAAGGGCTCCCCGTCTGTCAGGCTGGAAAATCCAAGCCCTAAGATCCAGTTTCCTTTCTTAGCTGAATGTTTTCCTGCCTGACCACCATGGGCTGTTACTTGCCTTGAGTTGAAAGCGGTTTGCATTTACAGCTGTAAATGTATTCATCCTTTTAAGGTTTTTCTGTACGCAACTCAATTCTTTAAAGAGATGACAACAAATTTTGGTTTTCTACTGTGAAGTGAGAACGTTAGGCCCCAGCAACACGTCGTTGTGTAAAGAAAAAAGTGCTGCTGTAACTGGAAAAAGAAAGAAAAAAATTTATTTTTTGGTAGAGATGGGGGGCGGTCTCCCTATGTTGTCAAAGGTAGTCTCAAACTCCTAAACTCATGTGATCAGGTTCTCCTTTAGTACCGTCAGGGATTTCTTTTTTTTTGAGATGGCGTTTCACTGTTGTTGGCCCAAGCTGGAGTGCAATGGTGCACAGCAGCCTCTGCCTCCCAGGTTCAAGCGATTCTCCTGCCTCAGCCTCCCGAGTAGCTGGGATTGTAGATGCGTGCCACCAAGCCCAGCTAATTTTTTGTATTTTTAGTAGGGACGTGGTTTCACCATGTTAGCCAGGCTGGTCTCGAACTCCTGACCTCAGGTGATCTACCCGCCTCGGCCTCCCAAAGTGCTGGGATTACAGGCATGAGCCACAGCACCCGGCCAGGACTTTTAAGAGCTCTACTGAGCTATAATTCACAGACCATAAAGTCCATGTAAAATGTACAATTCAATGATTTGTAGTGTAGTCAGAGTTGTGCACCCCTCCCAAAAGAAACCTCAAATCCTTAGTATCACTCCCCAACCAATGTGCTTTTTGTCTCCCTAAATGTCCCTATTCTGGGCATTTCATATGAACAGAATTATATGTGCGCTTTGTGACTGGCTTTTTTCACTTAAGATGGTGTGTTCAAGGTTCATCCTCATTGTAGCATGCATCAGTACTTCATTCCGTTTTATGGACAAATATCTCACTGTATGAACAGACTATGTTTCATTGATGGACATTATGGGTTTTCAATTTCTGCCTGAAGGAATAACAATAAGCACATTCGTGTATATTTTTGTGTGGACCTGTGTTTCCAGTTCTCCTGGGTAGGTACCTAGAAGGGGAATTGCTGGGTCACAGGGTAACTCTATGTTGAACATTAAGAACTCCCACAGTGTTTTCCAAAGTGGCTGCACCATTTTGCATTGCCACCAAGAGTATGAGGGTTCCAGTTTCTCCATGTTCTCGCCAACACTTATGTCTTGTTAAATGCCATCCTAGTGGGTGTGAAGTGGTATCTCATAGTGGTCTTGATTTGTATTTCCCTGAAACTAATGATGTTGAGAGTCTTCAGTTATCCCTATTGGCTATTTTTATCTCTTTCAATTAATTGCAGAAATTAAATCTTCTTTGGAAAACTGTTTATTCAGGTCCTCTGCCGATTTGTTAACTGGGTTGTCTTTTCATTGTTATAAGAGTTCTGGGTGAGGCATGGTGACTCACTTCTATAATTCTAGCACTTTGGGAGGCCAGGGCAGGTGGATCACCTGAGGTCAGGAGTTGAAGACCAGCCTGGCCAACATGGTGAAACCCCATCGCTACTAAAAATACAAAATTAGTTTGTTTGGTGGCACATGCCTGTAATCCCAGCTACTCAGGAGGCTGAGGCAGGAGAATTAGGCAGAGGTTGCAGTGAGCTTGCACCACTGCAGTCCAGCCTGAGAGTCAGCGAGACTCCGTCTCAAAAAAAAAAAAAAAAGGAAAACCAAAATCAAAAAACTATGTTCTGAATACAAGTTCCTTATCAGGTATATGATTTGCAAATAGTTTCTCTATTCTGTGGGTTGTCTTTTCATCTTTTTAAAATTCCTCTTTTTATTTTATTTAGTTATTTTCATCTGTTTACTTTTTTTTTTTTTTTTTTTTCAGAACATAGTTTTTTGATTTTGGTTTTTTTTTTTTTTTTTTTTTTAAGATGGAGTCTTACTCAGCTGCTCAGGCTGGAATGCGATGGTTCGATCTTAGCTCACTGCAACCTCTGCCTCCCAGGCTGAGGCGATTGTCCCTGTCTCAGCCTCCCGAGTAGCTGGGATTACAGGTGCCCCCGCCCCACACCCAGCTAATTTTTATATTTTTATTAGAGATGAGGTTTTGCCTTTTGGCCAGGCTGGTCTTGAACTCTTGACCTCAGGTGATTGATCCACCTCAGCCACCCGAAGTACTGGGATTACAGGCGAGAGCCACCAAGCCTGGCCTGGTTACTTTCTTGATAGTGTTACGTGTTTTTAATTTTGATAAAGTCCAGTTTACTCTTTGATTGCATACGGTTTTGGCATGCTATCTAAAAACCTTTGTTGGCTGGGCAAGGTGGCTCACACCTGTAATTCCAGCACTGTAGGAGGCTGAGGTGGGTGGATCACCTGAGGTCAGAAGTTTGAGACCAGAATGGCCAACATGGTGAAACACTCTCTCTACTAAAAATACAAAACAATTAGTCAGGTGTGATGGCACATGCCTGCCTGTAATCCCACCTACTCAAGATGCTGAGGTAGGAGAATTGCTTGAACCCTGGAGGCAGAGGTTGAGGTGAGCTGACATTACGCCACTGCTCTCTAGCCTGGGTAACAGAGCAAGACTCTCAAAAAAAGAAAGCTGGCCAGGTACTGTGGCTTATGCCTGTAATCCTAGCACTTTGGGAGGCAAAGGTGGGTGGATCACCTGTCAGTTCTAGACCAGCCTGGCCAATATGGTCAAACACCATCTCTACTAAAAATACAAAAATTAGCTGGGTGTGGTGGCATGCTCCTGTAATCTCAGCTACTTGGGAGGCTGAAGCAGGAGAATCGCTTGAACCCAGGAGGTGGAGGTTGCAGTGAGCCGAGATTGCGTCACTGCACTCCAGCCTGGGCAACAAAACGAGACTCTGTCTCCCAAAAAAAAAAAAAAACTGTGTCTAATTCAAGGTTACAGGTTTACCTTTTGTGTTTGTTTTGTTTTTGAGATGCGGTTTTTATTTCTTGTAGCCCAGGCTGGAGTGCAATGGTGCCATCTCTGCTCACTGCAACTTCTGCCTCCTGGGTTCAAGTGATTCTCCTGCCTCGGCCTCCCAAGTAGCTGGGATTATTATCCTAAATAGCTGGGATTATAGGCATGCACTGTCATGCCCAGCTAATTTTTTTTGTATTTTTAGTGGAGATGGAGTTTTACCATATTGGTCAGACTAGTCTTCAACTCCTGACCTCAAGTGGTTCAGCTGCCACAGCTTCCCAAAGCGCTGGGATTACAGGCATGAGCCACCATGCCTGGTCTCCTTTTTGTGTTTTTAAAGAGTTTTAAAAGTAGCTGTTACCTTTAGGTCTATGACCCAGTTAGAGTTTAGTTTTTGTGTATGGTGTGATGAAGGGATTCAATTTATCTTTTCATATGAGGAAATGTCGTTGTCCCAGCACCATTTAGTGAAATTCCCCATCACACTGTCTTGGTATCTTTGTGGAAAACTGACCCTGTGTGTTTATTTCTGGACTCTCAGTTCTGAATCGGTATTTCCCCCTCTGCCAGTACTACAGTTTTGATGACTATAGCTTAGTAATGAGTTTTGAAATTTAAAAGTGCGAGTCCTCCAGTTTTCCTTTTTTCAAGATAGAGTCTCCCTCTGTTGCCAGGCTGGAGTGCAATGGCACAATCTCGGCTCACTGCAACCTCCACCTTCCAGGTTCAGGTGATCCTCCTGCCTCAGCCTCCCCAGTAGCTGGGACTTCTGGTGAACGCCACCACACTTGGCTAATCTTTTGTCTTTTTTAGTAGAGACGGGGTTTCACCATGTTGGCCAGGATGGTCTCGATCTCTTGACATCATGATCCTCCTGCCTCGGCCTCCCAAAGTGTTGGGATTACAGGTGTGAGCCACCACGCCTGGCCAAGTCCTCCAGTTTTGTTCTTTTTCAGGATTGTTTTGGCTATTCTCGGTTACTTGAGTTTTCATATAAATTTCAGGTCTTCCAATCAATCCATGAACATGGACTATATTTCCATTTAAAGTCATGTGTCACTTAATGACAGGAAAACATTCTGAGAAACGTCCTTAGACAATTTTGTTGTGTGAGCAGCACAGTGTACTCACACAAGCATAGATAACATGCTGTGTGGTTTACAGCCTGCCGCTCCTGGGTTACAGGCTTGTGCAGCATGTTACTGTACTGAATACGGTAGGCAACTGGAACACAACGGTGTCTGCGTATGTAAACATCTAAACATACTAAGGTACAGTATGTTTGGTATAAACCATAAAAAATGGTATACCCATATAGGGCACATAATATGAATCGAGCTTGCAGGGTGGGAAGTTGCTGTGGGTGAGTGGATGGGGAGGCTTAGAACATGACTGTACAGTACTATAGACTTAGCACACACCACTGAATACTCGGCTACACCACATTTATTTATTTTTTGAGATAGAGTTTCGCTCTTGTTGCCCAGGCTGGAGTGCAGTGGCACGATCTTGGCTCACTACAACCAACCTCTGCCTCCTGAGTTCAAACATTTCTCCTGCCTCAGCCTCCCAAGTTGCTAGAATTATAGGTGCCCACCACCATACCCAGCTAATTTTTGTTATTTTTAGTAGAAATGGGGTTTCACCATGTTGGTCAGGCTGGTCTCAAACTCCTGACCTCAGGTGCTCCACCTGCCTTAGCCTCCCAAAGTGCTGGACTGCATGCGGCCTAAATTTATTTAATTTTTTTTTTAAACAGAGTCTTGCTCTGTCGCCAGGCTGGAATACAGTGGCACGATCTCGGCTCACTGTGACCTCCAATTCTCAGGTTCAAGCCATTCTCCTGCCTCAGCCTCCCGAGTAGCTGGGGCTACAGGTGTGCGCCACTACGCCCAGCTAATTTTTGTATTTTTAGTAGAGATGGGGTTTCACCCTGTTGACCAAGAGGGTCTCCCTCTCTTGGCCTCGTGATCTTCCTGCCTTGGCCTCCCAAAGTGCTGGGATTATAGGCTTGAGCCACCACACCTGGCAAAGTTTTCATGAGTAATAAATTAATCTCAGCTTACTGTAACAATTTTTAAACTTTTTGCTTTTGTAGTGACACTTGGTTTAAAATACAAATACACTGTAGAGCTGTACACAAATATTTTTAGAACCTTATTCTATAACCTTCTATTTTTAAGGATTTTAAAAAAAATTTAGTTGGACTTTTTTTTTTTTTGATAGTCTTTGTTTTTTTGAGATGGAATCTCTCAGGCTGGAGTGCAATGGCATGATCTCAGTGTACTGCAGCCTCAGCCTCCTGAGTAGCTAGGATTACAGGCACATGCCATCATGCCTGGCTAATTTTTGTATTTTTAGTAGTACAGATGGGGTTTCACCACGTGGGCCAGGCTGGTCTCGAACTCGTGACCTTAAGTGATACGCCCACCTTAGCCTTCCAGAGTGCTGGGATTACAGGTGTGAGCCACTGTGCCTGGCCAAGGATTTTTTTTTTGTTTGTTTAAAAACTAAGACACACACACACACACACACACACACACACACACACACACACACACACACACACTAGCCTAGGCCTGCAAAGGGTCAGGGTCATCCATGTCACTGTCTTGCACCTCCACATCCTGTCCTGCTGGAAGGTCTTCAGAGGCAGTAATGCACTTGGAGCTGTCATCTTCTATGATGAGAATGCTTTCTTTTGGATACCTCCAAAATGTCCTGAAGGACCTGTCTGAGGCCATTTTACAATTAACCTTTGTTTGTTTGTTTTTGAGACAGAGTCTCACTCTGTTGCCCAGGCTGGAGTGCAATGCTGTCATCTGGGCTCACTGCAACCCCCACCTCCTGGGTTCAAGTGATTCTAGTGCCATAGCCTCCCAAGTAGCTGGAATTATAGGCACCTACTACCATGCCTGGCTAAATTTTGTATATTTAGTAGAGATGGGGTTTCACCGTATTTCCCAAGCTGATCTGGAACTCCTGACCTCCGGTGATCAGACCGCCTCAGCCTGCAGAAGGGCTGGGATTACAGGTGTGAGCCACCTCGCCTGGTCTACAGTTGACTTTTTAAATATGTAGGAGTATATTCTAAAGTAATGATAAAAAGCATAGTAAATACATAAACCAGGAACATACAGCTAGTGCTTGACTTACGACCATGGTCGGGACCTCGGACCAGTCGTAACATGATTTGGTTGTAAGTTGAGTAGGCTATATGCACGCGGAGATGGTAGTGCTGCCGGAAGCTGGTCCGCATTGTCGTACGTCCAGCTGGGCAACGTTTGCGCTGCCAGACGCGGAGCAGTTGTCGCTAGTAATTGTGGTCGTAAAGTCGAATGTTCGTAAGTTGCATAGGTGGTAAGTCGATCAATACCTGTAGTTGTTTAATCTCATTATCAATATTATGTACTACATAGAATTATATGTGCTGTTTTTGAGACGGGTTCTCTCTCTGTCCCCAGACTGGCACACAGCTGCATGATCATGGCGCAATGCAGCCTCAGCCTCCCAGGCTCAGGTGACCCTTCCATATCAGCCTCCCAAGTAGCTGGGACTATAGGCATGCACCACCACACAGAGCTAAGTTTTAAATTATTTGTAGAGATGGGATCTCACTATGTTGCCAAGGCTAGTCTTTTTTTTTTGAGGGGGAGTCTCTCTTTCTTGCTCAGGCCAGAGTGCAGTGGTGTGATCTCAGCTCACTGCAACCTCCACCTCCTGGGTTCAAGCAGTTCTCCTGCCTTAGCCTCCCGAGTAGCTGGGATTACAGGTGTGTGCCACCATGCCCATCTAATTTTGTATTAGTAGAGACAGGGTTTCACTCCACCCACCTCGGCATTCCAAAAGTGCTGGGATTATAGGCGTGAGCCACTGCACCTGGAGCCCAGGCTAGTCTTGAACTCCTGTCTTTGAACTCCAATCTTGCCCTCCCAATGTGCTGGGATTACAGGCATGAGCTACCATGCCTGGCATGTGCTTTTTTTTTTTTTTTTTTTGCTTGAGATGGGAGTCTTGCTCTGTCGCCAGGCTGGAGTGCAGTGGTGTGATGTTGGCTCACTACAACTTCTGACTCGCTGGTTCAAGTGATTCTCCTGCCTCAGCCTCCTGAGTAGCTGAGATTATAGGTACGTGCCACCATGCTCAGCTAGTTTTGATATTTTTAGTAGAGATGGGGTTTCACTATGTTGGCCAGGATGGTCTTGATCTCATGGCTACGTGATCTGCCCTCCTTGGCCTCCCAAAGTACTGGGATTACAGGTGTGAACCACTGCGCCTGGCCTTATTTTTTATTTTCTGAGATGGAATGTCACTCTGTTGCTCAGGCCGGAGAGCAGTGGTGGGATCTCGCTCACTGCAACCTCTGCCTCCTGGTTCAAGTGGTTCTCCTGCCTCAGCCTCCCGAGTAGCTGATATTACAGGCATGCACCACCATGCCCAACTAATTCTGATATTTTTAGTAGAGATGAGGTTTCACCATGTTGGCCAGGATGGTCTTGATCTCCTGACCTCGTGATCTGCCCGCCTTAGCTTCCCAAAGTGCTGGGATTGCAGGCTTGAGCCACTGCGCCCAGCTCTGTGCTCTTTTATATGACTGGCAGCACGATAGGTTTGTTGACGTCAGCATCACCACAGCCTCATAATGCACTGTGCTAGGATGGCAATATCCAGCTACGGTCACTTGGTGACAAGAGTTTTTCAGCCCCGTTACAATCTGACCGAGGGTCACTGCACATGTGTTACATTGCTGACTGAAATGACATTATGCAGCCCGTGACTGTGTTTAGGTGTTCTTCAATTTTTCAAAGACTATTTTCTAGTATGTAGAGTATATGTTTTACATCTTTGTTAAATTTATTCCTTTTTATTTTGATGCTATTGGAAATAAATTTTAAAAGGAAAATTTTTTTTTTTTTTTGAGGTGGAATCTCTCTCTTGTCACCCAGGCTGGAGTGCAGGGACGAGATCTTGGCTCACTGCAACCTCCACCTCCCAGGTTCAAGTGATTCTCCTGTCTCATCCTCCTGAGTAGCTGGGATTACAGGCATGTGCCACCACGCTCTGATAATTTTTTTTTTTTTTTAGTAGAGACAGGGTTTCACCATGTTGGTCAGGCTGGTCTGGAACTCCTGACCTCAGGTGATCCACCCACCTTGGCCTCCCAAAGTGCTGGGATTACAGGCCTGAGCCACCACACCCGGCTTGGATGTCTTTCATTCCTTTTTTTTTTTTTGCCTAATTGCCCTGACTGGAAGCTCCATGCAATGCTGAATAGAAGCAGAGACTGGAGATCCTTGTCCCATTCCTGATCTCAGAGAGAAAAATCCAGTCTTTCACTATTATGTTACCTGTGGGGTTTTCTCTTTTTTTTTTTTGGTAATTTTTGTTTTAGTAGAGACGTAGTTTTGCCATGTTAACCAGGCTGGTCTTGAACTCCTGACCTCACTCAATCTGCCCTACTCTGCCTCCCAAACTGCTTGGGATTACAGGCATGAGCCACCCCCGGCCTAAATTTTTTTTTTTTTTTAGACAGTTTCGCTGCACTTGCCCAAGCTGGAGTGCTCACTGCAACCTACGCCTCCTGGGTTTGAGCAGATCTCCTGCCTCAGCCTCCAAATAACAAAGATTATAGGCGCCCACCACCACGCCCAGCTAATTGTTTTATTTTTAGTAGAATGGGGGTTTCACCATGTTAGCCAGGCTGGTTTGTTGTTTTTATCAGGAAAGGGTGTTGGATTTTGCCAAATGCTTTGTGTCTATTCGGTGATCACATGGCTTCTGTCCTTTCGTCTACTGATGTGGTGTGCAGGCATCCCCAGATCAGTCCTAGGTTTGGCGATTTCACCAGGAGTCACAGGACAGCCTGTCGTTATACTCCTAAGATTTACTATGGAGAAAAGATGTGATGCAGAATTTGCAACAGGAAAAAGCAGGTGGGGTGAAGTCTGGAGGAAACCAGGTACAAGCTCCCAAAGTCCTCCCTGCCTGGAGTCACACAGAATGTGCTTAATCCTCTAGCCACAAGCTGTGACATGTGCAGGGGTTTTATTGGGGGTTGGTCATGTAGGTACATTGTGCCTGGGTGACTGAATATGGTCACCGAAATTCCAGACTCAGAAGAAAAGCAAATGTTCAGCGAATCTCACGTGATTTGTACAGAGAAGATTTGCAGTTGTTACTTAGGGATACCACTGTATCCACGCAGGCGCGCTCTACCAGTCAAGTTACAGATGCTGGCTGTGTGCGGTACTCTTATCTGTAATCCCAGCACTTTAGGAGTCCAAGGTGGGTGGATCACTTGAGGTCAGGAGTTTGAAAGCAGCCAGGCCAACATGGTGAAACCCCATCTCTACTAAAAATACAAAAAGTCAGCTGTGTGTGGTGGGCACCTGTAATCCCAGCTACTTGGGAGGCTGAGGTTGCAGTGAGCCAAGATCATGCCACTGCACTCCAGCCTGGCCGACAGAGTGAGATTCCATCTCGAAAAAAGTTCCTGGGTGCCAAGTAAGAGTGAACCTTGCACACAGGCTGTTCTTAGGGCAGCAGTCTCAGGCCTGCTGTGTTAAGTCTGATCTGTACATATGGTGTATTACATGAATTGGTTTTGCATGTGAATGAATTCCTAGGAGAAATCTTGGTTGTGGTATATAATCCTTTTTTAGGTTGCTGGATTCTGTTTGCTGGTATTTTCTGGAAGATTTTGTATTCTATATTCCTAAGAAATACTGGTCTGCAGTTTTCTTTTTGTGATTCCTTTGCTTGGTTTTGGTATTGGGATGACACTGGTCTTACAGAATGAGCTGGGGCCAGGCATCGTGGCTCATGCCTATGATTGCAGCACTTTGGGAGGCCAAGGCAGGTGGATTGCTTGAGACCAGCCTGGGCAACATGGCAAAACCCTGTCTCTACTAAAAATAAAAAATTAGCCAGGCGTGGTGGTGCGTGCCTGTAGTCCCAGCTTCTCAGGAGGCCGAGGTTGCAGTGAGCTGAGATGACACCACCACACTCCAGTCTGAATGTGAGAGGGAGACCCTGTCAGAATGAGGTCCATAGTAATGTCCCATCTTTCATTCCTGATTTTAGTATTTTCAGTACTCCTTCAGTTTTTTTGATCTTTAGCTAGAGCTAAATATTTCTCAGTTTTCTTGGTTTTACATTTCTTTCCTTCTGCTTTAGTTCTTTTTTCTAATTTTTGCTTTTTTGTGTGTGTGTGTGTGTGTGTGGAGATGGGGTCTCACCCTGTTGCCCAGGCTAGTATCGAAATCCTGGGCTCAAGTGATCCATCTTGGCCACCCAAAGTGCCAGGATTACCGGTGCAAGCCCCTGTGCCCAGCCCTGTTTATTCATTCAGAGATGGGCTCTTGCTGTCACCCCGCTGGCAGCGGTGGTGTAATGCCTCACTGCAGCTTCCACCTCCAGGTTCATGCGCTACCACCAGCACATGCTACCATGTCTGGCTAAGTTTTTGATTTTTTTGGTAGAGACGAGGTCTCACTACGTTGCCCAGGCTTCTTCCTTTTTAGTGTTTTTAGATACAGATTTCTCTCTAAGCGTGGCTTTCAGTGAAGCCCATAAGTTATGTCTCCATTTTCATTTATTTCAAAGTATTTTGTAATTATCTTCTTTGGCTCATTGTTCTAAATTACAGACAGGGTCACGCTCTGTTGCCACAGCTGGTTTCAAACTCCCGGGCTCGAGTGATCCTCCTGCCTCTGCCTCCCACAGTGCTGAGATTATAGGTGTGAGCCACTGTACCCAGCCTGACTCACTGGTTTCTTATAAATATGTACAAATTAACACACTCTTGAGTTTCCCACTTTTTTTTTTTTTTTTTTTTTTTTTTTCATTGACATGGTCTTGGCACAATCTTAGCTCACGGCAACCTCTACCTCCTTAGTAGCTGGGATTATAGGCATGTGCCATCACACCCAGCTAATTTCTGTATTTTTAGTAGAGATGGGGTTTCACTATGCTGGCCAGGCTGGTCTCGAACTGCCAATCTCAAATGATTTGCCAGCCTTGGCCTCCACAAGTCCTGGGATGGTATGAGCCACTTCGCCCAGCCCTAAAAGGACTGAAATCATACAGAGCATGTTCTTTGACCACAATGGGATATTACAGTCAACCACAAGGCCGGGCAAGGTGGCTCACACCTGTAATCCCAGCACTTTGGGAGGCTAAGGTGGGCAGATCATTTGAGGTCAGGAGTTTGAGACCAGCCTGGCCAACATGATGAAACCCTTTCTCCACTAAGAATATAAAAATTAGCTGGGTGTGGTGGCACATGCCTGTCATTCCAGCTACTAGGGAGGCTGTGGCAGGAGAATCACTTCAACCTGGGAGGTGGAGGTTGCAGTGAGCTTAGATCGAGCCAGTGTACTTCAGCCTGAGCAACAGAGACTCCATGACAAAAAAAAAAAAAAAAAAAAAGGTACCTTGCTTTATGGCCTGGCTGTGGTTGACCCTCAAGAGCATTCCACATATCTTGAGAAGAACTTGAATTCTGCTGCTGGCAGCTGCCCTCTCGTTCTTGCTCTGGGTTACTCACTTTGGGGGATGATGGCTGCCATGGGAAAGACACTCAAGCTGCCCCCAGGAGGGGTCCCTGTGGTGAGAAGCAGCTCTACCAGCCCACAGCCATGAGGCAGCAGATGCTCCAGGTGGCTGCTGCCCTGGCTCACACATTCTATTCATCCCAGCCTAGCCACTCCTAGCATGTTGACCCACAAAAGCCGAGACGGCACGTACTTGTTAATGTAACCAGTGACGCACCATTAGATAACCAGTACAATTACCCAGAAAGCAGCGGGCCTTCAGCAGAACATGTCTTGAAGCACAGTTCAACTTGGATCTTTTCTGAGAAAAAAAAAATAATGAAAACATGAATTAAGGCCATGAAGATAAAGACAGCCGGGTGGAGGGTGCTGGGAATTCAACATGTCAAGCTGCCTGTCCCTGAAAACATAAGCTACTTGAGATCTTAAGAGTCAGTCTTCAGCTGCTGTCATAGAAAGTACTGGGAGTCAACTAGACATCAAAGACAGGAGGCCAGGCCCCCAGCATAGCTTCTTGTTTAAACCCAGTAGTGGCTTTCTCGGCTGGGCGCAGTGGCTCACGCCTGTAATCCCAGCACTTTGGGAGGCCGAGATGGGCAGATCACCTGAGGTCAGGAGTTCAAGACCAGCCTGACCAACATGGAGAAACCCCATCTCTACTAAAAATACAAAATTAGCTGGGTGTGGTGGCACATGCCTGTAATCCCAACTACTCGGGAGGCTGAGGCAGGAGAAATGCCTTGAGCCTGGGAGTCGGAGGGTGCAGTGAGCCAAGATCATACCATTGTGCTCCAGCCTGGGCAACAAGAGGGAAATTCCGTCTCAAAAGAAAAAAAAAAAAATAGAAAATAGTGGCTTTCTCAAATCCTTTTTTCAAAAAAATTTTTTGTACAGATAGGGTCTTGTTCTGTCACCCAGGCTGGATGGCAGTGGTACAAACATGGCTCACTGCAGCCTCTATCTCCTGGGCTCAACTGATCCTACCCCCTCAGCCTCCTGAGGAGCTGCAGCCACCAGCATGTGCCACCACACCCAGCTGATTTAAAAAATTTTTAATTGTGTTTTAGAGACAAGGTTTTCCTATGTTGGCGAGGCTGGCCTCAAACTCTGGGGCTTAAGCGATCCTTGTGCCTTGGCCTCCCAAAGTGCTGGGATTACAGGGGTGAGCCACTGTGCCTGGCCAACTGAATTTATTGTTTTGAGACAGAGTCTTAATCTGTTGTCAGGCTGCAGTGGCACCATGTCGTACTTCAGCCTGAGCGACAACCTCCACCTCTGCCTACCGAGCAGCTGGGATTACAGGTGTGAGCCACCACACCTGGCCGACACACAGTGCTTTCTAAAGACTGGTTTTATATTCTGTTCATGTGAAGGGAACCCATTTTAGGTAAAATTCTTGTAAATATGTATGTGCACACAAGCACAGTCTCCTCCATGGGTGCTGGGCCTGGGGCATCAGTTCTGAGGGATAGGAGATGAAGATGTCCCCTGTCGGTACCTGGGTCCTCCTGCTGCGCCGTGCTGGGGAGCCGTTCCCGCTGCCTCAAGGCCTCCAGGCCCACCAGGTCGGGCTGGTGGCAGTGGCTGCGCATGACCATGACCCGGTGGCCCTGGGTGATGGCACGGCTGCGGCAGCCCAGCCGAGCCTGGTCCCGGCACATCCAGTACACCTTGTCCCCGGCCGCCTTCTCCTTCCTGTAGAGGAAGGACTCGTGCACCAGGAACCTGCCCCCCAAAGAAGTCCTCAGGAACTCCAGGGGCTGCAGGGGTTCTGAAAGGGAAAGTGACACTGTTGAGTGGGGCCTGGGTGTCAGGGTTGTGGGTCTATTTCATCCCCCTAGTAGGCCCCGTGGTGGTCCCTGCCCTCCTCCCCTCTACCTGCTCCTCCAGCCCCAACTCCCACGCTGGCTATCTCTTTCCAGGGGCTCGGGGGATGCCTGGGCAGGTGGCCTGGCAGCCGCTGGACCCTGAATGCTCCTAGAGGCCTATCCTGACCCCTTAGACCCATCCCCCAGGGCAGGGACTGGGCACCAAGGCCTCCTGGCTCCCTGTCCACATACCCCTCAGCCAGTGGGCAACCATTTGGACTCTGACTTTTAACAAGCTGAACTGAAAGGTTACATGATGTTGTGGTGGCCAGAGAGAACCCCGTGAGACAGGAGGCAGTTGGGGTGGTGCAGGGGTAGACACAGGGTGTCCAGGGTCCACCCTTTGGCCCCTCAGCAGATGCGAAGCACTATCTGCGGCTGCTGATGCCATCCCCGGCCGCCACCCCCAGCTGCCACCCCCTTCCTCTAGAGAGCTGAGTGGGTTTCTACCCCGACAGCAGAGGGCCAGCAGCAGGAGCGTGGAGCCTGCAGGTGGAGTTTACAGCCCAGGCTGCTGGACCACCATGTACAACACACACACCATGTCCCACAAGCAGCCTCCAGCCAGCCTGTGAGGCACAGGTTCCTGGAGACCGGGGTCACCGAGCCTGCCCGCACCTGGGCTGTCCCAGTGTGCCAGATTGGGGAAGTGCTCCCGCTGCCGCAGGGCCTCGAGGCCGCCCAGGTCCGGCGGGTGGCAGTGCCTGCGCATGACCATGACCCGCTGGCCCTGGGTGATGGCGCGGCTGCGGCAGCCCATGCGGGCCTGGTCCCGGCAGGTCCAGTACACCTTCTCCCCCGCCGCCTTCTCCCGCCGGTAGAGGAAGGACTCGTACACCAGGAAGCTGCCCCCCAGTGGTGTCTTTAGGAACTCAGGGCCTCCTGTTGAGAAATGGGAGAGGCAGTGAGGGCAGGGGAGGGAGGAGGAGAGGACACCAGCTCTCAGAGCGGAGATCAGCAGGGCAAGTGGTGATGCCACCATCCCCCCAACTCTGCTGGGGTCCCCCTCCGGAGGCTGGGGACTGGTCAGTGAGGCCCCACTGCACAATGCCTGCAGGGAGACAGTGTGCGCTGTGCCACACTTTCCCGGCGCCCACCCTGCTTAGCACGCAGGTGTGCCTGGTTGCTCAGAGGAATGACCCAGGGCCTTCAGAGACAAAGCAGCTCAGAAGCTGGATAGGGCTGAGAGGGGTCGCCCCTGGGAGCCAGGCAGGTGGAGATGTGACCCAAGGGCTGTGGGCAGGAAGCAAGGGAGCAGCGCCCACTGTCCTGGATGTGGTGAGGGCAGGACCCTGGGGGTTGGCTGTGCCTTGCCCAGAGGATGCCCTTTCCTCCGTGCAGGCACAGGGGCCACAGAGGCGGGGAGGCAGACTGGGGTGTCTGGGGAACATCAGGTAGCAGTGGAAGCAGGGGATGGGGGTGGGTAGCAGCCCTAGAGGAGGAGGGGACAGAGGGTGGAACCACCTTCAAGAGGGACCGAGAGGGTGACACAGAGCAGGGAGACTTGGAGGTGGGAGGACCCTGCAGGGCACAGCAGCACAGGAGTCTGGGGACAGAGCTGGCCAGAAGGAAGGTGGGACCCCCAGACCACAGGCACACTGCATCCCCTTCCACATGTGAGGAAAACACCCAGCAGGGGCTGGGCGTGGGGGCTCAGCCTTTAATCCCAGCACCTTGGGAGGCCAAGGCGGGTGGATGATCTGAGGTCAGGAGTTTGAGACCAGCCTGACCAACATGGTGAAACCCCATCTCTACTAAAAATACAAAATTAGCCAGGTGTGGTGGCACATGCCTGTAATCCCAGCTACTTGGGAGGCTGAAACAGGAGAATCACCTGACTCTGGGAGGCTGGGGTTGAAGTGAGATTGTGCCACTGCACTCCAGCCTAGGCAACAGAGTGAGACCTGGCTCAAAAAATTAATTTGAAAAAAATTTAAGTTTCAGACAGTACTGCAAAAATGACCCCTCAGGCCAGGCATGGTGGCTCACACCTGTAATCCCAGCAACTTGGGAGGCGGGCGGATCACCTGAGGTCGGGAGTTTGAGACCAGCCTGGCTAACATGGTGAAACCCTGTTTCTATCTATTTAGAGACGCGGTTTCACCATGGCCAGGATGGTCTCGATCTCTTGACTTCGTGATCGGCCCACCTTGGCCTCCCAAAGTGCTGGGATTACAGGCATGAGCCACCGTGCTCAGCCTTGAAACCCTGTTTCTACTAAAAATACTAAAAATTAGCCGGGTGCGGTGGTGGGCACCTGCAATCCGAGCTACTCCAGAGGCTGAGGCAGGAGTATCACTTAAACTCGGGAAGTGGAGGTTTCATTGAGCCAAGATCTCATTATTGCACTCCAGCCTGAGCAACGAGTGAAACTCCATCTCAAAGAAAAAAAAAAAAAAAAAAACCACCACACACCAGACACTGCGGGGGGGGTCTGGGCCGACTGCATGGATGACGACAGAGACAGTCATGACTCTCATGGGCCCGCCTTTCCGGACATTATGTGTGTCTATGGAACTGCTGGCCCAGAGGAGAAGCTGCATGCATGTAAATATCACCTCCTCAATCCTTATCTCCCCACCTTAGGACAGGCTCACACCATAGCAACATGAGACTGACCGTGTGCAGTCACTGGCCTCTATTAAACACCATGAACTCTTTTTTTTTGAGACGGAGTTTCGCTCTTGTTACCCAGGCTGGAGTGCAATGGCGCGATCTCGGCTCACCGCAACCTCCGCCTCCTGGGTTCAGGCAATTCTCCTGCCTCAGCCTCATGAGTAGCTGGGATTACAGGCACGCACCACCATGCCCAGCTAATTTTTTGTATTTTTAGTAAAGACGGGGTTTCACCGTGTTGACCAGGATGGTCTCGATCTCTTGACCTCGTGATCCACCCACCTCGGCCTCCCAAAGTGCTGGGATTACAGGCGTGGGCCACCGCGCCCGGCCAACACCATGAGCTCTTAAACAGGAGGAGGAGAGCAAGGAGGTCTAGCCCTGCTGCGGCTACTGTGGGGCAGGCTGGCCAGAAGGGTGAGGCTGGGCAGGAAGGCGGGACCCCACCATTGAAAGCAGAACCAGGGGGGCCAAGGAGGAGGCCAGGGCCATAGGTCCTTCTATGATGTTCAAAGAAGCGAACAGGACGTTTGCCAGCAGGACATGCAGGGTTTAGGGGGAAAGGCAGCATGGGCTCCTGCCTGCTTCCCAGGGCCCAACTCCCCGCCCATCCCCAGGTACCTGTGCTCCCCCGCTGCACCGGGTTGGGACGTTTCTCCCGCTGCCTCAGGGCCTCCAGGCCCCCCAGGTCGGGTGGGTGGCAGTGGCCGCGCATCACAGTCACCCGCCGGCCCTGGGTGATGGCGCGGCTGCGGCAGCCCATGCGGGCCTGGTCCCGGCAGGTCCAGTACACCTTCTCCCCGGCCGCCTTCTCTCGCCGGTAGAGGAAGGACTCGTATACCAGGAAGCTGCCCCCCAGGGGCGTCTTCAGGAACTCAGGGCCTCCTGGGGAGATTGGGGAGGCCATCAGAGGAGGAGGCAGGGGCTGGGCAGGCCTGATTCCACCCACTCCCATCCCTGGACCTCTGGAAGCAAGAGTCCAGGCAGGGCTGGCGAGCCCCAAAGGAAGGAGGCTCACCAGGGTCTGCGTCCATGCCCTGGTCCTCGTCTGGGGATACTTCGGGGGCTTGGGGCTGGGTTGGCAGCTCCTGGTCCTCGAGCTTTGCTCGCTTTCTGGGCTGGGGCCTGGTGAGAGTCAGGGGGCCGGGGCCCCTGCGGTAGAGCAGACTGTCCACGCCTCGAAGCAGCGTGTCCACTTGGCTCCCAGGGCCGTCCTGCCCAGCCTGAAGCATCTCCATGGTCTTCTCCTGCTGCCGCCGGGCCTCCAGGCCCTCCACGTCAGGTGGGTGGCAGTGGCCACGCATCACGGTCACCCGCTGTCCCTGGGTGATGGCGCGGCTCCGGCAGCTGTACAGCGCATGGTCCCGGCAGGTCCAGTACACCTTGTCCCCAACAGCCTTCTCCCGCTTGTAGAGGAATGACTCATGCACCAGGAAGCTGCCCCCATAGCACGTCCTCAGGAACTCGAGGGGCCGGGCCTGTCCTGGAGGAGGGACTCAGGCGGTCACAGCCCCTGGGGATGGGGAGGAACCCAGGACGGGGCAGCCACTGCAGACTCTGGGGGCTCACATGAGCCTTTCTCCTTTACGGCTGAAATTTACTCTGGCCTCTTGAGCCAGATGTGCTGGAGCCCCCAGTGAAACCTCCCCACCCAGCAACCCAGTAGGGGTCTCGTTCCTTTCCCAGTGGTCAGCGAGGTCAGCCCAGCACACGGCTGTTACGTGCTGCATCAAGGTCACACCTGGAGGGCCAACCTGGACTTGGACTCGGGGGCCTCTGCTGTCACTCCTGCTCATGTATTTTTTTAGGATTTAAAAAATTTATTCTTTTGTGTTCTGGCCGGGTGTGGTGGCTCACAGCTGTAATCCCAGCACTTTGGGAGGCCAAGGCAGGTGGATCATGAGGTCAGGAGTTTGAGACCAGTCTGGCCACTATAGGGAAACCCCATCCCTACTAAAAATACAAAAATTAGCTGGGCATGGTGGCAGGCACCTGTAGTTGCAGCTACTTGGGAGGCCAAGGCAGGAGAATTGCTTGAACCCAGGAGGTGGAGGCTGTGGTGAGCCGAGATCGTGCCAACGCACTGCAGCCTGGGCAACAGAGCAAGACTCCATCTCAAAAATTAAAAAGTACCCATGTTTGAATAACACACGTTATAATACACTCAAATGGCTCCAAAAGATCACAGTGAAAAATAAATCTCCCTCTTCCTCGCCTCTCCCTTCCTGCCCCAGACACACCAGGGCAACGGCCTCAGCAAATTCTTAAAGCCGTGTCAGGAAGTGCCTGGCCTCCTTGAACTCAAGCCCACCTCCTAGTTACTGGTAATAAAACACCCAGAACTCCCACCTGCCACTTGCCAAGCCCCAAATGTGCAATTTAAACGATCCAGGTTATCATAGCAGGCTTAAGATAAAGCACCTGAAACTCGAAAACTGAAGCCCATTTTCTAAGGCTACCATCAGGCAAGGCTGGGATTTCAATCTAGAACCAAAAACCCAAGACTGTTCCACTAGGCGTCTTTCCTGAACTTAATGGACAGCAGAATCGCTCGGGGAACCAGACACAATTCTAAACTGAGACACGGTCTCACTCTTGTCTAGGCTGGAGTGTAGCAGCATGCCTCCCGCTCACTGCAGCCTCCATCTCCACGGCTTAGGAGACTGAGGTGGGCGGACCACTTAAGTGGTGAGACCAGAGGTGCACATCACAACACCTGACGGAATTCTTATAAATGTGAAGTCTCACTATGTTGGCCAGGCTGGTCTTGAACTCCTAGGCTCAACTGATCCTCCTGCCCCAACCTCCCAAAGTGCTAGGATTATAGGCATGAGCCACTGTGCCCAGTCCACATTTACATATACATACCTTTTTCTATGAGACCAAATCTTGCTCTGTTGCCCAGGCTGGCGTGCAGTGACACCATCTCAGCTCACTGCAACCTCTACCTCCCGGGTCCAAGGAATCCTCCTGCCTCAGCCTCCAGAGTAACTAGGATTACAGGCAGCTGCCACCACACCTGGCTAATATTTATATCTTTAGTAGAAACAAGGTTTTACCATGTTGCTCAGGTAGGCCTTGAATTCCTGACCTCAGATGATCCACCCACTTTGGCCTCCCAAAGTGCTGGGAGTACAGGTGTGAGCCACCACGCCCAGCCACATTTATAGTTTTAAAAGTTATTTTAGCTTTGAATAGTTTTTTTTTTTTTTTTTCTGAGCCGAAGCCTCGTTCTGTCACCCAGACCTGAGTGTGGTGGTGCAATCTCGGTTCACTGCAGCCTCCGCCTCCCTGGTTGAAGCAATTCTCCTGCCTCAGCCTCCCAAGTAGCTGGGACTACAGATGTGTGCCACCCTGCCCAGCTAATTTTTGTATTTTTAGTAGAGAGGGGATTTGACCATGTTGGCCAGATGGTCTCAATCTCTTGACCTCATGATCCACCCATCTCGGCCTTCCAAAGTGCTGGGATTACAGGCATCAGCCACCGTGTCTGGCCAGGACCCCACATTACCCCACATTTCTATTTGGACTCAGGACGGGCCCCTGGGTCCCCTGCCCTGCAGTGGGGTGGAATGCACTCACCCAGCCCCAGGATGGAGCGCTTCTTGGGCGGCAGGCTCAGCAGTGACAGGGTACGCGGTCCCTCGTCCTCCTCTCGGGCTGGCTTGCTTAGCACCAGCCCAGGAGTGGGCTCCGACTGTAGCTCCTGGGGACACTGCCACGGGCCCACCCCCTCCAGTGGCTCCTCTACTCTGCCTCCAGGGCCCTCAGGACCCTGGGGATCTCCCAAGCTCTCTGGCAGAGCCAGGCTGGGCAGCTTCTCCCTCT
Organism: Sapajus apella; assembly: GCF_009761245.1. NCBI lineage: Eukaryota > Metazoa > Chordata > Mammalia > Primates > Cebidae > Sapajus > Sapajus apella. The sequence goes on along the minus strand of NW_022437039.1, from coordinate 8,090 downwards.
GGCGCCGGGCCTCCAGGCCTTGCTCATCGGGCACGTGGCAGTGGCCCCGCATCACTGTGGCCCGCAGGCCCCGGGTGATAGCCCGGCCGCGGCAACCCAGCTCAGCATGCTGACGGCACTTCCAGTACACTTTGTCCCCCACAGCCTTCTCCTGCTTGTACAGGAAGGACTCCAGCACCAGGAGGCGGCCCCCGAATGGTGTCTTCAGGAACTCCAGGGACTGGGGGGCTGCCAGGGGAAGGGGAAGACTAGGTTAGCTGACCTAGAGCAAAGCTCAAGGCCACAGGCGCGGACGAGAACCAGGGAGGGCGTGGGGGTCCGGAGTGTGGCAGGTGCCGCATCCTCCTCCTGCTCCCAAGCAAAAGCCTGACTCTCAGCGCTGGTTATTTTGGGGGTGGTGGTGGAAGTTTTTAGGGAGCTGAAGGAATTCTGCACATCACTGCAACTCCCATTTGGCGAGGCAGGGCCTGGTACCTGAGTGTGATCATTGCACAAGCCTGAGACAGGATCAGAGAGCAGGACGCTCAACTGGGAGCAGGGCAGGATGCTATGATAGAAGGGTGTGTGCAGGGCCTGCTGTGAGCACCGGGACCCACGGGGTGGCTGGGCAGGGGCAGCAGGCCTCGCCTCACCTGCGTCCAGCTTGCTGCACTTCTGTTCAGGCATCTGGGGGGCTGGCTGGACCACCCCTCCCTGCTCCTCAGCTGGCAGGATCTGCAAGGTCCTGGCGAGGGTGGTGGGGTCAGCCATCTCCAGGGAGAGGACGCAGTGCACTTCCTGGGGGTTGCAGGCCACCCCATCCTCATCTTGGGTGGAGGCCGTGAGCAGGACCAGTTTGGAGAACTTCCTGGGAGCTGCCGGGATGACGTCTGTGCCTGGCTTGGGAGATGGCTCCTGGCCAGCCTTCACGCTCTCGCCCTCCTGCTCGTTGGACTCGGGCAGGGGCATCCCGGGACCCAGGGCCTGTCCTTCAAGCTGCACTCAGCCCCCAGCAGGTGGATTTCTCCTACTCCCAGGCAAGGAACCTGGAGTCCAGTGGTACTGTCCTGAGGAAGGAAGCAAAATCCCGTCAGTGGAGGAAGCCCTTGGGCCAGGGCTCTAGATACAGAGCTGGGAAGGAGATGGGGCTGCCTCACTGCTCACTGGGGCCAAGGCTGGTGTGGGGCCTAATGGAAATAGGGACCCTGGCTGGTCCTTCTGCTCCACCAGTTCCTTTCCTGGCAGCCTTGGGTACATCACCCTGCTCGAACCCCACTTTCTTCATCTGGAAAATGTACACAATAAACAGCCCTCACAAGGGGCTATCAGGGTGACTAATGACTAAGAGCTGAGCCACTACCCATGGGCCTTCCCACATGCTGAGCACGGACAAAGGGTTTCCACCTTCGTTTCCAGTCCCGCCCCTATGTTTTGCAGCAGGCCCTTCTTATGGACCCAGTTACAGATGAGGACAGTAAGGCAGACACCCATGATATACCTGAGGCTGAAAAGGGGGGACACTGAGCCCCATTTCTGCTCAGATGTCTGGGGACTTGGCAGGACCTTTTTGGAAACTGCGCTTCACCAGGATGCTGGGCACCTATCTCAGGGGTGTGGGCCTGGCACACAGAGCCGTTTCCAGAGGACAGCACCACATCCTGGCCTAGGGGACAGAAACCCCTTTCTGGGCTCCGGCAGACCAAGCCCCCGTCCTAGCCTGCAAGCAAGCCACGGGCCACCCCCACCTCGGGAGATGCCAGGGCCACACCATGGCAGTCACCTTGCACCTGAGCAGTTGCTGTTGCTGCTTCGGCTGGTCAGGGACGGGGCTGAGGCAGCGTCTGGAGAATCATGAGGTCACCGCAGGTTCCCTGGGTTCTAGCATAGAGAAGCAGAGGGCAGACAATGGGGAACCTACGCAGGGCTGTGCGGAGGGGCCTGGGGGCAGTCAGCGGCAGTCATGGTGTTGGGGAGACACTGAGTGTGAGCAGATGGTGGGGTCTTTGCCACCTCTCAGCCTGTAATCGAGACTGCACTCCCTGATGTTTTTAGGGTCTTTACCCCCACCCCACGTGTTGCAGCTCCAATGCCCACTGGTCCCCCACTTTGCTCCAAAGTTCCCTGGCCTGGGAGCCCGGGCAGCTCTGAAGGCCCCATCCCCAGGAAATCACAGGTACCGAGAGGGCTGGCCCCACCACATCTCGCCCAGCCCCAGCCCAGTGCATTCCTCTATGCTGTCCTTCCGAGGCTGCTCATCCCACCCCACAGGGTGACACGAAGTGCAGGGGACAGAGGGCCAACCGGGGATCAGCTGCAGCAAAGACCTCGCCAGTGCCTCCAGAGCAAAGCCGCTCCAGGAAGGAAAGAGTTACGGTGGGAAGCCCCGCCTCCAGTGCTGACTGGCCCTGGCGCAAGTCCCTCAGCCACAGCCCGCATGGCTCCCACGCTCTGCGCTGTGGGTATAAATGGGAATGGATGCGGCTGAACTGGGAAGGAAGAGGCTAAGGGCAGCATGGGGCAGGACTGGATGAATGGGAATAAACGCTGACGGATAGACCGTGGACTTAGCAGGTTCCTTGACCCTGCATCCTCCCGGCTCCCGGCTCCCGCGAGGCCCCCGCCCTCTGGAGAAACTACCCGCTGTTCCGGGGCTGGCCAGGCCCCTAAGAGCTGCTGTCCTTACTGCCGGCCCTCCCCGTGGCCTCCCTCCCAGCCTGGCCGCTTCTGACAATGGCCTTCCTGACAACGCAGGCCGGCACAGCAACTCGCACAGTCCACCCCTCCAGCCGGTCCTGCAGGACGCCGGAGGGCAGGCGGGCAGGGGCCTCGTCCCAGCGGTCAGAGTGGAAGTGGGGACTGAAGTGAGCTTAGCCTGACACTCCCAGGGAGCTGTACCCAAGTCACGGGAGGTGACAGGAGAGAGCCCGGTCCTCCTGGTGAACAATTCCCACTTCTGTTTAAAGGGATTCCAAGACGCATGCGCTTCAACAGATCTGGAAAAAGTTCCAATACAAGAAAAGGCCCCGTCCACTGGCTTGTGGAAGGCTGATGACCTGTTCCCACTCTTGCCCACTGAGGCTCTTGGGTGGCAGATGTTGACCCACCACCACTCCACCCATTAAAGTCCACAGGCCCTTAGGCAACTGGGCTTTGTCTCCACCTGCCTGAATCTGGACTGGGGGTGGGGGGGGGCGGCGGCGCTTGCGTGACCAACAGTGTGGAGGGAAGGTAGGGTACACGTCTGCAGGCCTCACCGGCCAGAGCCCCAGACCTGCAGGGAAGGCAGCTGTAGGAGAGGCTACCTGCAGGGCACTGCCAGATTCCGGGAGACCACCTTATACCCTCCAGCCCAGCAGCCTCTTAGCTGTGTGCAGACGTGAAGGAGCCCCGGGACCCCACAGAACCCTCATCACCAGCGAATTCCTATTATTTTAAACCAGTAAGATCATGGGTTGTATGCTACACAACAGTAGTTGATACATTTGGCCAGTGACTCTACCGGGTTCCGGCTTTTTACTTTTTAGATAGGGCCTTGCTCTTCACCCAGGCTAAATGCAGTGGCAAGATCTCGGCTCACTGCAACCTCCACCTCTTGGGTTTCAGTGATTCTCCCACCTCAGACTCCTGAGTAGCTGCAATTACAGGTACCCATCAACATGCCTGGCTAGTTTTTCTATTTTATGGTAGAGACAGGGTTTCACCATGTTGGCCGGACTGATCTCAAACTCGTGACCTCAGGTGATCCACCTGCTTTGGCCACCCAAAGTGCTGGGATTACAGGCGTGGGCCACTTTGCCCAGCTGGTTCTGGCTTTTTGATAAAGGAATACTATGAACAGTTATGAAATATCTGACATAAAAGCATTTGTGAGCTCCAGAGGACCATGTTACACAAACACTGCATCCCCCAGACAGACGCACACAAAGGGCCTGTATCAATGTGGGAAACAAAAATCTGAAATAGAAGGGACAGCAAAGGAGAATTATGCATTTTAAAACACCTGCACTGGCCAGGTGCAGTGGCTCACACCTGTAATCCCAGCACTTTGGGAGCCGAGGCGGGTTGATCACCTGAGGTCAGGAGTTTCAGACCAGCCTGACCACCATGGCGAGACCCTGTCTCTACTAAAAATACAAAAATTAGCTGGGCCTGGTGGTAGGCACCTGTAATCCCAGCTACTGGAGTGGCTGAGGCAGGAGAATCACTTGATCCCTGGAGGTGGAGGTTGCAATGAGCAGAGATTGCACCACTGCACTCCAGCCTGGGCAACAGAGCGAAACTCCATCTCAAAAATAAAAACAAACAAACATGTGCAACATATGATGTGCCAGGCACAAGGGGACAAACACTGCCTGATTCCACTTGTACGAGGTCCCCAGGGCAGTCAAATCATGGGGACAGAAAGTAGAATGAAGGTGCCAGGGGCAGAAAGGATAGAACATGAGGAGTGTTTCCTGGGGACGGAGTTGCAGTTGGGGGAGGTGAAAAGGTTCCGGAGATGAACAGTGGTGACTGTAAACCAATGACCAGGAGGCTTCAACATTGAGCTCAGTGAGAACAGCTGGTCACAAAGACCAAGGGTTGTATGGTGCAATTTACATGAAATGACCAATATGGTAAATTTTAGGTCATGTATATTTAACCACACACACACACACACACACACACACACGCCATCTGTAACAAACTATACACAAAACACTCCATTTCCCTAACATCAGTGAATGAGGTTCTCTATGCAAGGTACATTTCCTAATAACTAGTTACCCCTCCATGATTTAGAGGCATATTATTTTTATCTGATTCAAAATGTACCCATTTAGGATGGAGTTTTTGTTTGTTTTTTTTTTTGTTTTTTTGGGGACAGAGTCTTAGTCACCAGACTGGAGTGCAGTGGTGCGATCTCGGCTCACTGCAACCTCTGCCTCCTGGGTTCAAGCAATTCTCCTGCCTCAGCCTCCTGAGTAGCTGGGTCTACAGGTGCACACCACCACACCTGGTTAATTTTTGTATTTTTTGGTAGAGACAGGGTTTCACCATATCGGCCAGGCTGGTCTCGAACTCCTGACCTCATTATCTGCCCGCCTTGGCCTCCCAAAGTGCTGGGATTACAGGCGTGATGCACTGTGCCCAGCCAGGATGGGATCTTTTAATTTTATTTTAGAGGCAGGATCTCACTATGGCCCAAACTGGAGTGTGGTGGTGCCATCTCGGCTCACTGCAGCCTCTTCCTCCCAGGCTCAAGCCATCCTCCCACCTCAGCCTCCAGAGTAGCTGGAACCACAGGCGGACACTACCACAACTGGCTAACTTTTGGATTCTTTGTAGAGATGGGGTTTCACCATGTCCCTCAGCATTGTTCTTTCTTTATTTTTTCTTTTCTTTTCTTTTTTTTTTTTTTTTAGATGGAGTTTCGCTCTTTTTACCCAGGCTGGAGTGCAATGGCGCGATCTCAGCTTACCGCAACCTCCGCCTCCTGGGTTCAGGCAATTCTCCTGCCTCAGCCTCCTGAGTAGCTGGGATTACAGGCACGCACCACCATGCCCAGCTAATGTTTTGTATTTTTAGTAGAGACGGGGTTTCACCATGTTGACCAGGATGGTCTCGATCTCTTGACCTCGTGATCCACCCGCCTCGGCCTCCCAAAGTGCTGGGATTACAGGCTTGAGCCACCACGCCCGGCCTAATTAAATTTAAAAAAAATCTTTGGTAGAGACAGGGTCTTGCTATGTTTCCAGGCTGGTCTTGAGCTCCTGGGCTCAAACAATCCTCCCACTTCAGCCTCCCAAGCACAGGCTGGATGTCTCTGTAAGCTCCTCTCACTGCCTTCCCCATCCCGGGAAAGTGAGCACCTGTCCTTCCTCCAGCTTTAGAAGCGTCTCCAGGCCAGGTGTGGTGGCTCAGACCTGCAATCCGAGCACTTTGAGAGGCTGAGGTGAGCGGATTACCTGAGGTCAGGAGTTCGAATTCAAGATCAGCCTGGCCAACATAGTGGAACCCCTTCTCAGTCCTTTGTCTAGGGGAGGGGGGCGGGAAAGGCAGCATCTCCAGCAGCCCCCATAGCAACACTCCTTCAGAGCTCTGGCACCTCTGCTGTGTTACTTCCACTGGGCTCATCAAGGTACTTAAGTTTTTTTTTTAAGGACACAGGAGATCTGACACAAACTCCTCCTTCCCTCAACCACAACTTTGCCTGAGCAGCGCCCCACTTCCTTGTCACCTCGGCCATCTGCAGGCTGCCCCCAGCTCTACAGACATCACCCTCCTCTGAGGACACTGTGCACGTGGATCCAGCTTGGTTCTCCCACCGTCAGGGTCTCCCTCGCACACACCTGCTCCGACCTGGGCCTGGCCTTCAGGGAAGGGAGTTCTCCACACAAAATGTGGTCTATTCAAACAGTGGGATGTTACTCAGCAAAGTCAAAGAAATGAACTTCTGATACACATTACATGCAGACAGTCACAAAGACCAAGGGTCACATGATTCCATTTACATGAAGTGTCCAGAATGGGCCAATCTATGGAGACAGAAAGCTGACTGATGGTTGTCTAGGGCTGGGAGGAACCGAGGGGTTGGAAGTGATGGCGGAGGGGGGTGGGGTTCCTTTCTGGGATAATGAAAATGTTCTCAAACTGATGGTGGTGACGTTTGTACAACTTTCTGAACATATTAAAAGCACTGAATTGTGGACTTCAGATGGGGAAGTTGCATGGTATGTAAATTCTATCTCAGCAAAGTTGTTGAAAACAATCCCTGGCCGGATGTGGTGGCTCACGCCTGGAATCCCAGCACTTTGGGAGGCGGAAGTGGGCGGATCACGAGGTCAGGAGTTTGAGAACAGCCTGGCTAATATGGTGAAATTCCATATCTACTAAAAATACAAAAATTAGGTGGGCTTGGTGGCACGCACCTGTAGTCCCAGGTACTTCAGAGGCTGAGACAGAAGAATTGCCTGGACCTGGGAGGTAGAGGCTGCAAGGAAAACAATCCCTGTCCGAATGACTCACATCCCAAGGGTTTTTGTGAAAAGCAGTTTTTTTGTTTTTGTTTTGAGAAGGAGTCTCACTGTCACCCAGGCTGGAGTGCAGTGGTGTGATCTCAGCTCACTGCAACCTCTGCCTCCCAGATTCAAGCGAATCTCAGGCCTCAGCCTCCTGTGTATCTGGGATTACAGGCACCCACAACCACACCCAGCTAATTTTCTTGTATTTTTAGTAGAGATGGGGTTTCACCATGTTGGCCAGGCTGGTCAAACTCCTGACCTCTAGTTACCTACCCACCTCCCGCACTACTGGGATTGCAGGCACTCTACTAAACAGCAGAAGTTTCTCATTCCTGGGTTTGGTTTACTCATGACAGGAGAGGGGTGGCATGCATTATAAGTTGTGACATTTTCCAAGTTCTAATGTCATATTCTAAAAATATAAAAACTATTTCAGAATATTAAGATTATAATAGTAAATCACCCCAATCTTGTCACTCAAATGCACAAACTACTTCCACTGCTGCATTAATGCCTTTAAGACACTTTCTTTTCTACAGCACACACTACGTTCAACCATGTCTGCTAACATATCCCTCTTGAGTAGGAAGCCCCCACCCGAGGCCACCTGGAGTCTTTCTGGAGGACCATTACGTAATGCAGGACCACCGGTATGGGAAAGCGCAAATTTAAATCCTCAGCAGCAATACTCGAGATGGCCACAAGATGGTGGTGTTGCTCCTGAAATGTTTCTATCTCCTAGGTAAAATTATGTGGGTGGTAATGTTTTCAAACTGGATATGGGAAATGTTTCCATGTTGGAAAAAGCAATTCAAGAAGATTTCTTAAATGTTATATTTACATAAAGTATTAATTAGAACTGGGCATGGTGGTACGTGTCTGTAGTCTTAGCTACTTGGGAGGCTGAAGCGGGAAGACACCGTGAGCCTGGAGTTTGAAGCCGTCCTAGGCAACATCAAGAGACACCATCTCAAGAAACAAACAGTGGGCCGGGCGCGGTGGCTCAAGCCTGTAATCCCAGCACTTTGGGAGGCCGAGGTGGGTGGATCACGCAGTCAAGAGATCAAGACCATCCTGGTCAACATGGTGAAACCAGGTCTCTACTAA